>NW_027331963.1:3734422-4053335 GCF_048418815.1 Hemitrygon akajei
AACCTTCCAATACTCTGGTACTTCTCCCGTCCCTATTGATGATGCAAAGATCATCGACAGAGGCTCAGCAATCTCCTCCCTCGTTTTCCAGAGTAGCCTGGGGTATATCTCATCCAGTCCCGGCAACTCATCGAACTTAATGACATTCAAAAGCTCCAGCACATCCTCTTTCTTAAAGTCTATTTACTCAAGCGTTTTAGACCGCTGTAAGTCATCCCCACATTTCCAAGGTCCTTTTCACTGATGAATACTGAAGCAAAGTCATCATTAAGTACCTCAGAATATTTTAACTGATCAGCAGATTGAGAAACGTCTGTTGAGAATGTAGTGGTGAAATTTAACCAAACCAAGTTGCCATTACTGGCGACCCCACGGATTTGTTATATTGGCATGGCGTCCCCTCAGCTCCAATGATGGTTGTTACAAATGTCGGTGATATGTATGCGATCCGTTATTAGCAATCAGCAAACATACAATCTTGAAGGGATAAAACTGAAGTGTAGCCAAGTGTAAGTTCAGCGTATTTAAGATGATAATAACAAAATATATGACGTCGGTCGGTCCCCAGGTGTGTACTGCACGGAACAAATCAAAACTATGCAACTTTGCGTTTGCGTTTACCACACTACAACGGATCCATGTACGTTCTGGACATTGGGGTGAAAGAGAAGGTTTTCACGGTGGACCGGCTCAAATCGGCCCATGTGGTCTTGGCGCAGCCGGTCAATGTTCAGGCACAGTGGCGTAGAGGCAGACCGCCCAAACAGAGACTGGTCCTGACTGCAGAATTTGGGGGATGTATCGCCGGATCTGGGGTGGGGAGTTATGTAGCGACCCACTATCTACGCAGGCGAACCAGCTCACAAATAGCCCACGCGCGGGAAGAGACTTTTGTAATGCATCTCTGACGTCATATCCGCCAGGAGAGGGCGGGAACAGTACTGAGTAAAAGCCAGCGCCGCGAAGTTTGAATAAACTAGTTCTGAGTGCAGCTTACTGAGTGTCATTATTCCTAGCTCTGTATGCAGCACATCGCTACAATGCAAAGCTCATCTTCAGAGGCTCAGCAATCTCCTTACTCAATTTCTACAGTAGCATGGAGTATATCTGGTTAAGTCCCTGTGACTTATCGAACTTAATACCTCTCAAAAGATCCAGCACATGCTCTGTCTTATAGTCCATACACTCATGTGTTTCATTCTGCGGTAAGTCATCCCCACAATTGTCAAGATCCTTTTCACTGTGAATACTGAAGCAAAATACTCAGTATCTCAGAATATTTCAATGACCGGTAGGTTGCGAAACATCTGTTGAGAATGTAGCGGTGAGATTTAACCAAGCAAATTTGCCATTGCTGGCAACCTCCCCCCCCCCACCCCCCCCGCAGATCTGTTATACTTGCATGACACACCCTCAGCTCCCATGCTGATTGTTACAAAAGTCGGTGATATGTATTGGGTCCTTTATTGGCAATCAGCAAACATACAAACGTGAGGCCATGAAACTGAACTGTACCCAAGTGTAAGTTTATCGTATCTGAGTGGATAATAACAAGATATATTGCATCCGTCTGTCCCCAGCTGTGTACTGCACTGAACAAACCACAAATGTGTAACTGATTCCCCTTGCATTTACCACACCGTCACTGATGTGACTCGTTACCATAAAAAAGCATTTTAAATACACAACGCAGAATACAATGCAGATAGAGAACAGATACATGGCTCCTACACACAGACTCAGCTCCGATACAGGGTCTTCCACCTGAAATATTAACATACTCTCTGCCTTGTTGAATAATTCCAGCATTTTGTTTTATTTATTTTGACGATTTTTCTCAACTGGCTGTTTTGAATGTATGGCGTGTCGACATTGTGTTTAACAAGGTGTCATATAACTAACTATCTGATAATAGTCAGGTGATATGCTCAAAGAAATCTTAACCGAGTTCCTGTGCTAATAATGTTCTTAATGTCCTGCCGGGGAAAAAAACAACAAACTATAATGCTTCAGGACAATGCTATGGGTGAGATTGCATTGTTTAAGATATCAGAGTGTTTCTCTATGGACTCAAATCATATATTGCCGTAGGTGTCAATGGCAGGCGATGTTCACTTGAAAGGAAACGATGAAAATCAGGTGTGACTGAGAAATCTGTATAATCTTGTGACGAGAGGGATAGAAGTCTCATCGTCAGCAGAAATGTTTCAACCCACACTGCTGTAACAGTTGTCCATAACGCCACCAGTGGTAGGAGGGCCAAAACAATGGGCACTGTCTGCTCAACCTGCCTTACCATTCCATTGACACACCACTCCCGGTCCAGGGCACAAGATTGGCTCCTAAAGGGGAATTGCCTGCAATATGGGAAGTAGATACCCTGGAGAATCCCGGCCCAGTGTACAATCCATGGAGAGTGCGGAAATGGACATTGGGTGACTGTGGTTGGATGGGCACAGGTGGATCAGGCCATGTCTAGGCTTCAGTGGACAGGCCCAAGATGTTTGGAAGTGTTTGCCTCAGTTTAAAAACAAAACAGTGTTTTCCTTTAAACCTCAATTAATGTTTGACCTTCCTGTTATTTTTTTGTTACAGAGCAGCAAAATCTGATCACACCTGTCCTCAAAATGGATCAATGTGTGAGCAGGGGAGGAGTTCCAGTGACGTTAACATCGGGAAGGGGCACGGGTATGTTGGCGAATTATTTTAATTTATAAATACTCTGCTGATTCTGCATCTGGCTTTAATTCAACATCGGGAATTCACAAAGTGTTTGTGAGTACTGAGCAGAGAGATGAGAGAGAGAGTTAACATCTCTGGGGGAAACACAGTCACCGTGGAAGGAGTACATTTACCGTCTGCTCCTGCTCCTCTAGCAGATTGTGATGCACATTAAAATAGCGAGTTACTCCAGAAGACAAGACATTCTGCAGATGCTGAAAGTTTTGGGCAACACAAAGACACAAAATATTGGCGGAACTCAGCAGGTCAGGCAGCATCCATGGAGAGGAATAAACATTTGACGTTTTGGGTCAGGATCATAAGGAATAGAAAGTAATGTGGCAATATCTAGCATTTCTGTCCCCTCATTTCCAGTCTGATGAAGGGCCTCGGCCCGAAACGGTTACTGTTCATTCTCCTCCATAGATGCTGCCTGATATGCTGAGTACCTCCAGCATTTTGTGAGATATTCTAGAGATTTGCTGAGGAAGGGGTTGACTAGGCAGGCAGACAGTAACCCAGAGCAAAGCGGTGTTGATAGGCAGTAGGAAGAGAGCGATGTTCATGGCTCTCTTTATTCTCAGGAATTGGCAGAGTTCTTTCCAAGGACAGGTACCAAATAAAGACGGTATATTCCTGGGTACAGGAAAGAGCAGTCTTCAGCCGCAGGAGCTATACCCTATGCCCATCCTCACTCGCTCCGCACTGCACCCTCCATCCCCATCCCACATCCCCCTCCAACCCCTCCCACCCATTCCTGCTATCCCTCCTGCCACTTTTTCCCTCGACCCCCATTCTCTTAAACCACCTCTTCCCTATCACTCCCCTTCCCTGTCCCCGTTACCCTACCACACTCACCTCCACTTCCCCCTACTCCTTGCTGTCTCCCCCACGCGCTCTCTGATTCCTTCTCCCCACCCCTCCATCTCTCCCCTGCCCCTCACTCTCCTCCTCCATCTCCCCCTCCAGTACCTTCCTTCTATCCCCGTCTCCCCACCCCCCCCCCCTTATATATTTCGTACTGTGTTTGTTGACCTGGAACTCCATCTTTAGGTTCCATATAAAGTTGCTGACCCATAGGAGGTCGGTAATGCCTTTAATGTTCCTCATTTTCCTCCACAGTGATCACCGAGCTCCTGGCAAGCTGGGAGGATTCCCAGCTGCTGCAGTTGACGGACTTCTACCGGGACAGGCTGGAGCAGGCGATGGAAGGAGCGGTGCACGGAGTGAGCCTGGCGTTAACGGCCGAGAATCAGTTCAGCGGAGAGGAACATCGGGTGAGTGGGAGGGAGAATGGGTTTGAATTTTCACACGTCACAGGACTGATGGGTGTCGGGACCCTCACTCATCGGATAGTAAAGCATAAAGACAAATCAGAAATAAATATATATAATTCTTAAAAATGTGAATTTCAAGCGATGATTGAAAGAAGTGTGAATACACCGGCGGCGGCTGAATGTTCAGAGCGAGAGGAGCAGGAAACAACTGTATGAGGTTGCAATAAAGGAGTTTAAATGGAAATACGGCTGAGAATCAGTTCAGTGGAGAGGAATGTCGGATGAGTGGGAAGGAGAATGGGTTTGAATTTTCGCACATCAAAGCACCGATGGGTGTCGGAATTCTGACTTATTGGATATTAAATTAGATGAAGGAATAACTGGGAAATAAATACTGTACATACAATTAGCAGTGATAGAAAGGGGTGAAAAGACCCCGCGGACTGGTGGGTAGCTGCTCAGTATTCAGATTGAGTTGAGCACGTAACAGTTGTGTGGTTGGGGTTGCAATATTAAATAGAAATATGATGGGATGTTTTGGTTTGTGAAGACTGTACAGCGTGACAGAAGGATGTCAGTGAGAACCGGGACATCATCAGTGGATGCCACAGGAGGTCGAGTGTGTTCTGTTCTGGGTGGAGATGATTGTGTAATAATCTGTAACTGCAAACAGTGTGGATCGGGGAATACTGCCATGTTGTAATGTGTGATCACTGAATAAACCTCCACTGGAAAAAGACAAAGGGAAGGCATCAGGTGTCAGCCGGTAATCCGCTGTCATGTTGGACACTGGCGGACTGAGGAGATGAATCACATCATCTTTTCTCCAGCTTCTCCGAGACTGCTCACTCTGTTATAAAAACCCTCCTGACTTCTTTCTTCATCTGTGATCGTTATTTTCTGATTTCTGTTTTACACCGTCAAATCCGGTGAGGAATTATTTATGGATTTGGAGCCACGTCAATGAAGCGGTCACAGACCAGCCAGGATCTCATTGACTGGTGGACCAGGTTCACGGTGAATGTCCCTCCGTGTGCTCTGCACTCAGAATGTACAGTCCATGTCCAGACAGGATCAGCACCCGTCCGGGTGACTGCTCAGTGTGATCCCGTTACAGAGCACATCATTTACTTCTCATTCTCTGTGTGAATCTGTCAGTCCCCAATATGTTCACCGTTACTCTTCACAGAAAATCTCTGATCTCGCTGATAAGGGAGAGCGGGCGGACAGTTCTAAACTCCTCCTGAGACTGGTGATGGAGAAAGGCTCCCGCGCCCCGAGGGTGATGTGGGAAACCTTTGTGAAAATGCGGATTGGTGTCCCAGGTTTGGACAAAATACTGAAGGAAATCCAGATATATGGTGAGATAATATCAGAGATTAATTTAAATTTTGATCGCAACACAGCACGCTTCACAATTTTACAAAAATGATTTCCTCAATTTGTTCAAATTCAATCAGGTTGTGATCCTTCCCATCGACGAATTCCCGCTCAACTTTTACTGACGTTTCTCTGTGAGCTGAAAGGTAAGTGAACGTGCATTGAATATTGAAGAGTCTAACACAGGAATAGGCCATGAGGCAAATAATATTGTGCCAAAAGAGCCAAGAAGTAAATCAAACAAACCCAAACTATAATCTCTCCTTCCTACACCATGTCCATATCCCTCCATCCTCCTTACAACCATGTAAGTATCCAAAAGTATAGGAAACATGGAGTAAATGAGGTGCTCGAGGAATATAGAGAATGTGAAATGAATATTAAGATAGAAATTAGAAAAGCTAAAAGAAGATATGAGGTTGCTTTGGCAAATAAGGTGAAAATAAACACAAATAGTTTCTACAGTTATATTAATAGCAAAAAGATAGTGAGGGATAAAATTGGTCCCTTAGAGAATCAGAGTGGACAACTATGTGTGGAGCCAAAAGAGATGGGGGAGATTTTGAACAATTTATTTTCTTGGGTATTCACTAAGGAGAAGGTTATTGAAGTGTGTAAGGTAAGGGAAACAATTAAGGTAGTTATGGAAGCTATGATGATTAAAGAAGAAGTACTGGCGCTTTTAAAGAATATATAAGTGGATAAGTCTCTGGATCCTGACAGGATATTCCATAGGACCTTGAGTGAAGTTAGTGTAGAAATAGTAGCGGCTCAGACAGAAATATTTCAGATGTCATTAGAAACGGGAATGGTGCCCGAGGATTGGCATCTTGCTCATGTGATTCCATTTTTAAAAAAGGGTTCTAAGAGTAAACCTAAGCCTGTAAGTTTGAAGTCAGTGGTGGGTAAATTAATAGAAAGTATTCTTAGAGGTGGTATATATAATTATCTGGATAGACAGGGTCTGATTCGGAACAGGCAACATGGATCTGTGCGTGGAAGGTCATGTTTGCCAAATCTTATTAAATGTTTCGAAGAGGTAACTAGGAACGTTGATGATGGTATACCAGTGGATGTTGTCTATTTCTACTTCAGTAAGACTTTTTGACAAGGATCCACATGGAAGGTTAGGATGTTTCAGTCGTTTGGTATTAATATTGAAGTAGTAAAATAGATTAAACAGTGGCTGGATGGGAGATGCCGGAGAGTATTGGTGGATAACTGTTTGTCAGGTTGGAGGCCGGTGACTAGTGGTGTGCCTCAGGGATCTGTACTGGGTCCAATGTTGTTTGTCAAATACATTAATGATCTGGATGATGGGGTGGTAAATTGGATTAGAAAGTATGCAGATGATACTAAGAGAGGTGGCGTTGTGGATAATGAAGTAGGTTTTCAAAGCTTGTGACAAAATTTAGGCCAGTTAGAAGAGTGGGCTGAGCAATGGCAGATGGAGTTTAATGCTGATAAGTGCGAGGTGCTACATTTTGGTAGGACTAATCAAAATAGGACATACATGTTAAATAGTAGGGCGTTGAGGAATGCAGTAGAACAGACTGATGTATAATGGTGCATACTTCCCTGAAGGTGGAATCTATTGTGGATAGGGTGGTAAAGAAAACTTTTGGTATGCTGGCCTTTATAAATCAGAGCATTGAGTATAGGAGTTGGGATGTAATGTTAAAATTGTATAAGGCATTGGTGAGGTCAAATTTGGAGTATTGTGTACAGTTCTGGTCACCGAATTATAGGAAAGATGTCAACAAAATAGAGAGAGTACGGAGGAGATTTACTAGAATGTTACCTGAGTTTCAGCACCTAAGTTACAGAGTTAGGTGTTTATTCTTCGGAGCATAGAAAGTTGAGGGGTACTTGATAGCGGTATTTAAAATTATGAAGGGGTTGGATAGAGTTGACGTGGATAGGCTTTTTCCATTGAGAGTCGGGGAGATTCAAACAAGAGGACAGGAGTTGAGAGTTAGGAGGCAAAAGTTTAGGGGTAACACGAGGGGGAAGTTCTTTACTCAGAAGGTAGTAACTGTGTGGAACGAGCATCCAGTAAAAGTGGTAGAGGCAAGATCGATATTAGCATTTTAAAATAAGAAAATTGGATAGGTATATGAACAGGAAAGGAATGGAGGGTTTTGGACTGAATGCAGTTCTGTGGGACGAGATGACGGGAAGCATTCGGCACATACTAGAAGGGCCGAGATGACTTTTGTCCGTACTATAATTGTTATATGGCTATGTGGTTACTATTCCTTATGTTGCTTTCCGAGGGAACAGACATGACAGTGAAATTCCCACACCCATTTCTGAATATCAAACAGATACACTTCCTGATTTTTGAAGAATATCATTTCTACCATTGTCACATTCTCTAAAGTAAATATGTCCACAATCACTGTTTTCCTGCGCTCCTTATCACAGCCGAATACATTGATTGGAGACCCGACACACGCCTGACAGGGTCCTGACACACTGTCAGTCCCCACACACGCCTGACAGGGTCCTGACACACTGTGAGACCCCACACACCCCTGACAGGGTCCTGACACACTGTGAGACCCCACACACCCCTGACAGAGTCAAAGATACATGGAAAACTTACAGCACAATACAGGCCCTTCGGCCCACAATGCTGAGCCGAACTGCCCTTAATTTAGAAATTACCTATGGTTACCCATTGCCCTCTATTTTTCTAAGCCCCATGTAACCATAATACAGAACATTGCGAACTCATAACTTGGCTGGAGAAGTCTGAACACAGAATCTAAGGTACTAAGTTACATTTGTTTTCCAAATCAGTCACGATTGATTTTCATAGATACAACTATATCTGACTCAATACTATCAAAATGTGATACTGAAGTTATCAATACTTTTCTCATGTGGAAGGTAATTCAACTATGCACCATTCTACCTAGATCACTCTGTTCTACTGCATTCCTCAATGACCTACTATTTACCATGTATGTCCTATTTTGATTAGTCCTACCAAAATGTAGCACCTCGCACTTATCAGCATTAAACTCCATCTCCCATCGCTCAGCCCACTCTTCTAAATTTTGTCGCAAGCTTTGAAAACCTACTTCATTATACACAACGCCACCTATCTTAGTATCATCTGCATACTTTCTAATCCAATTTACCACCCCATCATCCAGATCATTAATGTATTTGACAAACAACATTGGACCCAGTACAGATCCCTGAGGCACACCACGAGTCACCGGCCTCAAACCCGACAAACAGTTATCCACCTATACTCTCTGGCATCTCCCATCCAGGCGATATGTGAAACTTGCAGGGGGAGGGGTGAGCAGAGCTAGGAAGTTGGTTAGTGAAAGAAGGCCATAGAAGAAAGGAGAAGGGGGCGGAGAGAGAACCAGAGGGAGGCGTAGATGATCTTGGTGTGGCCACGTGTATTTCGGTGAGACCCGACGTAGATTGAGAGACCGTTTCACGAGCATCTACGCTCTGTCCGCCAGAACAGGCGGGATCTCCCTGTGGCCACCCATTTTATTTCCACTTCCCATTCCTATTCTGATACGTCAGTCCATGGCCTCCTCCAATGTCAGGATAAGGCCACACTCAGGTTGGAGGAACAACACCTTGTGTTCCGTTTGAGTAGCCTCCAACCTGATGGCATCAATATTGATTTCTCAAACTACCGTTGCTCTCCCCCTTCACCGTTCCCCATGCCCGCGTACTTCTCACGTTATCTCCTTGCCTGTCATCGCCTCCCTCTGGTGCACACCGCTCCCCCCCCCCCCCCCCACCTTTTTCGTTCTTCCAGGGCCGTCTGCCTCTGTCAAGAATCAACTTCCTAGCTCTTTGTTTCATCCCTTCCCCTCCAAGTTTCACCGATCGCCTGGCATTCTCTCCTCCACCCACCCCCACCTTTCAAAACTACTCTTCATCTTTTTGTCTCTGGTCTTGCCGAAGGATCTCGTCCTGAAACGTCAACTGTTCCACAGATGCTGCCTGGCCTGCTGAATTCCTCCGGCATTTTGTGTGTGTTGCTCGGATTTCCAGCATCTGCAGATTTCCTCTTGTTTGTGAAATTGTAGCCCAGTTAGCCTAACCTGAGTGATTGGGAAACTGTTGGAGTCTGTACATTATTTTAAATTACTATGATTGCACATTGCACATTCAGATGGAGACGTAATGTAAAGATTTTTAATCCTCATGTATGTGAAGGATGTAAGAAATAAAGTCAATTCAATTCAATTATTAATGTTCAGGTTTCGAGGTACTTGGAGCTACTTTTCACATTGTTTGTCAATGATTTAGATAATGGAATTGATGGCTTTGTGGCAAACTTTGTTGACGATACTGAGATAGCTGAAGGGGTAGTTAGTGCTGAGGAAGCAATGCGATTGCAGCAAGACTTAAAGAAATTGGAAAATGGGCAAAATGTGGCAGATGGAATACTGTGTTGGAAAACGCATTTTGGTAAAAGGAATAATAGTGCAGACTGTTATCGAAATGAGGAGAATGTTTAAACATCACAGTTTAATGTGGTATCATGCTGGCACCAATGCTGTAGGCCGAAGGGCCTATTCCTGTGCTGTTCTGTGTTCTATGCAGGTCCTGTGACAGCTGAAATCCTGAACCACCTGCTATAGAAATTCCTCGGTCTCTGCTTTCTTCTTCAGCACCCGACCTGTAATCGGCATGGTTTTCAAACTTGTATTTAAAGTCACAGACCAGTAGCATCTCCCCTGTCTCCCCTTTCCACAGACGTTGTCTGACCTGTACTCACATCTGAACTCCCGTCCTTCTACAGCTGTGCTGCAGAGGGCAGACGAGCATATTGCATAACTGTGGTGGACTGGAAGGCTCCACAACCGGTAGTCAAAACTGTCCAACGCATCACCGGCATCCCCAGCCTACCTTCCATCTGGGACGTATAAACAGAAAAGCTCCGGAAAAGGGACAGGGGCTTCAGGAAGGATCCCACCTATCCTGCCTATGGGCTGTTTGCCCCTCTCCCATGAGGGAGGAAGCTACGTAGCATCCAGAGCAGGACCACCAGACTCAAAATCAGTTACTTTCCTCAAGCAGTAAGACTCATCAACACCTCCAATGACTAAGCCAACACTCTATAAATAACAAACCCCACCCCAACACCAGCACGGTTTGAAAATTGTCTGTCAAAACCACCTGAGTTCAGAGTATCGAGCGCATTTATATTTATTGTGTTTTTCATTGCGTTCTTTATCTGAGTTTTTGTGCTGCATCAGATCCGGAATAATAATTATTTCCTTCTCCTTTACAATTGCGTATCTTGAAACTTGAATCTGTTGAGTATTTACAACACATACTCTTTCAGAGACACGAGACTGCAGATCCGCCATCTCAAACCATTTTCTGGAAGAACTCAGTGAGCTGAGCAGCGTCTGTGAGGATGGTTTGGGGCGGGGGGGGGGGGGAGGGATGTGTCAAAATGCTGACTGTCTCAATCTCCTGAACAAGACATTGACATTTTCTCCCCCAATCACCCTTGATCTTTGGATTACACTTTGTTGATCACAGTGCACATGCTGATCAACAAATACACTTTGTACGTTGAATCAGTGATGGTGTGAGGGGGAGCTGTGATTCTCCTTCGACAGAATGCCCACTATCCTTTTCTCCATATCCCCACGCACCATATCAGCACTGGGGAATAAACGTTTCTTCCAGAGGAACAATGATAACTGTGGCTGTAGTGAGAGGGTGTCCAGTTCGGGAGAGTCGGGGTCAGTAAACTACGAGGTAAATACTCACCTTCACAACACAATTAATGTGGAAATGTGATAATCTGATATTTATCTAGACCAGGCCTCTCTGGCCAGTCAGGGGTCTGTTAATCAAATTTACTCTACTGTACGAACATCCATTGATGAATCCAATTAATGCAATAGCTGTGAGCTAACTCGTGTGTGCTTAAATACTGAGTTCTGAGTTGAGGCATCTAACAGTTTGTCCACTGTCTCTTCCCATGGAAGATGTTCAACAGAAACACAAGGAGACTCTACGGGCACAAACTGAAACACTGAGAGTGAACACGATCCTGATGAGGGAGAAGGTGAAGGTTTTCCAGCTGGTTGATCGATACGCTGAGCTCACGGTCAATTCTACTGTTCGAGATCGGACACTGGTGGAACATGAGCTGCTGGCAAGAGGCAGAGACCACGAGGAGTGGAGAGAACAGCAATTCTGCGGAGAGCTGGAGAAAATCCGGGCGGATCAGTTGTTCCAGAGCAGCTTTTCCCGGAGTAACTCGGAATCTGGGAGTACGGCAGCAGTGGCGGGAGTCGCGGGGATCGGGAAAACCACAATGGTACAAAAGATTGTTTATGACTGGGTCACGGGGAAAATATACAAACAATTCCAGTTTGTCTTCAGTTTCAAATTCCGGGATTTAAACTCCATTAACCACAGAATAAACCTGACAGAACTCATTCTGGATCAATATCCTTACTTTGAAAATATCCTGAGAGAGGTCTGGAAGAACCCAGAGGGATTGTTGTTTATATTCGATGGTTTGGACGAATTCAAAGACAAAATTGATTTTGCTGACAGTCGGGGAGACACAGAACCTCAGTCCACATGCACAGATCCGGAATTCAAGTGCAAGGTGTCTGACATTGTGTACAGCTTAATCCAGCACAAGCTGCTCCCAGGGTGTTCAGTGCTGGTGACCACCCGCCCCACTGCGTTACATTTATTGGAAAAGGCTGAGATCAGTATCCGGGCTGAAATCCTGGGATTTTCTGGTGAGGAACGGAAGAAATATTTCTTCAGGTATTTTGAAGATCAGACTGTGGCGGCAGCTGTTTTCAAACATGTGAAGGAGAACGAGATGCTGTACACCATGAGCTTCAACCCCTCCTACTGCTGGATCCTCGCTCTGGCACTGGGCCCCTTCTTCACACAAAGAGTCAGGGACCCACAGCGAGTGCCCAAGTCCATCACCCAACTATATTCCTACTATATTTACAACATCCTGAGAAACCACGACCGTGAGATTGAGAACGCCCGTGATGTGTTACACAGGGTGGGTCAGATGGCCTTCAAAGGAGTGTCGGAGAAGAAGATTGTGTTTACAGATGGAGATTTGATGAACTACAACCTGCAGCCTTCCCAGTTCCTGTCCGGGTTCCTGATGGAGCTTTTGGAGAGAGAGGATTCTGCCCGGTGTGTGGTGTACACATTCCCACACCTCACCATTCAGGAGTTTGCAGCTGCAGTCGCACTATTCCTGAATCCACATCCCGGGGATATCCCGAAATTCCTCACTGGAGCCCAAAATACCACAGATGGGCGATTTGAGGTATTTCTCCGTTTTGTTGCTGGACTCTCCAACCCAATGACAGCTCGGGGCCTGGAGGAGTTTCTTGGTCCATTTCCTCATCAAACAACCTGCCGCGTGATTGACTGGGTAAAGGAGGCGGTTATACACCAGATAAATATCTCTGCTTGTGAAGATGATACAAGGAACCTCCTGAATACATTGCACTATCTGTTTGAGTCTCAGAATCGTGGACTGGCTCAGGACACACTGGGATCTATGGAAACACTTTCATTCAGTGAAATGCCACTGACCCCGATTGACTGCGCGGTCCTGTCTCATGTCATCGGATTCTGTGTTACAATAAAACACCTTGATTTTTGGAACTGCCGCATTCACTTTGAAGGAATACAGCGGCTGGGACCGGGGCTACACAAGTGTCAGGAGTTGAGGTAACCAGATTTCTGTCTCACTCTGAAATGTGAAACTGTTCCATTGTGTTGTTTCAATGCGAAGGAAATTGGGTAAAATCGGAGTAAATCAGAATGCAAAAATTTGTGACTAATGACCAGGGGACTGGTCAGTAATTCCACAGGGACAGGAAGGTTCTGTGGTTCTTTCTGATGGGATTTGGAGACTCCATCAGATCACGAACAACATCCATTCGCTTAATGGTAGTAAATCACAGGATTGGCCGCGTTTCTCGCTCCCTGTGACACGTCCATTGACATTGTTCCTTCTCAGTGTTAATGACAACTAGACCGACACAAACTGTAAGCGGGTATGTAGGAACTTCCCACCATTTTCACATTGACAAGAGAGTGTGAGCTGTCTTTCCCAGTGAGAGCTTTAGAAATGCTGCTGTGAGTTTTTCCTCCTCTGCCCTTCCCTGTGAGTGACTATCTCCATCACTCGACCTGTGTGACTTTTCTCAATCCCCGATACCCAGTCACCAAGTGGGCATCTTTTCTCCTGATTGTGGACCTCAGTTTAGAACAATCTCTCCCGAGGAACTACTTCCGCATCAGCTCCTCTTGTAGGACCAACTCTTCTCAACACTATACTCCTGTGGTATCTCTGTGCATACTTCCATTCCCACTGTTCGATCTCTCTGCATAAGTCCATTCCTCCTGTGCATTCATTTCTCCCTATCCTTCTGTCGGGTCTCTCTTCCCCACCCCATTTGCCCCATGGCGGCTTCTCTTCCCACCCCCGTTCCCCTGTGATATTTCTCTTCCACATCCCCATTCCTGCTGTAGGTTTTCTCTTCCCCGTCCTCCTGCCCCCTATGGGATCTCTCTTCCCCACCCCCTTTCCCCTGTGGATGGTCTCTCTTCATCCTCTCCCTTCCCCCTATGGGATCTCTCTTCCCCACCCCCTTTCCCCTGTGGGTGGTCTCTCTTCATCCTCTCCCTTCCCCCTATGGGATCTCTCTTCCCCACCCCCTTTCCCCTGAGGGTGGTCTCTCTTCATCCTCTCCCTTCCCCCTATGGGATCTCTCTTTCCCACCCCCTTTCCCCTGTGGATGGTCTCTCTTCATCCTCTCCCTTCCCTCTGTGGGGATCTCTCTTCCCCATCCCCTTCCTGTTGTCAGCTCTCTTCTCCGTCCTCCTGCCCCCTATGGAATCTCTCTTCCCCACCCCCCTTTCCCCTGTGGGTGGTCTCTCTTTATCCTCTCCCTTCCCTCTGTGGGGATCTCTCCTCCCCACCCGCTTTCCCCTGTGGGTGGTCTCTCTTCATCCTCTCCCTTCCCTCTGTGGGGATCTCTCTTCCCCACCCCCTTTCCCCTGTGGGTGGTCTCTCTTCATCCTCTCCCTTCCCCCTATGGGATCACTCTTCCCCACCCCCTTTCCCCTGTGGGTGGTCTCTCTTCATCCTCTCCCTTCCCCCTATGGGATCTCTCTTCCCCACCCCCTTTCCCCTGTGGGTGGTCTCTCTTCATCCTCTCCCTTCCCCCTATGGGATCTCTCTTCCCCACCCCCTTTCCCCCGTGGATGGTCTCTCTTCATCCTCTCCCTTCCCCCTATGGGATCTCTCTTCCCCACCCCCTTTCCCCAGTGGGTGGTCTCTCTTCATCCTCTCCCTTCCCCCTATGGGATCTCTCTTCCCCACCCCCTTTCCCCTGTGGGTGGTCTCTCTTCATCCTCTCCCTTCCCCCTATGGGATCTCTCTTCCCCACCCCCTTTCCCCTGTGGGTGGTCTCTCTTCATCCTCTCCCTTCCCCCTATGGGATCTCTCTTCCCCACCCCCTTTCCCCTGTGGGTGGTCTCTCTTCATCCTCTCCCTTCCCCCTATGGGATCTCTCTTCCCCACCCCCTTTCCCCTGTGGATGGTCTCTCTTCATCCTCTCCCTTCCCCCTATGGGATCTCTCTTCCCCATCCCCTTCCTGTTGTCAGTTCCTTTCCCCGTCCTCCTTCCCCCTATGGGATCTCTCTTCCCCACCCCCTTTCCCCTGTGGATGGTCTCTCTTCATCCTCTCCCTTCCCCCTATGGGATCTCTCTTCCCCACCCCCTTTCCCCTGTGGTTGGTCTCTCTTCATCCTCTCCCTTCCCCCTATGGGATCTCTCTTCCCCACCCCCTTCCTGTTGTCAGCTCTCTTCCCCGTCCTCCTCCCCTTGTGATATTTCTAATCTCCACCCCCATTACCCTTGTGGGAACTCTTCTCGAATCTCCTTCCTTCGGTGGGATCTCAATTCCCTCTCCCCATTCGTTCTTTTGGATCTGCCTTCCCCATCTGGGTCCTCCAGTGGGATCTTTATTCCCTAAGTCCTTCTTCCTGTCGGGATCACTTCCCCATCCCCTTTCCTCTGTCGGGTTCAACCTTGCTCATTCCCTTCCTCCTGTGGGGATCACTTCCCTATCCCCCTTCCTCTCTCGTGTTCTCCCTAGCTCATTCCCTTCCTCCTGTGGGGATCACTTCCCCATCCCCCTTCCTCTGTCGGGTTCTCCCTTGCTCATTCCCTTCCTCCTGTGGGGATCACTTCCCTATCCCCCTTCCTCTGTCGTGTTCTCTCTTGCTCATTCCCTTCCTCCTGTGGGGATCACTTCCCCATCCCCTTTACTCTGTCAGGTTCTCCCTTGCTCATTCCCTTCCTCCTGTCGGGATCACTTCCGCATTCCCCTTTCCTCTGTCGGGTTCTCCCTTGCTCATTCCCTTCCTCCTGTCGGGATCACTACCCCATCCGCTTTCCTCTGTCGGGTTCTCCCTTGCTCATTCCCTTCCTCCTGTGGGGATCACTTCCCCATCCCCTTTCCTCTGTCGGGTTCTCCCTTGCTCATTCCCTTCGTCCTGTGGGGATCACTTCCCCATCCCCTTTCCTCTGTCGGGTTCTCCCTTGCTCATTCCCTTCCTCCTGTGGGGATCACTTCCCCATCCCCTTTCCTCTGTCGGGTTCTCCCTTGCTCATTCCCTTCGTCCTGTGGGGATCACTTCCCCATCCCCTTTCCTCTGTCGGGTTCTCCCTTGCTCATTCCCTTCCTCCTGTCGGGATCACTTCCCCATCCCGTTTCCTCTGTCGGGTTCTCCCTTGCTCATTCCCTTCCTCCTGCGGGGATCACTTCCCCATCCCCTTTCCTCTGTCGGGTTCTCCCTTGCACATTCCCTTCCTCCTTTCGGGATCACTTCCCCATCCCCCTTCCTCTGTCGGGTTCTCCCTTGCTCATTCCCTTCCTCTGTCGGGTTCTCCCTTGCACATTCCCTTCCTCCTGTCGGGATCACTTCCCCATCCCCTTTCCTCTGTCGGGTTCTCCCTTGCTCATTTGCTTCCTCCTGTCGGGATCACTTCCCCATCCCTCTTCCTCTGTCGGGTTCTCCCTTGCTCATTCCCTTCCTCCTGTGGGGATCACTTCCCCATCCCCTTTCCTCTGTCGGGTTCTCCCTTGCTCATTCCCTTCCTCCTGCGGGGTTCTCTCTTGCCCATCCCCATCCCTCCAATAGGAATCTCTCTTCCGCATTCCGCTTTCTCCTCTGGAGTCTCTCTTCCCCATTTCCATTCCTGCTGTGTAGAATCACTGTTCCCCACGTCCTTCATCCTGTGGGATCTCTCTTCCCCATCTCCCTTCATCCTCTCGGGATTACTCTTCCTCGTTCCCCATCACCCTATAGGGATCCCTGTTCCTCGTTCCTCTTCCTCCTGTGGGGATCACTTTTCCTGTGGTGCGGGTCTCTGCGCGCATCTCCCATGGAGATTTTCCCACCCACAATTCTTCCTCTCGGAGGGACGATCTCTAGCCCTTCAACCCTGGCCCTTCCGACATTCTCACATCAGGAACACTATTCTAACTGTTGGGGAAGGAGACAGAATATGGGAAATTACAGAGTCACATTGACAGTAAATTATTGGCATTCAGTAGTGAAATTTGACAGTAGTGGGAATCCCAATCAGTGATATACTGAAGCGTTTCATGTTTCCAGAAATATCCGAATGACAGATATTCCCTCATACCCACGGTTTCAGTCTCTTTGTTCATTAGTTTTTCTCGTTGTGTTTAGACTTGGGGGTAATGACCTGGGAGATTCAGGAGTGAAACTGGTGTCTACGGCTCTGAGGAACCCGGAGTGTAAAATACAGAAACTGCGGTAAGTACCAGACTGTGGGAGATTGTGGTTACAGTTACTGGGTGTCAGAAATTGAACATCAAGCTGATCAGTAATTGTGTTACTGATAAACACTGGGAATTTCCGATGTCTCCTGTCTGTGTGTCCTTCACTCTCACTCTCTCTCAACCCCAGGCTGAACGATGTTGGCCTCACAGGTTCTGGTGCCGAGGATCTCGCCTCCACTCTCAGTGCAAACTGTACACTTACAGAGCTGAACCTGAGTACAGGTATCACCATCAGTCCACCTGTATGACTGTGCTCACTACCAGATACCCAGACCCCATGGGTGCATCTCCTCTCCCGATTGTGGGCCTCAGTTCAGACCCACCCCTCCCGTACAATCTATTTCTGGTTCATCTCATCTTATTGGATTATCTTTTCCCATCGGTATACTGCTGGGAGACTTCTCGTCCCCATTCCCCTTCGTCCTGTGAGACCTCTCTTCCCCACCCCCTTACTCCTGTGGGATCTCTCTTCCCCATCCTCTTCCCCTGCAGTTTCTGTCTTCCCATCACTTTTCCTCAGGTGGGGTCTCTTTCACCGTCTCCCATGGACATTTCCTCAGTCATAAATCTTCCTCACTGTGGGACTTTCTCCCATCCTTCATCCCTGCCCCTCTCAACCCTCTCACATCAGGAACACTTTTCTAACCATCGGGGAATGGGACAGAATATGTGGAGTTTAAAGGGTCACACCGACAGACGTAATTACTGGGATTCGGTGAATACCCTGGAGCTGGGCAGCGAGGGACATTGACAGTGATGGAAACTCCGATCAGTGATTTACTGAAGGGTTTAATGTTTCTTGAAACATCTGAGTGAGAGAAATTCCCCCAGACCCACGGTTTGAATCACTTTGTTCATCAATTTGTCTACTTGTCTTTAGACTTGCAATGAATAAACTGGGAGAGTCAGGAGTGAAATTGGTGTCTGCGGCTCTGAGGAACCCAGAGTGTAAAATACAGAAACTGTGGTAAGTAACAGACTGTGGGAGATTGTGTTTACAGTCACTGGGTGTCTGACACTGAACATTAATGTGATCAGTAATTGTGTTACCGATAAACACCGGGGATTTGTACCGTCTCCTGTCTCTCTGTGTCCTTCACCCCCACTCTCTTTCATCTCCAGGCTGTTCAATGTCGGTCTCACAGATTCTGGTGCCGAGGGTCTCGTCTCCGCTCTTAGTACAAACAGATCACTGACGGGGCTGGACCTGGCTTCAAACTGGCTCACAGACCGATCTGTCCCCGCTCTCCGCCGCCTCATACTGACCCTCCCGAGTCTGGAGTGGATCGGGTGAGTATTTGTGTTAATGTTCAATGTGATAAAATATCAGCGGATCCGCGGGTTTTCTGGTGATATTTGTCTGGGAGTGTTGTTGAAACATTAATCCCGTTCCTCTGTTACTGACACTGTTGTGTAATCTGTTTATTTCATCTTTATTCTCCCATCTGTTTCAGGCTGGTGGACAATCGGTTCAGTGGGACCGGGAGGAAAGAACTGAGATCTCTGCAGGAACCCAGACACGGACTGAGAATAACCGTGTGAACATCTGAATGTGTGAACATCCCCGCCCGCGGGATGGGGAGATTTGGCCGATTCCCCGCCCTCCCCTTTAACTCCCGCCCTTAACTTTCATGGCTGCACGCCGGGGATGATTCCCAACGGTTTTAACGGAACTGGCTCCAGTCTCGAGATTGGTGACGTCGGATGCGGTCTGCAGTGACGTATTTCCGCCTGCTCTCCAGCGGCGCAGCTTCCGCCGGATATGCGGTTTCGAGACTTCCCCCACGTGAGACCCCGGGGAACTGGGACCTCTGGAGGGAGTCAGATCCGGACTGAGAGTGGATCTGTGAACATCTGAATGTGTGAACATCCCCGCCCTCCCCTTTAACTCCCGCCCTTACATTTAATAGCCGCGCGCCGGGTATAATTCCCAACGGTTTTAACAGAACCAGCTCAGGTCTCGCGCTGTGCGTCGCTCGGAGCGGTCCCGCAGTGACGTGTTTCCGCCTGTTGTCCGGCGGGGCGGCTATCGCGGAATGTGCGGGTTCGACACTCCCACGTGACTCCCAGAGAATTTCCCAGACAGGAAGAGCCCGGGGTCCGGGGCTCAGTCTGGGACACTGGTGTTCTGGGCTGGGATTTTTCCCAGGAGAGAATCCTTTTGTTCCCTTTGCTGAGGACGGTGCATTCGGCAGCCTGGCCGATATAATGATGTTAAATTGACAAATCCCTCGGCAGTGACCCTGGATCTGCAGCGATCTCGGACACGGCCCTGAAGAGTGATTTTATAATCATCGGTTCCCCGATGCAGAGTGACGGTGAGAAACGGGACTGATTATTCAACCGGTCACTCGTTGTCGCCGGTCAGTTAATTGTGTGTGACTGTGTGTGAGTCGGGAGCAGTTTATTTATTCCCGCACGTCAGCAGCTCACACATTGTTTAATTTACATTTGTCATGATGAAATCAATAAACCGCTGTAACTTCCTGTCCTGGTACTGGACTCGAGTTTTATTTGAGGTTTCTGCTGCCCCCCGCACCCTGGGCACTGCAACAGTGTGTCGGAGCTCCTCACACTGACACAGTAGCGTCTCAGCTCCAGGCTGAGGGAGGTCAGACTGGCAGAGTCCAGATGCCCAGGATCTCATCTCCACCCAACCCACTTCCTGGCTAACTGACCCCCTCCTGCCCCCCGCAGAGCGTTAAAATAGACTGTAATATCAGCCGTGATTCAACCGAGGACCGGTGCAGCGAGGGATAGGGGATGGAATACCGGCTTTAAGTACGGGATGAATCTCCCTGCACACCGCCCCATCACACACGCCTGGTGTCAGACACCGGAAAAGTACGTCTCTGTAGTCGTGTGAGATATATCAAATGAGTTCTCGATTTTAAACAGATTACGGAGGAGACTCTCATTGTGTTCACCTTGGAACTGTAGCACTGTAAACAAATCAACTGGTCTATCTTTATGTTATCCAGTTAACTCTTTGGAAAAACTGCAGATGATTTGATATCCACCACACACACACACACACACACACACACACACACACACACACACACACACACACACACACACACACACACACACAGAGACAAACACAAAATGAATATACTTAGAAGTGGTCACAGAGACGGGGGAGGATGCAGTGTGCACAGACCACGAGAGGGTGGGCGGGGCACAAACGTGCAGGGAAGGACAGACGGGAATCTTAACCATAGCGGTTAACAATCATATTTGACTTCTAGGGTCCAGAAGTAGCCCAGGATGAAATCAAAGTTGAGGATAAATTTGCAAAACAAGTCTCCAGCCCTTTCCGTCCTCTCCCATGGTCCGTACTCCTCACAGGACGCCGTCCCTTCCCGTTCACTCGCACAGACCGCTATCCCAATCAAATGCCATTCTTTCCCATTCATTCCAACCATCCGCACTCCCAATGACCCCACCCCTTCCCATTCACTCAACCCATCCGCATTCCTAACGGGACGCCCTCCTACTCATTAGCTTGCATCGTCCAAACTTCCAATGGATCCCACACCTTCCCATTCACTCCCACTGTTTGCATACCAGTGTTCCCCGCCCCTTGCCATTCACTCCTACCGTTTCAACCGCTTCCAATTCACTCCAATCGTCCGAACTCCCAATGGGATCCACCCCTTCCCATTCACTCCCAATGGAATTCATACCTTTCCATTCACTCTCACCATCTGCCTCCCAATGGCACTCCTTCCAGTTCATTTCCAACGGGCCTGTGAACCTGGAAACTGGCGGGGAGGCCTGAGTTCCGTGTTTGACAGAACTCACGGCTGCACGTAGGAAATTTGACGGGAACGCCGATGGGTTTATTAGTTACACAGAAAGTCGAGGGTCGAGTGGATGTTGACGACTTCGTAAAACTGACGATGCCCTGGTGGAGACGGTGGATATGATCGGACTGATGGAACTTCGGCACGCCTTCCAAAAGATGGCGGGGGGAGGGGATGTAGGGGAGTGATGAGAGAGGTTTATTGCTTCTGTGTCCGCATGCCGGGTGAGTCATTGCGCCCGGTTCCCGGTGTCCACATAGCACACCGGAAGTTATACAGGGCACGGTTTCCGGTCTCCATATCCAAACTGGGAATTTTGCCAGGCACGGTTCCCGATCTCTGTCTCCACACCGAGAGTTTTACCGCGCACGGTGTCGGGTTTCTGTATCGACACCGAGAATATTACCACACACGTTTCCTGGTGTCTGTATCCTCCTCTCTCCACGACACTTGGAGTAATGACGCACAGAATCCGGAAATGAGGATGTCAGATCGGTCTCTATCGTTGGCGATATTTTTATTATTCATGATTAACAGTCTGCGCAATCGAGTGGAGGGTGGTCGAGAGTGTCTGTGCTGCGAGGGGCTCCTGATTGAAGATAGTGAATAGGGAGGGAACGATATAGGTAAAAAACGGGATGAGGTCCTACAAATTGAATTGAGGGAGTTAGGAGATAAACTAAAATGTCGGGCCACAAAGGTAATAATCTCTGGATTACTACCAGTGCCACGTGGTATTCAGAGTAGAAATAGGAGGATATTTCAGATGAATACGTGGCTTGAAAAATGGTGCAAGGGGGAGGGATTCAAATTTTTGGGGCATTGGAACCAGTTCCGGGGGAGGTGAGGCCAGTATAAACAGGACGGTCTGCACCTGGGCTGGACTGGAACCAATGTCCTAGGGGGAGCGTTTGCTACTGCATGTTCAGGAGGATTTAAACTAATGTGGCAGTAGGATGGGAACAAGTGCAGAGAGACAGAGGGGTGTAAAATGAGGGTAGAAGCAAAAAGTAGTAAGGTGAAAAGTTAAAGTGGCAGGCAGGCAAATCCAGAGCAAAAAGCAAAAGGGGCCACTTTTCAACGTAATTGTATAAGGGCTAAGAGTGTTGTAAAAACAAGCCTGAAGACTTTGTGCGTCGATGCGAGGAGCATTCATAACAAGATGGATGAAATGAATGTGCAGATAGTTATTAATGAATATGATTTACTTGGGATCACAGAGGCATGGCTCGAGGGTTACCAAGGTTGGGAGCTCAACATCCAGGGATATTCAATATTCAAGAGGGATAGACAGGAAAGAAAAGGAGGTGAGGTAGCGTTGATGGTTAGAGAGGAGATTAACGCAATAGAAAGGAAGGGCGTTAGCCTAGAGGATGTGGAATCAATATGGGTGCAGCTGCATAACACTAAGGAGCATAAAACGCTGATGAGAGTAGTGTACAGGCCACCTAACAGTAGTAGTGAGGTTGGGGATGACATTAAACAGGAAATTAGAAAGGCGTACAGTAAAGGAACAATAGTTAAAATGGGTGACTTCAATCTACATATAGATTGGGTGAACCAACTTGGTAAGTGTGCTGAGGAAGACGATTTCTTGGAATGTATGCGGGATGGTTTTCTGAACCAATATGTCGAGGAACCAACTAGAGAGTAGGACATTCTAGATTGGGTATTGAGCAATGAGGAAGGGTCAGTTAGCAATCTTGTCGTGCGAGGCCCCTTGGGTGAGAGTGGCCATAATATGGTGCAATTCTTCATTAAGATGAAGAGTGACATAGTTAATTCAGAAGCAAAGGTTCTGAACTTAATGAAGGGTAACTTTGAAAGTATGACACGCGAATTAGCTTAGACTGGCAAATGATACTTAAAGGGTTGACGGTGGATGTGCAATGGCAAGCATTTAAAGGTCGCATGGATGAACTACAACTACAAAAGAATAAACCAGGGAATGTAGTGCACCCGTGGCTGACAAGGGAAATTAGTGATAGTATCAAGCCCACAGAAGAAACATATAAATTAGGCAGAAAAAGCGTCACACCTGTGGACTTGGAGGAATTCAGAGTCCAGCAGAGGAGGACAAAGGGCTTAATTAGGAAAGGGAAAAAGATTATGAGAGAAAGTTGGCAGGGAACATAAAAACTGACTGTAAAAGCTTTTATAGATATGTGAAAAGAAAAAGATTGGTCAAGACAGATGTAGGTCCCTTACAGTCAGAAACAGGTGAATTGATCATAGGGAACAAGGACATGGCAGACCAATTGAATAACGACTTTGGTTCTGTCTTCACTAAGGAGGACATAAATAATCTTCCGGAAATAGTAGGGGACCGAGGGTCTAGTGAGATGGAGGAACTGAGGGAAATACTTATTAGTAGGGAAGTGGTGTTAAGTAAATTGAAGGGATTAAAGGCAGATAAATCCTCAGGGCCAGATGGTCTGCATCCCAGAGTGCTTAAGGAAGTAGCCCAAGAAATAGTGGATGCATTAGTGATAATTTTTCAAAACTCCTTAGATTCTGGATTAGTTCCTGAGTTTGGAGGGTGGCTAATGTAACCCCACTTTCTAAAAAAGGAGGGAGAGAAAAACTGGGGAATTATAGACCGGTTAGTCAGACATCGGTGGTGCGGAAAATGCTAGAGTAGGTTATCAAAGATGTGTTAACAGCACATTTGGAAAGAGGTGAAATCATCGGACAACGTCAGCGTGGATTTGTGAAAGGAAAGTCATGTCTGACGAATCTTATAGAATTTTCTGACGATGTAACTAGTAGAGTGGATAGGGCAGAGCCAGTGGATGTGGTATATTTAGATTTTCAAAAGGCTTTTGACAAGATCCCACACAGGAGATTAGTGTGCAAACTTAAAGCACACGATATTGAGGGTATGGTTTTGATGTGGATAGATAATTGGTTGGCAAACAGGAATCAAAGAGTGGAATTAAACGGGACCTTTTCATATTGGCAGGCAGTGACTAGTGGGGTACCGCAAGTCTCAGTGCTGGGACCCCAGTTGTTTACAATATATATTAATGATTTAGACGAGGGAGTTAAATGCAGCATCTCCAAGTTTGCGGATGACACGAAGCTGGGCGGCGGTGTTAGCTGTGAGGAAGATGCTAAGAGGATGCAGGGTGACTTGGATAGGTTAGGTGAGTGGGAAAATTCATGGCAGATGCAATTTAATGTGGAAAAATGTGAGGTTATCCACTTTGGTTGCAAGAACAGGGAAACAGATTATTATCTGAATGGTGGCCGATTAAGAAAACGGGAGGTGCAACGAGACCTGGGTGTCATCGTACACCAGTCATTGAAGGTGGGCATGCAAGTACAGCAGGCGGTGAAAAAGGTAAATGGTATGTTGGCATTCATAGCAAAAGGATGTGAGTACAGGAGCAGGGAGGTTCTATTGCAGTTGTACAAGGACTTGGTGAGACCGCACCTAGAGTATTGTGTGCAGTTTTGGTCCCCTAATCTGAGGAAAGGCATTCTTGCCATAGAGGGAGTACAAAGAAGGTTCACCGGATTGATTCCTGGGATGGCAGGACTTTCATATGAAGTATTATTGGATCGACTAGGCTTATACTCACTGGAATTTAGAAGATTGAGGGGGGATCTTATTGAAACGTATAAAATTCTAAAGGGATTGAACAGTCTGGATGCAGGAAGATTGTTTCCGTTGTTGTGGAAGTCCAGAACGAGGGGTCACAGTTTAAGGATAAAGGGGAAGGCTTTTAGGACGAAGATGAAGAAAAACTACTTTACACAGAAAGTGGTGAAAATGTGGAATTTTCTGCCGCAGTAAACAGTTGAGGCCGGTTCATTGGCTATATTTAAGAGGAAGTTAGTTATGGCCCTTGTGGCTAAAGGGATCAGGGGGTATGGAGAGAAAGCAGGTCCAGGGTTCTGAGTTGGATGATCAGCCATGATCAGACTGAATGGCAGTGCAGGCTCGAAGGGCCGAATGGCCTACTGCTACAACTATTTTCTATGTTTCTATGTTTCTATGACAGAAGGATTTGGAATGGTCGCTCGGGAGGGAGTGAAAGTTGGACTGAAAATGGTCTCCGGGGAGAAAGTGATGGGCTGAGTGACAATGGGCGCCAGGGAGGGGGCGATGGGCGGAATTAAGATGGCCGTGGTCACCTTGTTTCTCATGGCCGGCGGGGAGGGAGCAATACACTGTCAAGAGAGGGGGGAGACAGGCAGAGTTAAAATGACCGACAGGGTGGGGATAACGCACTGAATGAAAATTATCACCAACGAGGGAGTTATGTGATGATTGAAACTAGGATTCAGACTTAAAACCAGAATATAAAATTATCACCAGGGAGAGGGTGACGCACCGACTTAACATTGTCACCAGGGAGGGCGTGACTCACAAATTGAAAATAGCCACTAGGGAGGGAGGGATGCACTGAGAGAATATGGACGCCAGGAGTGGAGTAACACACTGTGAAAATGGGAAGCCAGAACAAGTCAGAGGGAGTGGCGGCCCGACTTGAAATAGCTCCTGATTCCTTTGTTACAATGGCCGACAGGGAGAGAGTGATGGACAGAATTCAAATGGCCAACAGGAGGGAGAGATGCACCGGGTAAAATGGCCGAAATGGAGAGAGTGGCACATTGAGAAGAGAGCGGGTAATGGGGTCGATGTAAAATGATCTATTGGGAGAGAGCTGCTTCGCTTAAAATGACTGACGGGGCAGTTTAGGGTTTGTGATACCTTGTTTAACGTGAGCGCAGGGAAGGGAGGGGGTGAGACGGCGAATGAAAACAGCCGTCAACATTCTTCATGTTGTTGAGGAAAAGGGATACATATATTGACTGAAGGAGACCCCGTTCGGCCGGGTTGAAACGGGACCAAGGAGGGAGAGATGTGGTGACTGAAGGAGACCCCGTTCGGCCGGGTTGAAACGGGACCAAGGAGGGAGAGATGTGGTGACTGAAGGAGATCCCGTTCGGCCGGGTTGAAACGGGACCAAGGAGGGAGAGATGTGCTGACGGAAGGAGACCCCGTTCGGCCGGGTTGAAACGGGACCAAGGAGGGAGAGATGTATTGACTGAAGGAGTCCCCGTTCGGCCGGGTTGAAACGGGACCGAGGAGGAAGCGACGTCTTGGATAAAATTAACGGCAGAGAAGGAGTGAAGGAAACGTCGAATTGAATTAATCCCACCCTGCAAAACCTCATTTCAGGGAGGTAGCACCATCAGTTTCCGGGAGACTCCCGGAACTCCTGGGAGACGTGGGATGTCTGCAATAGATTAGCTCCTAGCAGCTAGCCAGCTAGTTTAAATAGCGTTAGCTATGCTAATGAATGAATGACACCCGTTAAACTCACCTCAACAGTGATTTAACTCCCCATGGGCAATATAAAGTCACTGTTGCAAACAGTGCAGCGAGCAACACTGTCATTATTCTTGACCTCTATTAGGCAGGGGTACACTTCTGTGTAGTCTGGGGTGAAGTACGTTTTTTTATTTTCTTTTATTGGAATATCTGCTATGGCGCTCTCTCTCTCTCTCTCTCTCTCTCTCTCTCTCTCTCTCTCTCTCTCTCTCTCTCTCTCTCTCTCTCTCTCTCTCGCTCGCTCGTTCTCAAAGAATTGATTTCCGGGATATTGTATATAATTTGCGCGAGTCACGGAGCCGCTATCAATATGCGGGAGACTCCCGGAACTTCCGGGAGAGGTGGGATTTCCGACGGTTCACTTGAAATGGCCGCTGGGGAGGGAGTGACGGCTTTGGTAGAAGTGAGTACAAGAGAGTGAGGGACGCGCTGATTGAAAATGAGCGAATCCCTGATCAAGTGATAAGGTGAGTAGGGGAGTGACTCACCGGATAATAGAGAGAGAGAAAGAGAGGGCGATGAGGTGAGGCGAAGATTGGAATCGGAAAATGGCAGCCAACCGGCATAAGATGCAAAGCATCGAGGTGGTGTGGAGGAGAGCGAGGGGAGAAAGGGAAGGGGTTTGCGATTGATGGGATGGGAAGGACGGTGACAAGATTGTGAGTGTGAGGGACTGACACACTTCGTGGTAAGGTATGTCGAAGAGATGGTCACAGTGTCACAAAATGGCTGGCGGCAGAAGGTTAAATGGAGAATTGGGAGAGCGAGGAGGGAGGGAAAGGAGAGGAGGGATGAAGAGTTGAGATTGAATATACTGGGAGGGAAGTGAGTGGCAGGTGAGGAAACGCTGACACTATTAATCCGATTGCTCTCGTAGCAGGCAGCGTTCCATATTCCTACCAAATATGTGAGACGCGCCTCAGCGGTAATTCACCCGGTGGCCGCTCTGTAGAACTCGGGAACTGTCCGGGACGGTCCAGTCAGGTCCCGTCCGTTTTATTTTCATTCTCTCCGTGACATCTCATTCTTTGTTCTGGTGATGCCCTCTGTGCTTTTCTCCGGGTTTGTTCAGTCAGGGTGGATCAACTCCCTTTTCTTCAGCCTCTCCGCTGTTTCTCATTCTTCCTTTTAGTGACATTCCCGGTGTTTACTCCCAACCTCTCTCAGGATGCCCTCGATCGAACCAGAAACTTCCCAGTTGTTTCTTCCCCAACACCTGTACACTGATTTAGATTGGTGACTTTCACCATGAGGGAAACATTATCGGACTGGGAAACATATAACGGGGTCAATGTGTTTTTTTTTCAACTCCATCTCCATCTCCGGACTGCTCCCTCATTGTCCCCACATATCTCCGTCTTTTTCTCTGTTCACATCCCGTGGCCCCGTGACAGTCTGTTTCCTTACTTCACCATCTGATCTCTGTTTCTCCCCGACCAAACGTCCGTTCCCCTACAGAACATAATAAATCTCATCCCAGTATGTTGGCAAATGTATGTATATTGATAATAATTGTATGTAAAAATTTGGAGAAGGGGTTATAAATCTTACAAATTTGTCCCATAGCCTGAACCTCGGACAGGGCCCACGGCCGGATTACCGCGGTGGCGCAAATCTTTTGTTTTGGATATTGTGTAACAGGATCTGTTCTGATTCGCTTCCCGTTTCCTGGTTAAATACGCAAATTATATTCATCTCCCGTTTGATTTTTAGTCCCTTCCGCCAGTGGACAAGCGACCCTGAAAATGGGCTCATCTTTCCTTGGATAGCTCTTTGTCTTGCGGTTTATCCCCCTTCTGCTCGTCGGATTCGGTTGCCTGGGCATTATCAGACGGGTCGGGGTGTTTGATTCTGTCGTACAGCTTCTGCGAACATTGAAACTTCGATCAGATCTGAATCCGGGGCGGACTCGGGCTCTCTCAGACTCTCTAGGTGAGGATATAAGCCTTGAGACACCTCCCGGTTCTTCTGTTCGGACGTCCTCTGCAGAGTCGGTCTATTTATTGGTTTCGGAGACTGATGTCGCTGAGCTACCTCCAGCCTTTTCTCAAGTCAAGTCAAGGTTATTGTCATTTAACGAAACAACGTTTCGTTTCCCCGACCCAGGACACACACAACACACGGATACTTAGGAAAGCAAGGACAACATGCTTCGTTGACCAGGCTCGAAATAACAAAGTAAATTGCATAAATCAAAACACTTTATTAAATTCCGCGTAGTGTCTCCGTCTCCTCTACCAGTATCTTGTTTAAAATATTTAATTTTCCTTATCTTCAAAGCCTCCCATAGGGCCTCCGTCCTTGTGTCCAACTACACAAGCCAATAGTAAAAGGAATCACATGTCTAGTATATCCACTTTCCAACCAGACCTCATCAGCAGGGAGACTGACGGCACCAGCGGATCTCCCCGGGATTCCTTTACTCGTTCAATCTGTTGGTGCTACTTTCACGTTTTTTTTTCTTCACCTTTGCAGAGAAAATTCTCCCCGCAATTCTGTCATCAACTTTACTATCATTATTTACCATCTTCCTTCCATCTTTTAACCCGTTACGGGGTATGTAACAAGAAGAACATGAATAGTTTTTTTTTTCCTTTCAAGAAAGTGCATTTATACGGGGAGTTGGTGAGGCCACATCTGGAGAAACGGGGACAGTTCTAATCCCCTGACAGGGAAGCAGATCCTCTGGGTCAGTCTGAAAGGGATTCAGAATTCCCTCGATGAAAGGATTGTCCTGTTATGAGTTTCCAGTTGATCTATGTTCAGGTTCAGCGGAGTTTAGAAAAGTGGATCGTCAGCTTCCTCGATGGTAAAATGTATTCAGAGTTTCTGTCAGTGGAGAGGTTCAGATGGTTTAAGTATTAGGAGAAACTGGAATATGTGGATGGCGTTACAAGATCATTTAAAGTCGATATCAGGACCGTTTGGCAGAGGATGGGGAATGTTTGCAGTTCAGTACTCCTGACCGGTGTGGCAGCTAGGTGACTGGTCTATAATTTCCTTTCTGCTGCCTTCCTCCTTTCCTAAAGAGAGGAGTAACGTTTGCAATTTTCTAGTCCTCTGGCATCATGACAGATTTCAATGATTTCTGAAAGATCGTTTCTAATGCACCACAATCTCTGACGCTATCTCTTTCAGAACGCTAGGGTGCAGTTCATCTGATCCGTGTGACTCATGTAACTTTCTGTCTTTCAGCTCTTTGGGCATCTTTTCTCTTTTAACAGTAACTGCACACATTTATTTTCCTTCACTCGCCACAACATCAGGCATACAGCTAGTGTCTGCCACAATGAATACTGATGCAAAATACTGATTTAATTCATCAGCCATCTCTTTGTCCCCCGTTGTTATTTCTCCTGCCTCATTTTCTAGCGGTCCTAAATCCATTCTCATTTCTCTTTTATTTCTAACATACTTGAAAAACCTTTTACAATCCACTTTGATATTATTTGCTATCTTGCTTTCATATTTTATCTTTTCCCTTTTAATGATCGTTTTAGTTGCTCTCCGTAGGTTGAAACAAAACTTCCCAATCCTCTACCTTCCCACTAATTTTGTCTTTGTTGTATGCCCTTTCTTTGCTTTTACAATAACTTTGACTTCCCTTGTCAGCCACGGTTGTACTATTTTACAATGTGAGTATTTATTCAAATTTGAGATACACATGTCCTGCACATTCCTCATTTTCCCAGAAACGGACGACGTTTCTGCTCTGCTGACCTCCCTGCCTGTAGCTCCTTCCAATTGACTGTACTTTGACCAGCTACTCTCTCTCGTACCACTGTAATTTCCCGTACTCCAGTGAAATACTGCTACTTCAGACTTCACTTTCTCCTTATCAAATTTCAAGTAGAACACAATCATATTGTGATCAGTGGTTCCTAAGCGTTCTATTGCCTTAAGCTCCCAAATCGACTCCGGTTCATTATATAACACCCAGTCCAGTATAACTAAACCCCTAGAAGGTTCAACGATAAACAGCTCTGAAGCGCTATCTCTTAGGCATTCAACAAACTCACTTGCTTGAGATCCATTACAAAACTGATTTTCCCAATCGTCCTGCATGATTATCGCTCATGACTACCATATAATTTCCTTTTGACTCGCCTTTTCTATTTCCTGTTGTAACCTATGGTCCAGCTCCCAGCCACGTTTGGGAAGCTGTATAAAACTGGCATCAACATTCTTTATCCTTTGCATTTTTCTTAACTCAACCCACAAGGATGCAAGATCTTCCCATACTCGATCACATCCTTTTACTGATTGGAAGGCATTCTTTTCCAGTAGAGCCACATCATCCCCTCTACCTAACTTTCTATCCCTCCGATATAACATGTAACCTCGGACATTCAGTTCCCAACTACAAACATCTTTCAGCCGCATTTCAGTGATGGCTACAACATCATGGCTGGCAATCTGTAATATTGCCACAATATCATCCACCTTATTTCTGACACGACGAGCATTTAGATACAACACCTTGAGTACCGCACTTGCTGTCCTTCCTGATCCTGCACACCTAATGATTTGAGACTCAACCTTTTGGCTGCAAATAAGTCCCATCACCAGCCTGCCCTTCCTGACAACGTGTCTGCATGCTATCTTTACTTTTACCTCCCTCCCCAAAAATGTTGTGGACGCGATCTGAGCCGTCCCATCCCTGACACCTGGGAGGCAGCATACCTTTCGAGTGTGAAGTTTACGTCCACAGTGTCTCCTCTCTGTTCCCCACACTATCGAATCCTCTATCGCTAACATTCCTTCTTCTCTCCCTTTCCCTTCTCCGCCACCGTCCCATGTTCTGTGCCTGTAACTAGGTTGCCGCGGCATTCTTCCAGGAGGTCATCCCTGACAAATGCATCAAAGCGGTATTTTTTTTTATGGGAATGTGTCATGGTACGGTCCGTGAAATCCGCATTCCGGTTCACTGTTTGGTCTATGTACCTTATTCCAGGTTTTCCGGGTTTCCTCAGATTCTGTTGGGGCAGCTTATTCTTGTTTGGACTGGCCTCATAAATAGCTTCAGGATTCAGCCTCTGGCGGCTGGATTGTTCCTGTCTAAACCCCCTGTCTGCATCCCTTTCCTTTACCTTCCTGCTTGGAGCCTCTTGCCCAAACCCCGCCTCTGCCTGGAGCCTCGCCTCGCCTGGCCTCCTCCTGGAGCCTCGCCTCACATTGCCTGTGTCTGGAGCTTCGCCCTGTTTGGAACTGTCTGTGTCCACGCCTTCGCTAGGTAGGTCCGGCCGTTTTGCCGCTAACTAGCGTTAGGAACTGTCTCTTCGGGTTCTGTGTTCGGTGTGATGAGACCCGGCCCTACGTCCTGTACCCAAGGATGGGTCCCGGCTCAGTGTTCCATGCTCCTGACTCTCCTTCGTCCAAGGCTCAGTGTTCTGCGTTCTTGTCTCTTCCTCGACCATGTCAAGGCTGCGGGGCCTCATCCAGTCCCAGTCACGTGGAAGGTCCTTGTCCTGTACAAGCCACGGCTTTGTGTTCTCGTCTTGTCCATGTGCCTCGTCCGGTCCAGGAGTACCTTGCCCAGCCCAGTGCTGGGGTTCCTTCGTCCTGTGCTGGGGTTCCCACTTCCTGTCCATGAATCTCACGTCCAGTCCTGTTGTCTCTCGTCGTCCTGTAACCTCGTCATGTCCTCGCCTAGTTCTGGGGTCCAAGCCCGAGTCAAGACCCAGGTTCTGTGTCCTTGACCAGTCTCTGGCTCGAAGTCCAAGACCAAGCTCCAGGTTCCCAGTTCCATGTCCTGGTTCCTTATCCTAGTCAGGTCCTAGCCCAGGCCCGGAGTCCTTGTCTCGTCCGGGGCCTGTGTCGTGTCCAGCGTCCTTTCTTCCTCTCTTCCCCTGCTTCCTTCTCACGCCCAGTTCTGTTACTGGTAGTTCACTGTCTGTGTCTTGCATTTGGGTCCGGTCCCAATGCCACACCTTGTGACAGAATGGCCACGGTGTGTTCTGTTGTAACTGCCTATTACCATTTCTCCTGACGGTCACCCAACTAATCGCCTCCTGCAACTTCGGGGTGACTACATCCCTGTAACTCGCTCTCCCGCACAAGCTGAAGGTCATCCCGTTTCCGATCCAGATCCCTAACACGGTCTTCATGGAGCTGCAGCCGAATGCATTTCATGGACACCCTGGGACCCCCGGTTCTCCAACATCCGGCACGAAGAGCATACCACAGGCGTTTAAATGGTCCAGTGAGAGATGGAAAAATTACAAAAATGGAACCTTACAGACGCTTTACACAGAGCCGAAGTCTCCTTTGAGACAAAGCCTGTCGCTTCTACTCTCTCCGAGTAGCCTACATGTGTGCAATGGCCGCTCCGCTGATGGCCGTCATTGCGCATGGGGATTTAACTTATCGGTGAACGTTTTGTGATAATTTATTAACAAATGCACTTTCAATCTTGTACTTTATACAGTACCTACTTGGTTGTTTAGGTCGGTTTTGTGATCTGCTGGAAATGTTTCTTGCTCTGGGATAATCTAATGTGCAAGTCAGCAGCTTTGGGGGCGCATACGGATTACGTCGTGCGCACGGATTGATGAGAATGACGCCGAGTATGTGCGCACAGGGATTTTAGGGGTGCGTGCGTGTTTGGGGTGTACACGGTTTTGGTGATGTCCGCAGGTTTAGGTGTCGGTCGGCGCATATGGGTGCAGATGGATTTGTGGGTGCCGATCGATTTCGAGCTGTTAAAATCTCAAAGACGTTTCATTTATTTGAGTTTTAATAACAACTGATCTTTAAACATTGAACTTTGTTCTCGCTATTTCTTTCAGGTGAAGGCTGCTATTTTGCGAATGATTCTTTTGGGAAAATCAAATGTGCATACCTGTGTTTCAGTCAGGTTGACGGTGTACACGGTCCTCGGGTGCTCACAGATTCCGGGATGTGGTGTATTTGGGGACGTGACGAATCTCAAGCGCGTCTTCACGGATTTCTGAGCAATTGTGGATTTGGAGTAATGGAAAATATCAAGGTTGTTTCTTTTACAAACACTTCAATAAATAATGCACTTTAACGTTCCATTTCTATTCTTTGCTGTTGTTAATGTGGATTAAGCTATCTTGTGAAAAGTTTGAAATGATTCTGGCTCTGGGATAAACATTTGTACTTATAGGGCCGCCTTCGAATTTGGAGCTGCGCTGAGATTTGGAGATATACGCGGCAGGTTTGGGTACACGCGGATTTGGTGATGTTGGTGGATTGTGGTGTGTGATGAATCTCCAGGTCGTATCGTTTATAGATACATTCATAATAAATGTACATAGAGCAAAACTTAGTTCTAGATTTTGGACGTTGATGCAGCTATTTTGTGAACTGCTTGAAATGACTCTTGCTTTTGCATAATCCAATGTGCATGTGAACCCGTCATCGGGTTTGGCATACAGATGGGTTTAGGTGTGCGCTCTCATTTGGTGAAGTGCGCAGTTTTATGCATCTTGTCTCGAACATGGAAATGCACACGGATGTTGGGTTTCACCAAATTTCGGTGTATCGGCCGATTTGCAGTTCTAGACGGATTTGGGATGCGTGCGGATTTTTATCGTGGAAACAGTCATTTTCTGCGCCGTTTGAAATAAGTCCTGCTCTGAGTAATCTATTATGGATATTGGAGTGTCAGCCCGTTAGGGTGCGCACTCTTCGGGAAGTGCGCAGATTTCGGGCGGTGTCGCCAAATGTGGGGATGCACATTGGTGTAAGGATGCGAACAGATTCAGTGATGCAACCGCCAGTATGAAGGCGCACACCTGTGGTGTCCGCGGATTTGGAGTTGTGCCGTATCTCCAGGTTGTTTCATTTACAGATGTCTCCAACCTCAGCAATGGGACGCTCGGCTTGCGATTCACCACGCTTGCCTACAATACCATCCCCATGGGAAGCATGGAAAGCACACTGCCCCCTGTAACCCCGTATCGTAATTACTTTACCAGACACAGGCTTGGACACACAACCCACTGGAACAATGCTCAGAGTAATCATATGAGCCTCGAACAAAATCAATCCTGGAGGAGCCGCAGAATCAAAACGCGCGGTTTCCTTGGCTGCGCAGGTCTGGGGAAGACACTCTCCGTTCCCGCCAAACGCTTGTGATTGAGACAGCTTTCCCGCCCTAAACCTCGGTTTGTGTGGATACCCTGTTAGAAATTATTGACACGTAATTACAAACTGTACCCGGCATCAGGACTGGAGACAGATTTCGATGTTGGGTGAAGGGGAGGAAGAACCACATGTGGATGCGTGAAACCGGGATGGGGGCAGTGGTGAGGTAACGAGCTGGGAGGTTAATGGGTGGAGAAGAGGAATCTAATAGGAGAGGACAGAAGGCCTTAGAAGAAAGAAAAGGTGGAGGAGGACCAGTGGGTAGATTGTGGCAGGGGCAGATAAGGTTAGAGAGGGCAATGGGAATGGGGAATGTTGCAGTAGGGGAACATTGCAAGAGTTTCGAAAAATCGATATTCATGCCATCTGGTTGAAGGCGACACAGGCTGGATATAAGCTGTTGCTCCACAAAAAAAATGAATGTGGCCTCACTCCGACAGTAGAGGAGGCGATGGACAGGCCGGTCAGAATGGGAATGGGAAGAGGAATTTAAGTGGGTGACTACTGGAAGGTCCCGCTTTTTCTGATGGACGGAACGCATGTGCTCGGTGAAGCAAGTTCCCAATCAACGTCGAGTATCACAGATATACAAGAGGCCACACCGGAGCAGCAGGTACAATTAATGACCCAACAGACCCAGAGTTGAAGTGTCACCTCACCTAGGAGGACAGTATGAGGACATGAATATTAGTGAGGAATAATGTGCAGGGGAGGGTGTATCAATTGTTCAGATTGCAATATAAGTGCCAGGAAGGAGATCAGTGCCGACAGTCGCGTAGGAAGAGATCCCTGGAAAGCGCAGACTGGGAGTAGGGGAAGGGAAGATGTGCCTGTTGTTGGGATCACGTTAGTGATTGCGGAATTACAGAGAATTATGTGCTGGAAGCGGTGTCTGGTGAGATGGCTGGTCCCTATCCTTAGTGAGGTGGCGGGAGGTTGGTGTGAGGACAGACTTGTGCGAAATCGAAGAATTTACTTTCAGGACAGCGTTGATGGAGCAGGAAGGGAAGCACCCTTCTCTGAAGAAGGAAAAAACATCTCCGGTATTCTGAAATGAAAGGCCTTAGGCTGTGAACTTAAACGGCGGCGGTGGGAGGAATTGAGAGAAGGGGAAGACATTTTTACCAGTAACAGGATGGGAAGAGGTATATCCCAAGTAGCTGTGTGAGTCGGTGGGTTTATGATGTACGACAGCAGATAAGCTGGCTCGGAAGACAGAGAAAGAGAGATTGAGAAGGGGAGTGAGCTGTTGGTAATGGATCAGGTAAAACAAAATGCGTGGTGGAAATGGGAGCTGGTTGATGAGGTCAACGAGCAGCGTGCAGGAAGCAGCAGCAATGCAGTCGTCAGTGTCGCGCGGGAGATGTCGGGCAGTGACACTGGTGTCGGCTTGGAACACGGACCGTTCCACGTAGCCAACAAAAAAGCAGGAACGACTGGGATCCATGCGAGTGCCCATGGCTACAAGGGTCTACAAAGTGGGGGAGGGGTGGGTGGGCGGGGGATGTGAATATTTTTACAGGCACTGTTCATGTTATGCGTTCAGCGACAATTGCCAGTTCAAGACATTTATTCGAATATAATCTGAGTTGGGTCTGGATGACCACTGTCCTTATTGCCACTGATATCTGCGATTCACGCTTAGAAGTATGGTTTAGCTGACGGACGTGTTTCTATTCAGATATGATCGTTATGCTTGCGATTGACAGGATAAGGAGCGACAGTCTCACTGTGAACAACAAAGTGATGCAACTGCATGAGCAGCTTAATTCGTGTGAGTAAATGTCACCGGTAGTAGAACTATTGCCGTGTCAGGAGAAGACCCGGTCACATCAGATCCCTCCAAGTGTAAACACGATACAATGTGATACTTAAAAATAAAACAGCGAGCTTTTCAGTCAACAGTTTGGGCAATTCCCAATATTATTGAGATCAGAATAACAACAAATAATGTTAAATGCGTCTATCTTCCTCTGTCCGTGTGGCCACTCGATGGGGCCATTGTTCAAAAATATCTCTCCCCCAAACTCGATAATATCTAGCTCATAACAACTTTCAGGACAATTCTATCATCGGCAATATTAGCATACTGGTCTGACAGGGCTTGTAGATTACATCATTGATGACAGTGGGTTTTTGACGATTGTAGCTGGATGGACTATCAGCAATTTATTTCTTGCAATACAGCGGACACTGGAAATGCAGTGTGTCGCCAGTGTGATCTCCGTTGTCCAGGAATAACCAGTACCTGCTGGAAATAATGTCTGCAGTATGGTTACAGGAACAAGGGAGACTTGTGCGGACCGCTGGTAGTCAATGGAGTCGCGCAGAGGACGATCAGCAGAAACCGGAGATGGGGGAGGGAAAGTCGTGCCTGGTGGTAGAGTGGCTATGGAGATGGTGGAAGATACGGTAAAATATCTTGCATGCGGAGGCTCGTGGTGTGTTACCTGAGGACAAGGAGACCCAATCTTTTTTTATTATTCTGGGTGGGATGGAGTGATGGTACCTGGGGGAAATGCGTCAGAGAATGGTAACGGCAGCTTCGATCGTTGGTGGAAGGGAATCTCCATTGACTGTAAAATGTCTGGATGAAATTCTCATCAATGGAAATGATAGAATGGAATAGCACTTTGGCGAGTGTCAATTTGGCAGAAAGTATCGTCAGGATGACTGTTGGAGTCAGTAGCATGGCTTTGTAAAAGATGTCGGTAGATAATCTCCCCCTGGAGTTGGGAACAGAGAGATCGAGAGACAACATTGGTGTCAGAACGGGTACTATCTGATCTGAGGGCGGTGTGGCAAGTTGTAGGCCGTGTAGATGAGACTGACGAGCTCAGCGTGGCTGCAGGAAGAGGCACCGATTCAGTTGACAATGGACTCGCAGCCGCAATTCAGCCGCCACTGTCGGGGATGAACGGGTTGTTTCAGGAACACGGATGCCCACGCAGGAATATGGCCTTGCAGCTGGACCAACGAATCGGGAGGACAGAGGAATGTACTGTGGAGCCATGGGGCGAAATGCACTACAATCAGTAGAGCAGAGAAGGGAAATGAGCAGGCGAATTCGGGACCAGCATTGCAGCTGCATAAGGGGCTTGTCTATGCAATTTCCGCTTGTGAGGTGTGACAGGAATAAGGATATCGCCCGGCCAAGAGGGACAGAAAGTGCCCGCAATATATAGTGGTATCCGGACGGGCGACGCCGCTAAGTCACGATTTTTTCGGAACAATGAGGGCAAGCGGAGATTTTACCACATTCTTTAGCTGCTCCCTGAACTTGGCCTGTGTAACGGCGTAAAGGGCCGTGTTTGTACAACAGCTCAGAAGCTGCAGAATGATGCCCAGCTCTAGAAGGGAATCTGGCGGAAGCAAACGCATGGGAAGATAATTCAGCCGATCCCACGCAGAGAACACACTGAAAGGTGCCCACAGCAGGATGAAATTACCCGAGACCATCAGCAATAAAACAAGGGATTTCCTGCGTTTCTCCATCTCCGGGTCTCTGGCGCTCTGTCCGTTACCGGGAACTCTGAGTCTCCCGCGGGCTCTGCTGGTGACTAAGACGTGCCTGACAGTGAGGCCGTTCGTCAGCAGAATCAGCACAAATGGGAGTACAGGGGTGAGGAAGGAATAAAATAGATCAAGTTGATTCGTGAATTTGTAATAATGATACCTCTGTTGACAAATGAATGGAGCAATTATCCATGTGTATTCCTCTGACAGTCGAAAATACCAGTAAATATTCTTTAAATTGCTGATCACAGTCACCGTCCCCAAAACCACGGCCGCGGTTTTCCGCGTGCAATATTTCGTTTTCATCTTTTGGCAACAAATGGCGACAAACCGATCCAAGGTGAACGTGACGGTGAACCAGACGGAACAGTCGGTTGCGGTGTAAATCAGAGCAGCGTGGATATTACACCCCTTGGGCATTGAGCGGATGAAGACGACGGGATGAATGTACTTAAGTGGAATCTTGCTCAATATCAGGTCCAGGATAAGAACCAGAAGATCCGCCGCTGCCATGGCAACCAGGTAGCACGTGACAACTCTGGAGAGGCCGCACTTTCCACGAGACAGGATGAATATGGTCACCATGTTCACTGCCAAACAGAATAAACCATCAGGGTAAATAAAACAGGAAGAGTTCTCTTAAAACGAGTGTAATGTGTGTCAATGATTGAAGTGACTGAACCTGACGGTATAATATAATCGTAGCGATTACCAGTTGAATAAAATTAAACAGTTTTGCGAAGTAGTGTAATCTGAGTGCAATCTGTTCGATCGAAAATCAGCAACGAAAAGGAAAGCGAAGAACACAGATAACGACGGCCGATGGTTGTGAAATTCCGTACATGCTGAGGGAAAAAGATCGGAATGATGCTCCGCGGAATCTCCGTGAAATAATTATCCTTGACACCCACCATCTCTGGCTGAGGCGCAAATTCCCGTCCCTGATCCTTAGCCAGGGCGGCTGAATTTGCAGATGTAGTCCAAAACCTTATTTTTGTACATCACTTCCTGTTTGCCAACATTGAGGGAGTATTACCTTGAAATCGTACCACGAGTCTAACCAGCTCCTCCTTGTACTTCTGCCTTTACAATCCTATGCCAGTCATTAATGTCTCGAAAATGCCTTATTTTTTCAGCAACAGTGAAACTGATTTGTCACCAGAACAATACGTCATGGTCAGCATTTCAAGAATTTACTGTGGTCTATCATGTTCTCAGAAAAAAAATCATGTTTTCAGAAATATGTTCCTTAGGCTTTACACACGGTCAAATGCAGCTGGCGTGAAAATATATATTAAAGATCATTGCATTTTACAATTTTTGGGTCCCAGTCGGAAAATGCATTTTATGAATACAGTGGGCAGGAGGGTGGCCAGAGCCAGAAGATGCAACCAGTGATTATATTCCAGAGACAATGCTTCCTTTGCTTCAGCGGCACCTCGGTCAGCACATGGAAGTTGGAAAGGAACGAACGAATTTATTAACTTTCTAATCCGACCGATGTTGTTGGAGATGATCAGAGAGAAACGGAGGAGGGGTCGTCACACTAACGTCATTCTTTCTGCTGGAAGGCAGATAATTAGATGATTTATCCAACACAATTCTGCGGCAGCCTCACGCTGCCAACTGAAACGATAGCAAAAGAAATGTGGATACAGAGCTGCCGAACGCAAAACGCGCGGAAGCGGAGCCATTAAGATAAATGTTCACAGTTTAGAGAACGCAATGCCACTGCTGAACGACAGCCAATGTGGAAACGTGAAGAACGAACGACGTTTTCTAAGGAACTCCCGCAAGCCTATAGGGCGAGATAGGAGCCAAAATGCGAAAGACACTTCGATAATGTGGTCGCACGGCCGAAGGTCCTGACAGCGGAGGGACCTGGTTAAGTTCACGGAAATCCTGGACTGCAGATGACCGATCAGACCGATTAGCCACGGAAAGACTAGGGGTTGGAAACCTGTTTAATTGCAATTGACCCTCAAGTGAGGGGGAACAAAATCTTGATTCATCGCAGACATTCTCGCGGCGAGGAGAAAGCGAATGGAAAGCGGAGATCCATTTTAATATGCAATGGTTCAACGTCTCGGTGGTAGGCTGCTGTGCTGTGCGACTGTCAGTAAGTTTACTCGTCAGAAATTTAACCATTACACCCGGAGCATTAACTGAGCCAGCCTGACCACGCCACAGGACCATAAGCTACTCAATCAGGATTGATGTGTTTCCCTTCCAAAACTGTCTTCCTCCCTTCTCTCCATAAACGTTGATGTCTCAGTTAACAACCGCTAAATTACGCGAATACGGGCACAGGGCCATCAAACGCGCCTGATACGTGAGATCGTTTAATCGCTGGACCATTCTCGTAAACCTGCTCTGGATCAACACCACTGCCACCACATACTCTCTTGAACAGAGATCGTCAGGACAGAAAACCACCAAAGTGCATAGGAAAAAGGTTTGTTTAATTAACAGATTGCAGTGCGACAGCATCATTAATTATTATAATGAGAGGTACACGTGATAAGAAAAATGCGGTGACGTAATAAAGAGACTCACCAGGAAGAGCAATAATGGCGAGGACGGGGAAGAAAACCACCTGAATGGCAAGGAGAGCATGTGTAACTCGAAAATCTACCGATACCCGGTAATTTGTAGAAATATATGGAAACATCCAGAAGACACTTCTCCCATTTCCCGTTATATTCCAGGCTGCGCTTCCCGGATTCCGATCCATGACAGAACGAGCCAATCCGTCCTCACTGTCCCTGACACTGCAGCTCCGGTTATCTGTCCGTGGCAGGGGAGGCTGCTCTCGCTGAAACTGGGGGAACCGAGTGAACGGGGCTCTTATTAAGAAGGGAGAAAATAATCTCCGGTGACGTCAGCAGCCTACCCTGAAAAGACTTCCGCAAAGCTACAGGAAGAGTTAACCCTTGGTCTACCAAGTGGCAGAGTAAGAAGTGTGTAGATAAGTGTTGCTGTGACCACGTATCCTGAAATTAATAAAATTAATTTAAAAAATATTTTACTGCACCTGTTTAACAAGTTTGAAGAGGAAATAAGTCCAAAATGAGCAAGTATATGAATTTTCTTCAGAACACCCGGGTTAGCAAAGCGGTAAATTAGTCAATAATCACATTTGATCCATCTTGGTTGGTGTAAGATGAATGGAAGAAAACAGCGGTTCTGAAAGAGAGCGGCATTAGCGTGGAAAGTAGAGGTTTTCTGAGACAGAAAAGGACCGTCAGCCATCTGTGCAAATGTGCTCTCATGTTCGACAGGAGTAGCAGGTGGACAAGAAAGATAGACAAGGGGAGGAAGGGAAGAGTGAGAGTGAAAGAGACAGACAGAGAGAGAGAGAGAAAGGGAGGGAGGGAGAGAGAGAGAGAGAGAAAGTGTGAGAGAGAGAGAGAGAGAGAGAGAGAGAGAGAGAGAGAGAGAGAGAGAGAGAGAGAGAGAGAGAGAGAGAGAGAGAGAGAGAGAGAGAGAGAGAGAGAGAGAGAGAGAGAGAGAGAGAGAGAGATACAACGATAATAATGATGGAGTTAACTGTCCGCAACTGGGTTCCCTCCAGCGCAATGCGGATCAGATCACTGAGTGGGCAATAAGTATTCTTTGCGACGGTTGGTTATTATTATTTTTTTTCATGTCATCCTTATATACTCGTAGATTACCAATCTTCAACATGGGCACTGTATCTCACTTTCCTCTAAAATCCTGCTGCTGTTGAACCAGAAATTAGCAAGAAAAGTCAAGTTGTTTCCTTACGGTCTATAAGCCTCCCCACACCACATACAAAGCCCAAGCCGCAGACAGACAGAGATTTCCACTGTATGGCGGATGATCATAAGCCTCCCCACACCGCATACAAAGCCCAGGCCGCCAACAGACAGAGATTTCCACTGTATGGCCGATGATCATAAGCCTCCCCACACCACATACAAAGCCCAAGCCGCAGACAGACAGAGATTTCCACTGTATGGCCGACGATCATAAGCCTCCCCACACCGCATACAAAGCCCAGGCCGCAGACACGCAGAGATTTCCACTGTATGGCGGATGATCATAAGCCTCCCCACACCGCATACAAAGCCCAGGCCGCAGACACACAGAGATTTCCACTGTATGGCCGATAATCATAACCCTCCCCACACCGCATACAAAGCCCAGCCCGCAGACAGACAGAGGTTTCCACTGTATGGCGGATGATCATAAGCCTCCCCACACCGCATACAAAGCCCAGGCCGCAGACACGCAGAGATTTCCACTGTATGGCGGATGATCATAAGCCTCCCCACACCGCATACAAAGCCCAGGCCGCAGACACACAGAGATTTCCACTGTATGGCCGATAATCATAACCCTCCCCACACCGCATACAAAGCCCAGCCCGCAGACAGACAGAGGTTTCCACTGTATGGCCGATGATCATAAGCCTCCCCACACCGCATACAAAGCCCAGGCCGCAGACAGACAGAGATTTCCACTGTATGGCCGATGATCATAAGCCTCCCCACACCGCATACAAAGCCCAGCCCGCAGACAGACAGAGATTTCCACTGTATGGCCGATGATCATAAGCCTCCCCACACCGCATACAAAGCCCAGGCCGCAGACAGACAGAGATTTCCACTGTATGGCAGATGATGCTGTCCTGCTGTCTGCAATGTGTCGGAGTGATAGGATGCGCTTTAATCCAGGCAGAATCAGCATTTTTCTATAAAGTGACTTTGTATTTGTTGGCAAGCAAACGTGTCGCTGTAACTTAGTACAATTTACCCTCGATTGAAGATTACACAGAAATAAACATCCAACAGTGCTCTAAATCTGTTATTCGGATTATTTTATTATTATTTTTCCTCTTTATTCTGTTCCTTGGAATGTTTCCTCTCACTTGAGCAGTGTCCGCAATCCTATGGCATTTCAACAAAGTCTATGGAACCTAGAATTGTTTTCATTTTCCACAGACATGGTATATTTGTAAGCCTGCAAAGGCTGAACTAAAACTTCTCTTCCTGACTGTTATTTATCTCTGTTGCGTTTGCAATGAATTCCCTTAGAATTCAGCTTAGAGATCTAGAAGCAGCGGAACGGGTACGTTTATTCGAATTGTCGATAGCGATAAATTTGAAAAAGAATGTGTTTCAAGCTGGGAAAATTTTGATTAAAAGTATATATGTTCTATTAAACATATTTCTTTGCCACAAAAAAATGTCAGGCAAGCACAGTCGTGTAACGTTCAATAAACCATTGCAGAGTAAGTGCCGAAGAAATATATCATTGCATGCTCCTGTAGGCACCCTTACGTCCAGCCACTGAATACAAACGGCAGATGTTTATGTAACTTCAGGTTCTTTATATGCTGATCAACTGAACAGCAATCACATTTAGATTTGACGTATAAATCACAAATTTCTTCGGTGTGTGTGCAAAGAATCCCTTTAGTCTTACTGATGTGTAACCCTGTGCGATAAGAACATGGAATTGTACAGCACATTACAGGCCCTTCGTTGTGCCGACCCTCAAACCCTGCCTCCCATATAATCCTCCCCCACCTTAGATTCCTCCATATACCTGTATGTAGTCTCTTAAACGTCACTAGTGTATCTGCATCGACCACTAACTCAGGCAGTGCATTCCACGCACCAACCACTCTGAGTAAAAAAAAACTTTCTTTGATATCGCCCTTGATCTTCCCTCCCGTTATCTTAAAGCCATGTCCTCTTGTATTGAGCAGTCGTGCCCTGGGGAAAAGGCGCTGGCTGTTCACTCGATCTATTCCTCTTAATATCTTGTACACCTTTATAATATCTCCTCTCATCCTCCTTCTCTCCAAAGAGGAAAGCCTTAGCTCCCTTAATCTCTGATCATAATCCATACACTCTAAACCGGGTAGCATCCTGTTAAATCTCCTCTGTACCCTTTCCAATGATTCCACATCCTTCCTATAGTGAGGCGACCAGAACTAGACACAATACTCCAAGTATGGCCTAACCAGAGTTTTATAGAGCTGCATCATTACATCACGACTTTTAAACCCTATCCCTCGACTTATGAAAGCTAACACCACATAAGCTTTCTTAAATACCCTATCGACCTGTGAAGCAACTTTCAGGGATCTATGGACATGTACCCAGATCGCTCTGCTCCTCCACACTTACAAGAATCTTGCTATTTACTTTGTACTCTGCCTTGAAGTTTGTCTTCCAAAGTGTAACACCTCACTCTTCTCCGGGTTGAACTCCATCTGCCACTTCTTAGCCCACTTCTGCATCCTATCAATGTCTCTCTGCAATTTTCAACAATCCTCTACACCACCAACCTGTGTGTCGTCTGCAAACTTGCCAACCCACCAGCCTGCGCTTTCTCCGGTCTATTCGGTGTGCTACCCCTGCCCAATATAATGATTAAAATTAAACACAATAAACGTTCTACCGCAACAACTTCAGTGTTTACTGATATTCTTGCGAAAAAATATCAGCATATATGATCATGATCTTTAGGGTACAGGAAATCCCATTAATGATGTAAATGCTGAGGTGTTGACTGTTGAGTTTGTTTCTCGCTGAACAAACAGCTTTTATATTTGTCGACGTGTGAGCGGCCATTGATATTATGAATATTCTTACACCTGTCCTTCGTAACCTGTGACAATGCAATACTCCGCCAGATGTAATGTAATAAATGCTGATTATGATTTATCCACTGCAATTGTTTATGGTATGAGACAGGTAGAGTATTAAACATCGTCTGCGTGGAAGCTAAAGTTGAAATGAGTAACGTGTCTCCACGAAACTGCATTACTGCGATCTTAAATCACAGCCTCGTCGCTCGTTCTGTAAAAAAAAAGAACTATCTTTTGATGTGCATTTGATATAATTTCCAATCTAGTGCGCAGTGGATACCTATACTGCATAAAAACCAGACCAGATGCAATTTGACAAATTCCAATCTTTTAGCAATGTGATAACGTGATATGAACTGCACCTTTAAGGGAAAATCCAGTGCACAGTGTAGGCGGTGATCCTGCTTTAGAGATTAGCGGTGAAGCTGCAGGACAGTAGCAGCTGGAATAATTCTCTACCTGTGCTGCTAGTTCCGCTGTCACTTTGAGCAGTATTGTCATTGCGGTCCACGCAGATAAAAACGAAACAAGTAATGTACAGAAAACAGGATTGCACTCTGCTGATCACTTTCATCTGGAGAATCGAAAATCAGCTGGCTGCAAGGTTCACAACAGCAGTGAATAAATCGCCAATTGAATTCTATGCATAGAGGAGGAATTTCAATTATTGGTGTCTTTGGAATGGAGTTCAGCGAGTGACCAGGAGTCGCAGTTACATCATCACTGTGGTCAGATTTAAGACTCCAGACACAACAACATGAGTAACATGTTCAACGATGGGCGTGAAATAGTAATGAGTTTATCCGCGAGGCCAGTAGTGAGATCATCATCTCAGTTCAGTCGGCTGAGGTTGAACCGCAGTGACAGTGATGTAATTCAAGCAATGATAACTTCAGTGTGAGCAGTGACCTGTTTGACAGTGTAGAACATTCTACCTATTGAAATCAAGAACCCGTGATCATTCCGACGTTACATCATGACACTCTGCTTCCTGCAACACACACACAATGCTGCTGGAACGCAGCAGGCCGGGCAGCATCTACAGTCGACGTTTCGGGCCGAGACCCTTCGTCAGGACGAAGTGAAAGGAAAGATTGTAAAGGATTTGAAAGTGGGAGGGGGTGGGGAATATCCAAAATGATAGAAGACAGGAGGTGGAGGAGCTGGAAAGTTGTTTGGGAAAAGGGAGAGGGAAAGGATCATGGGACGGGAGGACTAGGGAGAAAGAAAGGAGGAGGAAGCACCAGAGGGAGATGGAGAACAGACAAGGCCCGGAACGTCAACTGTACTTCTTCCTATAGATGCTGCCTGGCCTGCTGCGTTCCACCGGCATTTTGTGTGTGTTGCTTGAATTTCCAGCATCTGCAGATTTCCTCGTGTTCGACTCTGCTTCTTGTCCGCTGATCTGTAGTTCCATTCCAGAGAGTGGCTGTTCATGAGGTCCCAGAGATGAGTCTGATTGTGATCGGCGAAGATTTCGGGCAGATTGATCAAGACTGTGTTTCACATCCGTCCCCTTTTCCAGAGAACTCTGTCTTGAATGTTCACTCCTATTGGAGCAAACATGTCTAATTATTGAAAAATCATTATCAGTAATGTGTGTTATTTCATTCTATACAAACATGCTTCTGCATGTGCTGAACTAAGAAGGGTTAGCTACATCTATTTCTGACAGTAATTAATCTGATATGTGATGTGAAATAATTATCTTTCTTTTTGTGCATAGCCTGGTTGAAACGACATTTATTTGCAGTATCACAATATGTGAAACGTGTTAAACGTATTTTAGACGCAGTGAGTATATGTTAACAATTATATTTACTACATCATTGACAACTTTGGACATCAGAATAAAAATACATCTGAAGAAAGCTGTAATTGAAGTAAACAGGATATTTTTATTTTTCCCGGTGTGTTCCATTATCTGCACCACTGAAAACAAGTTGCACCGTTTTCATACTTTAGGTTCTTTATCCGCTTCTCCACTGGAAAATGCCCAGAGATTTTTTTTCTGAAGATGGACCAAATAAAAGAGTTGTAAAGATCTCCTTTCCTCCGCTAGACTGCAGGTCACATTTGAGCAAACATGGTTAGCAAACCTGCTTAGCCCACATCCACCCTCCACCCCACCGATCAGGGGTAAATGCAGTTATGTGAGCTGGTGGAAGATGGTCGTATGAGCAGCTGGTGACTATCACAGGACCCGGATATGCGACCATCCACTAACGTCGGACAGATAATCTTTGAAGTGTGCTGATTGTTGCTGGGGTAATCGAACACAGGGACGATTTATTGCTGTTTCAGTCAATTGACATTGACGACTAGAATGATATCGCGTTGCAGTTTCTGGAGGAGATTCTGGAGAGGGAACGATCTTTACCAAAGGGACGGGTTACTCTTGAAGCAGAGGAGCCTAATGTGCTGGCGGGCAGGTAGGCTGGAATTTTCTGGGGGGGTTTAAACAAAATTGCATTCAGTCGGATAAGATGGAACGTAAAAGGCGAGAAAAATAGGAATGGGTGAATACTGGACTGAAGGTGTTCTATTTGAATGCACGTAGTGTACTGGACATGGTTGAAGAACTTCCCGCAGAGTTTCATATGGGAATACGAGTATAGGATGTTGTAAGAATCATTGAATCGTTACTTATAACTGGGAGAATGTCAATGATATACATTGCAGTAAAAGGCTAGCCAAGAATGTAGATGGGGCAGTGTTGCTCTGTTGGTTAAATGTGAAATTAAATCATTTAAAAGAGGTGATATGGGGTTGCAAGGTGTTGAATCATTGTGGATAGAACAACGAACTGTGAGGATAAAAACCATTATGTGAGTTATATTTACAGACAACCCAAACCAGAATAAGGATTTGGTCTACACAATATAACATGAGATAGAAAACGCCTGCCGAAAGGGCAGTATGACAATCGTCCTGAGGGTTTAAAATATTGCGCAAGACTGGGAAAATCATGTTGATCCTGGACTCCAAGGGACAGAGTTTCGAGAATTCCTGCGCGGTGGCTTTTCAGAGCAGCTCGAGGTTGAGCCCACCGGGAGATACTGTGTAATGATCCGGAATTGATCAGAGGACTTTGGTGAAAATGATCACGATATGATCGAACTCACTCTCAAAATTGAAAAAAAAAGGATGCATCAAAATTACAGTGGAGTAGAGGGAATTACAAAGCCATTTAAGAGGAGTTCGCCAAAATCGATTTGAAAAGAACACAGGCAGGCATGACAGCAGAACAGTCTGTAGTTTCCGAAAGGAAATTCGAAAGCACACAATATATACTTTCTAAATTGGAGATGTGTTATAAAGGAAGATGATACAACCGTGGCACAGAATACTATTCAGCGCCAACATCATAGGCATAGAGAAGGCATGCAATACAATAAGTATTAGCGGGAAGTTAAATGATTGGGAAATTTTATATGCCAGCAGAAGGTAAAATAAAACTCATTGAAAAGTTAAAGAAGGAATGCTACATAATGCTAGCCAATATGATTAAAGAATATACCAACAGTTTTTTTGTTCAGATACACAAAGAGTACGAGCGAGGCGAAAGTGAAAGCGATGATCGAGAGGCAGTAATGGGCGATAATAAAATGGTGGACCCACTGAATAAGCATTGTGCATCAATTTTCAAGTCGAGTCAAGTCGTCACTTTTAAATGTCATTTCGACCAAAACTGCTGCTACAGTACATTGTAAAAGTGAGACAACGTTTTTCAGGACCATGGTGTTACATGAGACAGTACAAAAACTAGAGTGAACTACGTAAAAAGTAACACAGATAAAAAAAAAAACTACACTAGACTACAGACCTACCCAGGACTGCATAAAGTATACAAAACAGTGCAGGCATTACAATAAATGGTAAACAAGACAGTAGGGCAGTAAGGCATCAGTCCAGGTTCTGGGTACTGAGGAGTTTGATAGCTTGGGGGAAGAAACTGTTACATATTCTGGTCGTGAGTGCCCGAACGCTTCGGTGCCTTTTCCCAGATGGCAGGAGGGAGAAGAGATTGTATAAGGGGTACATGGGGTCCTTCATAATGCTGTTTGCTTTGCGGATGCAGCGTGTTGTGTAAATGTCCGTAATGGCGGGAAGAGAAACCCCGATGATCATCTCAGCTGACCTCACTATCCGCTGCAGGATCTTGCGATCCGAGATGATGCAATTTCCGAACCAGGCACTGATGCAGCTGCTCAGTATATTCAATACAACCTCTGTAGAATCTGATGAGGTTGTGGGGTGGGAGATGGACTTTCCTCAGCCTTCGCAGAAAGTAGAGACGCTGCTGGGCCTTCTTTGCTATGGAGCTGATGTTGAGGGACCAGCTGGGATTCTCGGCCCCGTGAACACCCAGAAATTTGGTGCTCATAACGATCTCTACCGAGGAGCCGTCGATGTTCAGCGGGGAGTGGTCGCTCTGTGTCCTCCTGAAGTCAACAACCATCTCTTTTGTTTTGTTCACATTCAGAGACAGGTTGTTGTCTCTGCTCCAGTCCGTTGGCCGCTGCACCCCCTCTCTGTAAGCTGACTCGTCGTTCATGCTGATGAGACCCACCACAGCCATGTCATCGGCGAACTTGATTATGTAATTCGAGCTGTGTGTTGCAGCACAGTCGTGGGTCAGGAGAGTGAACAGCAGTGGACTGAGCACAGCCCTGGCGGGGGGCGTGCTCAGTGTGATGGTTTTGGGGATGCTGCTACCGTTCAGGACTGACTGAGGTCACCCATTCAGGAATTCTAGGATTCTGTTGCAGAGGGAGGTGTCTGAGGAATTGAATGAATGTCGGATTTTTTACTGTATTCGTAGATAAAGGTTGGGAGGCTGCTATTTATATCAATGAGAGGAGACTTTATCCGCTTGTTCACATAAATGAGTTGAGCGGTTGCTATTCATACCTAACATGACGAGACATCTTGACAGCAATGTGGACAATATGTTTGCTGTTGTAAGGGAAACTCAAACAGGTGAAGATTGACGAGATTATTTTTACGAGGGGGAATAGTGTGTCTTTGGAATTCTCTTCCTCAAAGGAAAAAAAAAAGCAGGAGTTTTTTTTTTTTTTTTTTGAATGTTTAATTCCGCAGAACACAGTCAGTTTCTTGACAGTCAGGGGAGTGACCTGTTGCAGGCTGTGCAGGCTTGGGCCGCTGAAATTAGAGTTCAGTTGAGATCAGAGAATCAGAGAATGGTGGAACAGGACTGAGAGGCCGAATGCACTGCTACTAATCCAATATGCCAGCAGCAGCCTCCGCCAAATAAGAGACCCAGTGAATTTAATGTTCAGAGTTTTTCCATCCGTCACTGATAAAAAACGTTTGATGTAGGTGTAAATTAAATGCGATGTCAGGCAAATTCAGCAGCCGGGAAATGGTCTAAATTTCATATGATGGCGCTGTAATCCAACAATTCGTTTCCAGTCAGTGAACAACAAACTGAAGGAGAAGGGCATCCTTGTCTTGCTGTCGACTTTGACGAGTAGTTATCTCTGTAAGATGGTAATCTTGGCACAGCCGCTTCCGAGTTGCCCATTACCAAAATGTTACAACTGCGGAGAACTGTTAAAGATGGCTTTTAAAAGGACCAACTTAATATCAGTGCATGTCCAGGCTACGGGGGCACAGTTAAATCTGTAGAAAGGGAATGTCCGCTGATCGAAAGAGAAGATTATTTCAAATGCATAACATTCCATCAGAGTGGAGAGCGCCCTTCCTTCTGCTGTCTCTGTGCAATAAACCCACAGCGATCTTTGCCCTGAGCTGTTGCTGGAGATTATAATCTGACAATAAACTGGTCCCTGGGTGAACAATAAATTCAATGTGACAGCAGCAACCAAACGGAACCAGGATGCGGGTTATGATTCCCCTATGGAGGTGGTAAAATGTCGCCCACTTCAGTATTAATTCTGCTTCGGACCACAAGTCAGAAAGACTAATTCAAACAAGGTGAGTTTTTGTCTGGTTTAACACAAGCGTTGTGGAATAAGGTGTGGCGTTACATGCTGAATAGACTGAAGTTCAGGTTTATGAGCGTGTTACCAAATGAACATTGCTCAGGGTGTGTTCACTTACTGTTAGGGACATAAAATTCAGATACTTGGATTCGGTGAAACCAGACCCAGGTCTTCTGCGTCAGGTAGGAACATGGACTGTATTCGGCAGTGTTATGATGTTTTAATAAGCCTACTTGTAACGGCAATATTTCTAATATTTCTACCATATCAATATTATCATTGAAATCGTACGGCTTCACGGATCTGGGTGCTCGATTATTCTGTATGTGTGTGTTTTTAGGGAAGACGAGGAAGCTCTGGCAGTGATATTTATATTAACAAATATTGTGGTAATTCTCACTGGCCGTAGATAAAAATAGCAAATTCTACACTCAGTGGGCAGTTTACCATGAACCTCCTGTCCCTAATAATGTCGCCACGGAGTGCATGTCCGGGGTCTTCTCCTGTTGTTCCCCGTCCATTTCAATGCTGACCACTGCGCTGTATTCGCTGGTGTTCGATTACAATGGGTATTTGATTGCATTCGCTGTTATTTAGATGGAGGTGAGGAGATTTTATCGGCTGGTGGTTACATAAATGAATTATGCTTTTGCTGGAGACATTGAACATCACGCGGATTCTGAACAGGAATATCGAGAACATGTTTGCTACTTTAGGGTTAGCTGAAACAAGTGAAGATAGATAAGGTTATTTTTCTGAGGTGGAATTAGTACGTCTTTGGAATTCGCTTCCTCAAAGAAAAAGTGTTTAATGTGTTTAATTCCGCAGAACACAGATTATTGACAGGCAAGGGAGTGATGTGTTGCAGACGGTCGCGGGAATCTGTCACTGAGATCACAGTCCTACTGTGATCATAGAGAATGACGGAACAGGACTGACGGGGTGAATGTCCAGTTACTAATTCAATATACCGGACGGCCGAGCTCTCTGCGCTCTGGGAACATCGAGCCATTGGTGGCGCCGTTGGACCCTCGGAGATGCGCAGGCGCGCTGCCGACACCAAGCATTGACCCCTGTTGTACCGTCCGGGTGGCGCTGAGGAAGGAGCTATTACCGGGTTTGTGTAAATCGGGGGCCGATTGCGGTGTGAAGGGCCGGGACTGAGCTCTGCCGGACGGCTGGAGGTTCTGTGATATCCTGTCCCGCTGCCGCGGTTTTAGCTTTGCGATGGAGACCGGGCTGTGCGATCAGTTAGTTGTGGATCCCCAAGGGGTTTGGGGTAAAGGGGATCTGTCTGTGTGTGGGTAGAGGTTATGGGTGGACGTGTGTGTGTGGGGTGAGTAGTTGGAATGGTGTGTGGTCGTAGGCGGGTTGGGGTCTGTTGGGTGAAGGTGGGATGATAGGAAATTTCGTGACAAACTAAGGGAGGATCTGGTGAATTGGGTCAGCCAGCTCAGCTCGCGGGTCCTTCCAGGAAACATCAATCCTCTCTTCATATTAATTACAGGTACCGTCCAACCTTGCTGTTAAGATTGTGTTTGTTACAGAGCACCAGAGTCTGGGAACAGATTCAGGAAACATCAATCCTCTCTTCATATTAATTACAGGAACTGTCCAACCTTGCTGTTAAGATTGTGTTTGTTACAGAGCCCCAGAGTCTGGGAATAGCTGTCACCGTCATGAACAGCGAGTGCAGATTGGAAATGGGGTCACTGACCTCTGCATCAGAGAAGGACAGCCTCCTGTGAGATACCAATGTCCTTAGAGTGGATTCAGATCTGGTGGCATATCGGGAGTCAGAAAGGGAAAGGGAGTAGGCAAGGGGCTAAAGAGAGAGTTTTAATAGGGGAACATGTTCAGGGGTAAAGGGGTACAGAAGCTGTCTGATAGATTGTTTTAATTCCTTTTTATAATCTCACAGACGGTGACTGAGGAAGAAGCTTGTTGACGGAGGATACCCGGAGGTGAGCATGTCAGAAACGGAATCAGAAATTGAATTGAATGGAGTTCATTTCTTACATCCTTCACATACATGAGGGGTAAAAAACATCTAAATGTGAATTGTGCAATTATAGTAATTTATAATAGTTTAAAACAAATATAATAGTCAATGTAATCTAGAGTGTTCTCAAATCAGCGTGAGTTCATCAGTCTGATGTCCCAGTGGAAGAAACTGTCCCAGAGCCTGTTGGTCCTGGCTTTTATGCTTCCCGGATGTAGCAGCTGGAATAGAGTGACAATGATTTGATTTCCTGTGTCACGGGTTTAGGCAGTCGTCTCAAGTGAGAGGTTGGTCTGCAGCAACACACACAAAATGCTGGTAGAACGCAGGCAGCATCGATAGGAAGAAGTACAGTCGACGTTTCGGGCTTCGTCAGGTTCAGCATGGTAATATTCTGTGGAAAGGTAGATCACGCGGGATCCAGGGAGAGCTGGCTCACTGGATGCACAGTTGTCTTGATGGTAGGAAGCAGACAGTAACGGTGGGAGGCTGTTTATTGGACTCGAGGCCCGTATCTAGTGGTATTCCCCGGGGTTACACTCATTGATCTCGTTATTTATTGCTAGTTAATTATATTTGCATTGTTGCAGTTTGTTGTCTTCTATGCTCTACTTGATCTTTCATTGATCCTTGTACAGTTACTATTCTATAGATCTGCTGAGTATGCCCGCATGAAGAAAAATTTCAGGGTTGTACGTGGTGAAATGTAGGTACTCTGAAAATGAAATTTACTTTGAACTTTGAACACTGCAACTTGTCATCTCTACCAATAATTTGGTTGAGAGTGTGTAGGCAATGGATAGTGAATTTGCAGCAAGTAAGTTCAAACAATTACTGTTTTTGAAAGATAGTCATTATAAACACTCCCCTCCATTTATCGCTCCTCACTCGACCACACCCTCCCCTTAATGTCTTCCCTCTCTGCCCCGTCTTCTCTCTCTACCCCGCAATGGGCAGACGTTCAGGGTGAAAGAAACATAGAAAACCTACAGCACAATGCTGGCCCTTCGGCCCGCAAATATGTGCCGAACATGTCCCTACCTTAGAAATTACTAGGCTTACCTATAGCCCTCTATATTCCAATGCCCCATGTACCTATCCAAAAGTCTCTTAAAACACCCTATCGTATCTGCTGCCACCACCGTTGTCGGCAGCCCATTCCATGCACTCACCACTCTCTGAGTAAAAAACATAACCCTGACACCTCCTCTGTATCTACTACACAACACCTGAAATCCGTGTCCTCTTGTGGCAACCATTTCAGCCCTGGGAAAAGGCCTCTGACTATCCACACGATCAATGCCTCTCAATATCTCTTTCAGGTCACCTCTCATGCCTCCATCGCTCCAAGGAGTGAAGGCCGAGTTCACTCAATCTATTCGCATAAGGCATGCTCCCTAATCCAGGCAACATCCTTGTAAATCTCCTCTGCACCCTTTCTATGGCTTCCACATCCTTCCTGTAGTGAGGTGACCAGAACTGAGCACTGTACTCCAAGTGGGGTCTGACCAGGGTCCTATATAGCTGAAACATTACCTCTCGGTGCCTAAATTCAATTCCAGTATTTATGAAGGCCAATACACCTTACGCCTTCTTAACCACAGAGTCAACCTGCGCAGCTGTTTTGAGTGTCCTATGGACTCGGAATGTAAGATCCCTCTGATTCTCCGCACGGCCAAGATTCTGACAATTAATACTATACTCAGTCATTTTATTTGACCTACCAAAATAAACCACGTCGCACTTATCTGGGTTGAACTCCATCTGCCACTTCTCAACCCAGTTTTGCATCCTATCATCGTCCCGCCGTATCCTCTGACAGCCCTCCACACCATCCACAACACCCCCAACCGTTGTGTCATCAGCAAGTTTACTAACCCATCCCTCCACTTTCTCATTCAGGCCATTTACAAAAATCACGAAGAGCAAGGGCCCCAGAACAGATCCCTGAGGCACTCCGGTGCTGACCGCCCCCATGCAGAATATGAACAGTCTACAACCACTCTTTGCCTTCGGCGGGCAAGCCACTTCTGGATCCACAAAGCAATGTCCCCTTGGATCCCATGCCTCCTTACTTTCTCAATAAGCCTTGCATGGGGTACCTTATCAAATGCCTTGCTAAAATCCATATACACTACATCTACTGCTGTTCCTTCATCAACGTGTTTATTCACATCCTCAGAAAATTCAATCAGGCTAGTAAGGCACGACCTGCCCTTGACAAAGCCATGCTGACTATTAGTAATCATATTATACCACTCCAAATGTTCATAAATCGTGCCCCCCAGGATCTTCTCTATCAACTTAGCAAATAGTGAGGTAAGACTCAATGGTCTATAATTTCCTGGGCTATCTCTACTCCCTTTCTTGAATAAAGGAACAACACCCGCAACTCTCCAATCATCTGGAACCTCTTCCGTCTGCATGGATGATGCAAAGATCATCGCCAGAGGCTTAGTAATCTCTCCCCTCACCTCCCACAGAAGACTGGGGTACATCTCATCCGGTCCCAGGAACGTATCCAATTCGATATTTTCCAAAAGCTGCAGCACATCCTCTTTCTTAATATCTACATGCTCAAGTTTTTCAGTCTGCTGCAAGTTATCACTACAAACACCAAGATCCTTTCCCATAGTAAATATAGTAGTAAAGTATTCATTAAGGACCTCTGCTATTTCCTCTGGTTCCATACATACTTCCCCACTATTACACTTGATATTTCAGGATGGAAGGTGAAATATTCTTGGGGAATCTGAAGGGGAATTCTTCACTCAGAAGTTCGTGAGAGTGTGGAATGAGCTGTCAGTGGAAGTGGTAGATGTGGGTTCGATTGAGACACTGAAGAGAAATTTGGGTAAGGACATGGATGGGAGGTTTATGCAGGTAGTTGGCAGTAAAAACAAAAACGGGTCGGTATTGACCAGAAGGGCCGAAAGGCCTGTTTCAGTGTTGCTGGGCTCTGTGGCTCTAATAATATTCTGATTTGTAATTTCCACAGTCAGTGCTTTGCTGCAAATGACCGAACCCGGTAATTTACAGAATGGGTGAAGAGGCTGCCCAGTGACTCCTCCTGTGCTCAGTGTTACTGGGACGTCCCATCACTGAGCAGATATTGTCTTCTCCATTCTCTTTCACTCAGTCTGTCACTCAACACGTTCCATGTTTACAGAAAATCACAGCACTCACAGAGAAGGAAACCGCAACAGAGGATTCCCCGCACTTCCTCAAACCTGGTGATGGGGAAAGGCTCACTGTCCCAGGGAATGATGTGGGAATCCTTTGTGGAAATGAGGAATACGTTAGCAAAGGTGGACAAAATGCTGAAAGTAGTTCTGAAGTTCGGTACGGTAAAACAACCATTCCTTCTTAATTTTCTCTGATACTTCTGGCTGTATTTTAATGATAATATTATATAGGGTGGCTACCAAATCCTTCTCACAAGGATTCAGAGCTAAAAAAAGTGTTTAAGGTAAATTATATTTATTAGATAGCTGTTCAAAGGACATAAAACTATTATCTAAAAATAGATCACGAAAACATGTTATACCTTTTATTTTCCATAATACAAAGGCTTGATCCATAGAAGAGGGCCAAACAAAAAGTTAGATATAATAGGGCTTGATAGGACAAACTTATTCAAGCTAAAAAATTTACGAAATTGGAACCATATTCGCAATGTATGTTTAACTACAGGATTAGTTATTTGTTTATTAAATTTAGATAAAGAAAAGGGAAGTAAAAATCCTAAAATTGAAAACAATGAAAAGTCTTGTACAGATTTGCATTCCAAATTAACCCATTGTGGGCAAGATGCTATAATCGATTGTTGTGTCCAAAATATTAAATATCAAATATTAACTGCCCAATAGTAAAATCTTAGATTTGGCAAAGCCAAACCACCCTCCTTCTTAGGCTTCTGTAAATATTTTTTTGCTTAGTCTAGGATTTTTATTCTGCCACACATACGAGGATATTTTGGAGTCAATAACATCAAAAAAGATTTAGGAAAAAAATTGGTAATGGTTGGAATAAATATAAAACATTGGGTAATACTATCATTTTAATACCATTAATTCGATCAACCAATGACAAAGATAATGGGGACCACCTGCTAACAAGTTGCTTAATTTGGTCAATTAAAGATAAAAAATTAACTTTAAATAAATCCTTATGTTTCTTGGAAATTTTAATGCCTGTTATGAAGGATGAACAGTTCTGATGGGCAGAACGGTGCAGAGTTGCCCATGTCCCCCCCTCCACCCTCGGCAGAATCACAAACCGTTACTGTTGCTATGCTGCTCATGAGAGAGAGAGCTGGAAAATAAAACATGCAAGAACATCTGCTACAGATAAGAGAGAGATAAGAGAGGGGAGATAGACTTGTTGATTCACTGTGCTATGACTTCTGAGAAACTTATGACTTCTGAGAGGGTTATTTATCTTGTACCATTCTGTTCATTAACATTCCTCAGTGGACAGCCAGTGTGGGCTGGTTTGATGGGCACAGCCATTCAAAATTGATTGACAACTGAGACCCCGTGAGTAGGGATAAATTCAGGTCTGGAGAGACACCCTTCAGACACACCAGGAGACACACTAGTGGACACTGTTTGAGTGTTGGAACCGACGGGAAGGTGTGGGGCATCGGAGACTGAACCAGGAGGTCGGACAGTTAAACTCACAGTGTTATAGCAGGGCCGGTGGGGACTTGTGTGTGTGTCCACTCATGCCAGAGTGATGAGTCCACCACAGAAGAACGGTCTAGCTGAATGACAGAGGGGTCATAACTGAATGGCCATAACGATACGACGGATCAAGAACGCAAAGGAAGGTTTGCCGGACTGTAGCTGGTACATCTCGCTCGCTCTCTCTCTCTACTCTCCAACGATTACAATACAACAACCATATCTACCTCAGCACGTATGAACTGAACTGAACTTTATACTTTTCGATGTCAAATCATTACCCCCTAGACATCGATAGAGCTTGTTTATTATTGCTTATTGTTATTCCCACATTTTAGTTTTATTATTGCTAACGTGTATTATCTATATATTTGCATTATTGGTACTGATTTGCTTATTTTACTAATAAACACTTTTGAATATAGTACCACCAGACTCCAACGGATTCTTCTTTCTCTACTAGTCAGACACCCAGTTACGGGGTACGTAACATACCCAAATAAGTAAAATGATCTGTAACAAATTTAAATGGTAAACGTTTATAAATTGGAACTTGCATATTTAATGGTAATAATTCACTCTTATTAAAATTCAGTTTGTAACCAGAAAAACTACTAAACTGAGCAAGCAAGGACGAAATAGCCGGAGTGGATCTCTCAGGGTCGGATATGTATAGTTACAAATCATCAGCATATAATGATAACTTGTACGTCCCTTCCCCATGAGTAATAACCAAAATATTAGGTGATTCACGAATGGCTATATCTAAAGGTCCCAAAACAATGTCAAATAGTAAAGGACTTAAAGGACAGCCTTGCCTTGTACCACGGAATAACTGAAAAATAGGAGATCTTTGATTATTGGTAAAGACCGAAGCCAAGGGTTTATAGTATATTATTTTAATCCATGATATAAATTTCGAACTAAAATTAAAATGCTGCAACGTATTAAATAAATATGGCCATTCAACTCTATCAAACGCTTTTTCAGCATCTAAGGAAATAACACATTCTGATATTTTGGATGAAAAAGTATAAATAATATTAATTAATTTTCAGATATTAAAAGGTGAATAACGGTTTTTAATAAATCCAGTCTGATCTTCAGGGATAATTCGAGGTAATATGTTTTCTAATCTAGTGGCCAATACATTGCTAAAAATTTTAGAGTCCGTATTCAGCAAGGATATGGGCCGATAGGATACACGTTCAGTGGGGTCTTTATCTTTTTTAAGAATTAAAGAGATAGAGGCATCATAAAAAGATCGTGGCGATTTACATAAAATTAACACATCTTTAAAAATTTTACAAAGCCAAGGGGAGAGTATAGAGAAAAAGCATTTTAAAAAATTCTGCAGTATAACCATCCGGACCAGGGGCTTTACATGAATTCATTGAAAAAATCGCCTCTTTTATTTCGATTTCCGTGAGAGGTATATCTAGAAATACATTATATTCTGTTGTTAATTTGGGGATATTCAATTTTTTAAAAATTCATCCATTATAGAAGAATCCTCAACAAATTCTGATTGATATAAAGAATTGTAAAAATCTTGAAAGGCTTTATTTATCTCTTTATGATCAATCTTCAATGTGCCATCTCGTTTAAGAATCTTAGTAATTTGTCGTTTAACCGAAGCAGTTTTCAATTGATTAGCCAATAGTTTGCCAGATTTATCTCCATGTACATAGAACTGGGTTCTAGATTTAATTAACTGATTTTCAATCGAAGAGGATAATAACAAACTATGCTCCATCTGAAGTTCAACTCTTTCTTTATAAAGTTCGTTGCTGGGGGTCACTGAATAAATCTTATCAATTGCTTTGATTTTATGAACCAATGTAGATATTTCAAAATTAGTTCGTTTCCTAACTCCAGCAGAGTATGGAATGATCTGTCCACGAATAAATGCTTTAAATGTGTCCCATAAAGATCCACTAGAGATCTCTGCAGTAGAATCTGTTGAGAAACACAAATCAATTTGTTGTTTAATAAAATTAAGAAAGTCTGAGTCCTGCAATAAAGGAGTTGAACATCCAAGATTTAGCATTAGAAGATGAATCCATTCTCTTAACAGATAGCTTCAAAGGGGCATGGTCAAAAATGGTAATATAATCATATTTGCAATCAATAACATCGGTACGTAAACGATGATCAATAAAGAAGTAGTCAATTCTTGAATAATTATGATAAACATGAGAAAAGTATGAAAATTCTTTGTCATTGGGGTGTAAAAAACGCCAAATTTCGGAAATTGCAGAATGAATCATAAAGCAATTAATAAGATAGGCCGATTTATCCGGAAGAGCTTGGGTGGGCTTAGATCTATCTATCGAAGGGATTAAGCAGCAGTTAAAATCCCCACCCATCATTAGCATGTACTGATTCAAATTAGGAAAGGATGTAAATAGACACTTAAAATTCAGGACAATCAGTGTTTGGAGCATAAACATCAACTAAACCAACTTTTTGATTAAAAAGTAAACCAGTAATAAGCAAAAATCTACCTTGTGGGTCCGAAATTGTTTCATAGTGTATAAAGGAGGTTGAAGAATCTATAAAAATGGAAACGCCTCTTACTTTGGCTTGGGAATTCGAGTGATACTGTTTGCCCTTCCAAAACCTGAAAAAAAACGTTGACGATCCACCTTCCTCACATGAGACTCTTGTACAAAGACAATATTAGCATTCATTCTGTGGAATACTTTGAAATTTTTTTTCCGTTTATCTTATCCATATTGCCAATATTTATTACAATTAACACATAAGGTTAAAAAAAAAAGATGAACTCATGAATCCGGACGAGGGAAGTAAGTTCAAGGAGGAACCGGAAGTTCTGACACTGGAACCATTTTTGTAGTTTCGAGTCAGCCCATGAAGTATAACTAAGCGTGAAGGAAGCTGAAAGAAAGATCCCCCTCCCTCCACCCTCAAAACCCCAGGGAAAAAAGGCCAAAAAGAGGCAATCTAATACTAAATTTATCCCCATGTCTCAAGACGGTAACTCAAACACAAAAGTTAAAAAAAGATACAAACCACCCATATTTTAAGAAAGGGTTAGTATAACAAAGATTAAACTATAAAATTATTATTCTATATATCAAAAAACATTTAAAAAAAGAAAAAAAATTAGAACGTTAAAATCCATTAATGAATAATATTGTATTAGTGTTTTAAAAGAAAGTCCTTAAACTCATTCAGACACATCAGAACGTATGTGACGTATCCAAGCACTAAGGTCTTTGGGGAAAAGAAGCGACATTTTAGAAAAGTTTTTTTATTATAAAAAAACCTTAATATTTTAACGTAAAAAGTATAAAAAGTGTATATAAACTTAAAAGAAAAACCTAATGAATTACTTTCAGAACTAACAGAATAATAATATTAAAAGAACGAACTCAGGATAAACCAAAAAAACGGACCTTTACCGTTGGTAAGAAATACACTGTTAACCATCACGCAAAAAAATCATCAAATTATAAAAGATCCGGATCTATAGACTAATTATTACATTAGTCAACGCGTAGTTAAAAAAACAAAGTACTATTCTTCAAGGAATCTTTGAGCATCCGCTGGAGATTTGAACAGCTGATAGGTCCCATCTTTGAGAGTAACTCTCAATTGTGCTGGACATAACAGCGTTTGCTTGTAGCCGTCCTGATGAATTTCCGACATAACCGATTTAAAAGCCATTCTTGCCCTTAAAACTTCGGGACTATAGTCTTCCAGAATGCGAAATTTGAAATCATTAAAACCGATCATACGCTTTTTCCGGGCAGCCCGAATCAAACGAGGGTAATGAATCCGGAGTATCACTGGTCGTGGTATCGTACCGGAAGCTGGTTGAAAACGGGAAATGCGATGTGCACGGTCGATTATTGGAGGGGCATCCAGTACTTCTGAGCCGAAGACGTCCATTAAAAATTTAGAGAAAAATACAGTGAGATCACCGTTCTCAAAATTTTCCGGAAGCCCAATTATCGGGAGATTTTGTCTGCGAGAGCGGTTTTCAAGATCAGCGATTTTAGATTTATAACGATCCAGCAGTTGGGAAGTCGAAGCTTGCTGTTGTTGCAAAGTTTCAATTTTGCGATCTTTCTGGCGAGTGGCATTTTCAAGAACTAAAATTCTTGCTTGTTGTTGTTGTGAATCCAGTGTAAGTGATTGAAGTTTTCCATCGTCTGTCTTTAAAGTTTCATCGAACGTAGAAAGCTTTGAGGTTAATTTATTCTCCAGTTTTTCAAGTCTCTCGTCCATAAGTTACGCAATTGCTTCCAGAGTTAACGGTTCTTTCGTCTGTTTCGATTCCTTTTGTTTAGACATTTCAACGGGTTGAAAATGATTCAAACAGTTGAAAAAGATTTCGTAAGTATGAACCCCTTTAGAATAGGTATAAACAGGTCAATTAGGGGGTGCTTGTAGGTAGAAAAAAATAAAAAGGATTGGAGCGAAGCCTAAAACGGTTTCACTCCATAAGCGCCATCTTGAGCTTCTCGTGTTGCGTGTTAATAACCTGAATAAATTAGTTTTCACGGAGTCCCGGCATTTTGGGGATGGGTTTGCTGGGCGTGCTGTGGAGCGATGGTGAGAGTATCGCCTCCCTAAAATATGAACCATATTCAGATTTAATTAGAAAGTGAATGTGGGTCATCTGTACATGAATTAAAATCAATTTGAAAAGGAATACAACGTGTGCTTATTTATTAGTTTTCATAGAAGGTACTCAAATATTTAGACGTTGTTCTCTGACTTCTGTAAGGGCTGATTTCCGTAACCAGGCATACCGCGGGGTAACATCGAATATAATGTCTACAGGATCGGGAATAGAAGATCGCTTTCTATTGCTGAGGGGTGGCTGGTCAATTGAGGAGGTTCTGGTCCAGCTGTGTGGCACTGCCGATCACGAAATAAATGCAACGACACAACGTAAGCTAAAATAACACAGGATCTTTTGAAAGGTTATGTAACGCCTTTCCAAAATTTGTATTCTTGTACTAATTATTGAGAAAGAATATTTTCTATTCTCAATATCTGCTGAAGTTTTTAGAGACCGTTGTGCAGCATTCGAAAAATTTTTTCCTCTCTTTTTCGCTGTTTCAGATGGTACAGCTTGGCAGATCGGAAAATATGGAATAAGGATGTCATTGACTGTAGCTCTCTGCTGTTTTACTGAGATCCAGTGTTGGGTGCAAATTGTCTGGTTTCTTTAACATTGAAATGAAGCTTGTCTAATTCAATACTGTGTTCCATCCGGCCCATTCCACACATTCATACATTTTATCCCTACCTCGAGCTAATTCTTATCAGATACGAATGAGACACTTTCAGTTACCAGCATCGGGATGTTTTAAATGATCATTTTTATTTTATTATCAAACTTAAAGCGCGGATCATTTACAAAATGTTGCCTGTTGTAAGACGTGTGCGAGCTGGAACTGAGTTCTACTGAGGTGAGAAAGCCTTAGACGATCTTACATTTGTCCTGATCAATTCCCGGATAAGCGTCCAAGGAGACAGTATCAACGTTTTCAACTCTGCCCTGAAGTTAGTTTGGGTGGCTGCACGTGTTTGTACAAGAACTCATGTTCGTGAGCAGAGTCCCGGTTTGAGCAGCGATATATCGGGCAGAGTAAAAGTCGCGATCAAAATACATGTTTAGGCTGGCGATAAAACTTGTCACTGCCAATGGCAACCAAAATAGCATGAAGCTGCCCGATACACAGAAGAGTAATATGATGCTCTTTTTCCTGTTCTCCATTTCCAGGTCACGTTCAATCTTACTCTTATGGGTTCGGAAGCTCCTCCGGGATTTGCTGGCCACTAAGATATTCCTGAACGTCATCCCATTACATAGAAGTACTAAACCAAATGCACACAGCAGGTTTTGAAAGGATTTGAATCTGCTGAGCGCGACGAAGCTCGGTGAGTTGACGATGTCCAATTTCGGGCGAATACCCCACGAAATATTTCCAATTATTCGTTGAGGCTGAAATGCAAACAAGAAGGGTATATTCTCCAAACAAAGCCCCGCCAGTATTACTGCTGCCAGGATTCTGGCTGTCTTCACTCTGCAGTATTTTGTTTTAAACTTCTGACAACATATGGCAACATATCGATCACAGGTGAAGGCCACCGTGTACCACCGTGATAGTTCCAGAGTGACCGCCAGCACGTAGATCGTGGCTTTAAGGACTTCCGTATAATGCAGAAATGAACTCGACAGGCGGAATATTAAAATCTCATAGACAAGGACATTGATGAGAATGACCGATAGATCTGACACAGCCATCATCGTCATGTAGGCAGAGATGCATTTGGAAAGACCGCATCTTCCCCGGGACAGAATAATAATTGTTAACAAATTAGCTGCAACAGAGAAAAAAACCAACAACAGATAATGACATCACTAAGGGAGGAAGACAGGGGAATCTTACAACTTATTTCTGAAATATGTTCGGATGTATTTCTGTTTAGTACGGTGGTCTGAGAGTGAGCATAGGCAGGACGGAAAGGCACTTCGCAGTGTGATCTTCACCAGCTGGAAACGGGCTGAGAAACAGCACGTGTAATTTACTGGGAGCCTGGGTAATGTGCCGCCCTGCTGGAGGGTAAACCAGGTTACCATTGCATGGCGAATGGTAGGTTGTGAGGTGCTCCGCATAAAAGAAACGGAACTGTAAATACAGATCCGTCATTCATTTAAAGTAAAACACTGGGTAAACCGGGTGGCACAGAGGTCATTTTGCAGATCGGCCGTCACAAATCAGGACTCTGAGCACTGGGGTTGAGTTATTGAGTTGGAGTTGTACAATACGCAATTGAAGTCGAATTCGTAGTATTGTTTACAATTCTACTCACCTTAGTACGGGAATTATATCAAAATCCGGGACAGAGTTCAAAATATTTACAAGGATACTGACGGGAATGATCAATCTTTGTATCCATTAGGGGTATAATTCGTGTGAATGCATTTCAGCCTTTTCCTCTCAGATTGTGTGAAAGTATTTTGAACGATCATAGGATTAGCGTGAAAGTTGAAATGCTTCGGGGGTAATCTGAGAGAGGTTATTTACTCAGATGTTGCTGCGAGTGTGGAAACGGCTCCCTGCGGAGCGGACGGTGCGGGATCTGTTGTACCACGCAAGATAAGCTTGTAAAGGGCCAAGGTGGGAGGGAGGTAGGGGAATATTAGTCAGGTGCCAGTAGATAGGACAACAGAGGTTCAGGTCACCATGGCAGGCCGAATGGTCGCTTTATGTGTTGTACACTTTTACTCTCCGACAGGCACGATGGAAAATACATTACCTCCTGAGCGAAACACTACTGCTATTTCAGCGATGGCATCCCTCCGTTCCCTTTGCACCGGACATGAGGAGACGGCCTCCTGTGTCCAGAGAAAAGTCACTTCACCGGCCGTGTGGACAGGGAACGATACAGCGCCTATTGAGCAGCTTGTATAATGGACACATTGTGGCGCATCTTCAGATCATCATTCATAAAAAATATCAATGTCCTGCCGAAGGTCAGTAGCTGTTAGACAATGTATTAATACGACTTACCGGGTAAACCAAACACCGCTAGAACAGGGTAACAAACGTCGTTCACCTGTAGGATCGCCGGTCGACTCATGTTCGATTGCTTGAATTATCTCCCGTTGTGCAGTTCACATCAGCGTGTGACTCGGACCACGATACTCTGCTAATTTATAGGGAACACGAATTCTCCGTCACGGGTAGGCGGGTTGTGCAATGAATGACGTTACTTACAGCCAATGAACAAACAAGGGTTGATGTTCCGCTCCGGTGCCACCTGTTCCCCAGCTGATGGACTGAGCAGCTGGATCATGAAGCTCCCTCATTCACATTCCACAGCAGAACACCTCCCCCCCGAGGGAGTGACGTCAGAGCTCCCCTCGCCCGCGGAGAGCATCGCTCCAGGAGGGTCCTTTCCTTGTCCCACAGTAACTCAGTGAAGAGGTCCCGCTCCATTCCGTAACTGCATTTGTTACACAGCGTTCTGCTGATTCCCACTGACTATAACATTACTGATGCTGCGCTTGCCTTTACTTTTCACAGAATAATTCTTCGATAACCTTTCTCATCATGCGTCCAGTCTAATGTCAATCCGTCAGTCTCTGTCTAACCTTACAGGCTGTGATTCCTTCCTGAATGTGACGGACAACGTTCTGCTGCATGTGCGCAGTATTTTCTTTGGAATTGGGGCAACAAAGCCACAAGAGATACAGTATGCTAAAAGTGAGAGGTTTAACTCTACCCAATTTAAAGATCTAAAGCATACCCGAGGGGCAACCTCTTTACCCAGAGGGTGGTACATATATTGGACGAGCTGCCAGTTGTATGTACCGAAGACAGGATATTTCAAATCCAGGAACATGGACCAGAAGAGCACAGTAATTAAATTGGTGATAAGATGCCCCAATAAACCAATTCCTACCGCCTGCAGGTGTTCATATCCGCCCTGTTTTTGCATATCCCTTTCTGAGAACATCTGGAAGTCCTTACTATAATTGCCTCCACTGTCATTGCAGCTTGTGGATTGCCGGCACCCAAGCGCTCCCCGTGTGAAAGAAAAAATCACCCGCACATGTACTTTGAAATCACCCGTTTTCATTTTAGTTTTCCGGGATCAGGTGTTTCGTCACCGGAAAGAGACGGTACCGGCCGTCTGCTTTATCTAGGCCCCTCATACGCTGATAAGCTTCAATCAGCTCTCCACTCAGCCTCCGCCAATCCATAAGACACAACCCACGTTGTCCGCCCTCTCCTGATGACACACGCCCGCTAATGCAAGCAGCACCCTGGTAAACCTCTGCACCTTCTCTGCAGCAGCATCTTTCCAACAGCGGGGGACCAGACTGGGTTCGGTTTCCAGACACGGCCTCGGTAGACATTTAATATGCAGCCGCCTACAAGTGTGCTGCAGACTCGACCGTCGGCTGAGTCGACAGAGTCACGCTGGTGATCTTGAGGCTTCAGATCTCCGCGGCTCCAGTCAGAGAACGCTAAAGAAAAGCAAAGTTATAGGTAATTCTTTGTCTCCTTCCCGTTTGTGTATCAGCTCGGACGTTATATGTCGATGATTTGGATGCTGAAATTGATGGCTTTGTTGAAAACATTGCAGATGATATGAAGACAAATAGAGGGGAGGGCAGGTTGGAGGAAGCAGAAAGGGTTCAGAACGTCAGTCAGATTAGGAGAATGGGCAAATGATTGGCAGTTGGAATACAGTGTCGGGAAGTGTGTGGCCATGCACTTTGGTAGAAGAAATGAAAGGATTGGTTATAGTCTAAAGGCAGAGAAAATCGTAAAACTTCAGACGATGGAGACGTGGGAGTCCTTGTCCAGGATGTCTTAACAGTTAATTTGCGGGCGGAGTCGGTGGTGAGGAAAGCAAAAACAACTTTATCATTCCTATCCGTCAATTGAATATGAAGGCAATCATATAATGCTGATATCAAGATAAGTATATGAGTATAAATGCAGAGACAGTGACACTGTTGGTCTTCGCACATTTATTTGTTCGGATACAAACTACAATACACGGGCAACAGGTTCACAGAGAATAAAACACACGGCTGCACTTAAACTGCTTCACAAGATCCAAGGCTTCAGTAGGGAATCGGGCAAGTCAGTCTACAAAACAAACGGAATGTCTCCACAGTCTTTACCCTAGGTAAGTCGCTTTACAAACCGGCACAGCAAAAGGACTGTCGCTGATAGTTGATTCTAACCGGCAGTGCGAATATCAAGACTGAGCAACTGGTCGAGCAGGGACCAGCATTAAACACCTCTCAATCAGTCTCAGGTGCGTCACGTGATCCACTTGAGCTCCTCCGAGCAAATACGGGTGAGACCGTCGCCCAGATTGGCGTCATCAATTTTCTTTGAGGTGACAGCGCCACCTATTGGGTGCTGCATATATTACAGTTGACTCTGAATAAAACACTGGTGAAGCCTGACGTGGAGCATTGTGAACAGTTTTAGACTCATTATCTTAGAAATGAGTCGCTGAAATTAGAGAGGGTTCAAAGGAGGTCGTTTAAATGATTCCCGGATTGAATGGCTTGTCGTATGAAGAGGGTTTGATGGCCTGAATTCACTGGAATTCAGAAGAATGAGGTGTGAAAAGCCTATATAGAGTGGACGGAGGGGATGTTTCCAATGGTGGGAAAGTCTCAGAACAAAGCGCACACTCTCAGAATAGAGAGGTGTCCTGCTAGAACTGAGACGGTGAGGAACCTCTTGCCTCAGAGAATGGTGAATCTGTGTAATTTCTTACCTAAGACAGCTGTTCAGGTCAATTCTTTATGTATATTTAAGGCAGAAGCTGATTGATTTTAACTGGTCAGGGCATGGAGGGAAACGGGGAGAAGGCCGGAGATTGGGGCTGAGAGTAAAATTGGATCAGCCACGATGAAATGGCGGAGCAAAATATGTGAGCTAACTCATCCCATTCCGCTCCTATATCTTATGCTCTTATGGTCTTATAACATCGTCATCTGAAAATCAGTTCCTCAAATGATGCGGACAAGCATGTCATAAGCCTTCTGTCGCCGCCCTTTCGACATTTTCAGCCACTTTGAAGGAGATATGGACTTCGTCCCCAAAATCTGTCAGCTCAACAACATTGTTCAAGGGCTTTCGATCCAGAGTAACTTGTCCCTTTGCTTTTGGCCTCCCAAACTGTAGCACTTCACACGCTGGCCCATTACGGATCCCTGTGAAACACCTCCCGTTCTGGAATTTCAGCCGGAATAAAGTCCATCCACCGCTATTCATTGTCCCCGACGAGGATCCAATTCTGAATTCAAAACGCCAACTCACTGTGGATCCTTTGCAGCTTAAACTTCTGGAGGATCCTCCCATGAGGCTTCCCTTCTCTCCAGCCCCCGCTAGAAACCCCGAATCTTACCAGTGTCTCTCACGAATCGATCTCTGCCTAGCTTTCTCCAGACTCTTCTGCCATTCCACCAACCTGATTGGCTAACGCACCATTCCTAAGTTGAATATCACAGCCCCCTTGTATTTAACTGAAACCCAAACACTTCCAGCAGAACACACCTTTCTACACAAAACTACGAAATGAAATGCCCTACAGCATTAACTGTAGAACATGTGTCTTATCGAAGGCGTTACATAGAGCTGAAAAACCTTTTGTTAGTCTCCTCAATATTGTTAAAAAAATAGAAATATAGAAAACCTACAGCACAATACAGGCCATTCGGCCCGCAAAGTTATGCCGAACACGTCCCTGCCTTAGAAATTACTAGGCTTTTTCATAGCCGTCTGTTTTACTAAGCTCCATGTACCGATCTGAAAGCCTCTTCAGAGACCCTATCGTATCCGCCTCCACCACCGATGCCGGCAGTCCATTCCACACACTCACCACTCTCTGCTTAAAAATCATACTCCTCTGTACCTACTCCCCAGCACCTTAAACCTGTGTCCTCGTGTGGCAACCATTTCAGCCCTGGGAAAAAGCCTCTGACTATCCACACGATCAATGCCTCTCATCATCTTATACACTTCTATCAGGTCACCTCTCATCTTCCTTCGCTCCAAGGAGAAAAGGCCGAGTTCACTCAACCTATTCTCATAAGGCATGCGCCCCAATCCAGGGAACATCTTTGTAAATCTCCTCTGCACCCTGTCTATGGCTTCCACATCCTTCCTGTAGTTAGGCGACCAAAACTGAGCACAGTACACGAAGTTATTGTTGGTTAGCTTTCCTTCATATTTCATACTTCCCCTTATGACGTTTTATTTACCTTCAGGTGATTTTTTTAAAAAATTACAATCCCCTAACTAAAATTTCTGGATGAGCCTTCCATGCGGTACTTTGTCAAAGACCACACTGAAATCAGAAGAGCTCAAGCCAGTGTGGATTGGGTTTAGATGCTCAGCCGCGAAACCTTCAAGAGTGAAAGATTGAACGTGCACAATACGTTATGCTCCTGTTAGAATAAAAGGTTTTGGCGAATTCGTATCTTCGAGGGATGGTAAGGCCTTGGTTAAGAAGAAGTAAGGAGACGTATGGCCAGTTGGGAGCAAATGAGTCACTCGAGACATATAGGAAATGCATGAAATAATTAAGAGAGAAAAAAGAGCTAGAGAAGGCTTGAGCCTTCCCGGGCACACGGGTTAAAGGACATTCCCCGGAGATTCGACAGTCACATGAAGATCATAGTGAATGCAAAGGACGAGAATCGTAGCGATCACAGAAGTCAGCTACGGATGGAGCCAAAACAGGCGGGGAAGGTGTTAGAGATTTGTTGCGTCTCTATTTGCTCGGAAGACAGGCACATGGGCAAAATGGGTGAAAACAATAGTGCGGTCGTGCACGATACGGATTATGGGGGATGATTGCAGACCTTCTGCACGCCCCAGAACAGAAACGACGCTGAGGCTTTGGCGACGGTGCGGACGAGGTTTGCCGCCTGGTTTAGAGGACGTGTGCTCTCTTTGGAAGCTGGGCAAACGTGTTGTTTCCTTTGGAGCAGCGATACCTGACAGAGGTTTATATGATTGCGGGATGCAAAGATGGAGCAGAAAGGCGGATCTTTATCCCAGGGTAGAACTCTCTGATACCTGAGGGCATGCCGGGAAGATGAGAGGGGATAGGTTGAAAGGGGATGTGAGGGTTAAAGCTTTTTTACTCAGATAATACGCTGCCCGGTATGGTGGCAGAGGCAACTGCATTAGAGGCTTTTAAGAGACGTTTTGAAAAGGCACATGAATATGAGGAAGGTCAGATATGGACTTTTTTGCATGGAGGAGGAATTCATTCCTGAATTAGTTATTTACCGTTTAGCAGCTTCGGCACAACGCTGTGGGCCATGGTGCCTGTCCCTGAACGATACTGTTCTGTGTACTATGTTCTATGAGGAGATGTTTGCTGACTTGAGACAAGTCCTGGCAGATAGATGCCGGATCCTGACAGGGTGTCACCTCCGCATTTGTGAGAGGCTAGTGCGGAAGTTGCAGGGGCGACGGCAGAGATAGTTCCGATCCCAAGGGTAAGGTGCTGGGAGGATGGCTAATGTTGTTTCGATGTTCAGGAAAATCTCTACGAAGGAGCCGGAAGGCCAGAGGCTGGTGAGCCTGACGTCAGTCGTGGTTAAGTTATTGAAAGGCGTTCTAAGGGTCAGGATATCTACGAATCTCGATTTAATTGTTAATATAGTTTACGGTATGTGCAGATACACCCGGATTCAGAGCGTAGCGGACAGCGAAGTAGGTTATCAAACCTTGTAGCATGAGTGGACCAGTTTGAAAAAAAAACATGGCCTGAAGCGTGGCGGGTGGAATTTAATGCAGACAAGGGTGAGGTAGATACGTAGAAAACGTACAGCACAAAACAGGCCCTTCGGCCCACAATGCTGTGCCGAACAGACACTTACTTTGGAGGTTTTGCATTTTGGGAGGACCGACCAGTGGAGGACTGACACAGTGAATGGCGGGGAAATGAGGCGTGAGCACGGGACAGAGGCATCTGAGATGACATTTCCATAATTACTAGAGAAGGCTGTAGAGAGGGTCGTACGGAAAGATCTTGGCACACGGCCGTTCATACAGTCAAAGTACTGTGTAAATAAATAGTAATGTTACGTTTCAGTTGTATAACAGCACACAAAACTGCTCACACCTCCTTTAGCTCTGAAGTCTCTCTTAATTGCTTCATCCATTTCCTACCGTTTGGGGCTCTGGTCGCCGATCCACAGGAAAGATATAATGTCCAAACCCAGAGAGGATGTAATTAAAGAGAGAACACTGCCTGATTAGTGTTTTTAAAGCAATTTATTTATTTTGTATTTTCCTGTAACTCTGTATCTTTACCCTGCACTGCAAATGAAAAAGAAATCAGTATTATAGAAGACACTCATGTTGAAACAGACTCCGGATGTTTAAAGGCGTGTTGCAATATGTTTTTTTTTCACACTGACGGTGATGTGTGCCTGGAATTTTGCAGATGCGACAGAGGCTATTTGATACCACATGCGTGGGCGGACAATGGAGGTATGTGCCCCTTGTGCGTGCAGATAGAATTGGAATCAATGAGGCATAAAATCCCCACTTCCATTGGTTCAGGACAACACGGTGAGGAAACGGGTCTGTTCCCGTGCTGAACCGGAATGACCACAGCTGGAGTACTGTCTGAATCTCCGTTCGACCTTCTCAGGAAGGACGTGACTGACGTAGGAAGGCGCAGTTTTCATTCAGGACTGTTGTGGCCGGGACTGGAGCGCTCGGGACAGGAGGAGACTGGACAGTGACTCGGAACTGATCCCAGAACTCAGGGTCATGTAACGCTGAATCTTCTCTGCGCCACCACAGGTTCCCCTGTCACGATGCAATTGCCAGGTATTGTAAAGGGTGACCAAGGACACAGACTCTTCCTACTCGAAACCGCTCGACATAATGCACAAACACCGTCATTGTGTGTTCAGTCTGAGAGACGGCGCCTGCCTGACGTAATGAGGTCAGTGTAAGCCGATTGGTTTTCCGTTTCGTCGAAATGGAAGTAAAGGTCTGCGGATTTTTGTCAACACTTGAAACGACTCGGCAACGTGTTCTTCACGAGATCCAACACGTTTACAGTGACTGTGCACTGATCCCGGACAATCCGGCCGGGATTAACAGTTGGGAGATCAAGCGGTGAATGTCAGGAATACCCGGACTGCAGTCGCTGTGGTCGCGTCGGGGTTATTCTCCGTGCGCGGCCGGAGTAATGAACTGAATCACCGAGGTGAACGGATATTTCACCGCGCTGATCACCTGCTCCCTAAATTTCGACTGAGTGACCGCGTAAATAAATGTGTTCGTGCAGCAGCTGAAATTCTTCAGCCAGGCTCCGACGAGGTGAAAGATCCATTCAGAATCATTGAAATTGAATCGTAATCCTGAGATCTCATAATACATGACATTTAACACCCACGTCAGCCACAGCAGGATGAAGCTACCAGAGATGGTGAAGAGTAAAACCACAGACCTCCTCCGGCTCTCCATCTCCGGGTCTCTGTTGTTTTCCCGTTGCTCTGACCCCTCAGCCCCTTACGGACATGACTGGCCACAACAATGTGCCTGACTGTCAGAGCGTTGAGCAGCAGAATCACAGCGAAAGGGATGAGCGGATTTAAAACTACATCGAACCAGTCGTACACTATCCACCTGAGGTCAGTGAAAGTGTTAGCCCTGAGTTCACAGAACCACGGTACATTGTTGATTATCTGTCTGGGTTCCCAGAGGAAGTAGCGGGGAACGCTTCTCAGAAAGGACAGCACGTCGGTTGTTGTGAGAACCACAGCCGCAGTTTTACCGGTGCAATATTTTGTTTTCAGCTTCTGACAGCAGATGGCGACAAACCGATCAAAAGTGAAGGTGACGGTGAACCAGACAGAATGGTAGGTGGCTGTCTGCCTCAGTACTTCGAAAACGCTGCACACAGCGGTAATGTTCAAAAAAATCCACGAGTGATAATTATACCTGTATATGATTTGACGCAAAATAACCTCGATTACAATGGTCAATAGATCCGCAGCTGCCATGGCTACCAGGTAGCGAGTGGTGCAGGTAGAGAGGCCGCACTTTCCCCGGGACAGGATCACAATCGCGAGTAAGTTCACTGCAGAGAGTGTGGGGGAGAGAGAGAGAGAGAGAGAGAGAGAGAGAGGGAGAGAGAGAGAGAGAGAGAGAGAGAGAGAGAGAGAGAGAGAGAGAGAGAGAGAGAGAGAGAGAGAGAGAGAGAGAGAGAGAGAGAGAGAGAGAGAGAGAGAGAGAGAGAGAGAGAGAGAGAGAGAGAGAGAGAGAACAGAAATTGGTCATTATTGAACATATTCTCTTGGAATGAACGCAGGATTGGTTTTCAGACAAATCTCAGGAGTGCTAGAATCGGCGAAAAGGCTGCTTGTCTAACAAACGTCACGGGTCACGTTATCTTTAACCTGTCTTCTTCAGAGTGGAGACAAGACGATGCGTGGGTTATCCTCGGGAATAACAACGATCAGAACTAATACCGATTCCAGTCGCGGACGCGACCATTTTGACAAATTGAACCGTGACTAACCGGGCCTCTGGAAACTCAGCAGCGGACCGGGCCGGAAAAGGATCGAGATGCAAACAAACTCACAGATTTCTGGAGGAAACACTCGTACGATTCACAGGGGATGTAGCAACAACTCAGTCATCAGATGCTGAGTGCCCAGCAATGGATTAGTTCCACGGCGCAGTTCAATTAGTTAGCACAGGTCAGTAGATCCGTGGACACATATTCCTGCGCTCAGACCCAACTACTGACCAGCAGGCAATGGGTCGGACTGTGACAGACTTCAGGGGGAACCGTGAAACACAGGACTAGCTGTTCAATCAGATTAGTAACTCAGAAACAGTGAACTTCGCAAGGTAACCTCTCCCACTCACATCTCTCCGGGGAGCTGCCCGACCCAAGCCCGGGACAACTCCGGAAGGCGCTTCCACTCAAAATCTTCTCGTCACGCCTTCGCAGAGAGCGGCCCAGCACTGGTACAGCTCAGGGCAAAGTCCGACTGCATCTCTCACAGTCACCGCCTGCCGTAGAACTGTCTGGCAAAAATACTGGGAGAGGTCTGGAAACGTTGCCAATAAAACTCTCCTCATCACACCCTCCTCGGGAGGCCCCTGTCCCCAGCACTGCCTCAACTCTGGAAAAGGTGGCATTAAAAAAATAAACAGTCACATCCTTCCCGGAGATCTAACTGTGATCACCAAGTGGGAAACTCGTAAAATTCCCATAAACAGGTTCACACCGGTCAACACACAGAAATACCAAACACGAATTGCTCCGCTCACTCACCGGGAACTCCGATGACGGCAATGAACACGTTCGATACTTTATAGACAGCCAAGAACCTATCCAACAATGCAGGCATCCTCTCTGGCCGGTGATTTGTCCCCGTGTACCACAGGCGATCTCCCGGAATGAGGTGCTGCGGCAGCACATGCCCGGGGTTTAATACCAATTTGCGACTCCGCAGGGACCGAGTTCAACGCATTTAAAATTACAGATATTTAAATTATTTTCGATCCGATTATGTCACACAAGTGCAATCCCCGCGGTACATCCCTATAGTTAATTTAGTGAATTAATTATGAAACTGCAAACAATGGAAATTATGATGGTACTCAGTGTTGTAAATAGCGAGTGGCATTTTTCCAGCAAATGGGATACCTTACCCCATTGATTGGTGGTATCAATGGGATACCACCAACAGAACCAGCTCAACACCTAATATTATGTCGGTGACAATCTTGGCCATCCGTTCAGGAGACCGACTGAATTTAGGAGAAAACATCCTCAGATCTCACTCCCGACTACCAGTGACCATCCTCAGATCTCACTCCCGACTACCAGTGACCATCCTCAGATCTCACTCCCGTCCACCAGTGACCATCCTCAGATCTCACTCTCGATTCCCAGTAACTGTCCTCAGCTTGATTGTGTTCGGGTGAAATGTACCAGACTTTGTCCTGGGTGTGGAACATGTCTACGTTCGTCGCCATTGAGAGAAATGTTTGCTCTGAGGAAGGAAATCTTGCTGCCTTCTATTTCTCTGACACGTACCGAGAATTGAGAAAGGTAAACACAGGAGCCGGCCCTTCGGTCTACAGTGTCCCGGAGAACCATATCGCCACACTGAACGGATGTAATCTCCCAGCCGCTGATCCTTCTCCCTACACCCTCTACCCGTACACGTTTCAACTCTCAAAACAGTAACCTTGGGTTTCTGCGGTCTCTCATCTCAGAAGCTTTTCCACCATCTGTGCGAATTAGTTGGAACCAACATCAGAGTCTGAACCATCAAAGGCGTCTCATCATTTACGGTAAAGGAACCATTCGCCAGTCTCAAAATTATTGAAATGTGTTATGCGATTGTAACTTGTGAAATCGTGTTGTATCACTCATTCTGAGTGATTTTGAGAGGGTAAATGCAGGCAGGATATTTTTCCTGTGAGGTTGGGTACGACCAGAAAAGGAGGTCACATGTTTAGGGTAAAAAAGGTAAAATTTCAGGGGAATCTGAAGGCAAGTTGGTCACTCTGAAGGCGGCGCGACAGCGGGACGAGCTGCCGGCGGAATTGGTGGATGTGGGTTTGGCTGAATTGAAGAGAAGTTTGGATAAGCACATGGATGAGGGGTCTGGTTGGGCTACGGTCCAGGTACAGTCTTGGGACTCGGTACGGTGGAAAGGAGCAAAAGCGTCGGTTTCTTTATTGTCGTGTTCTGTGACTCTGAATAACGGGAGCTGGTAGGGAACCGGTTGGGTCTGTTGTCGAGACGGAGCGTTTATGACGTGGAATGGCTGCTGTTGTATCTCCCTCTCTCATTCATACAAATTAACCCAGACACACTCGCTCACACAAATACACACACAGACGTGAGCACAAACACACGGACTCATCACACACCCACACAGCATAGACACAGATAACCACACAAAGACACATACACATCTCCGAACACAGACACAGTTCGACATACACACATAGACACTCAGAGACACATGCGCTCACTCACAATGGCTAGGAAAACACACAGAGACACACATGCACGCACAAACTTACAAACGCGCACAGAAACTCAGATGTGCGCCCACATACACACCGTGCACACGCACACACACACGTATATCAACGGGCACCAGCATAAACACACGAACATGCAGACACACATACATCGAGATACGCACACTAACACGCACTGGAATACACCATCGCACAGTCACAGAGCGCAACACAGACACAGAAACACACGCGCAAACACAGACACACAGAGAAACATAAAAGAAACTGAAAGGACAAACACAGACAGGATGAGACACACAACGAAAACAAACGCAGACCCACAAATACACACACACGCGCACACGTCCACACAAAGTCCCGCGTACTAACAGCTACACACAGACACAACCAAACACACAAAGGCAGACACAGAAACACACACACACACACACACACACACTGACTCCCAGACAGAAAAACACCCAGCCACAAATACTTACAAACATAAAGCGACACACGCATGTGCACAACACACTGATACGCACACCTACTTAGAAACACAGATAGAAACACACACGCACACATACAGCTGCACTTTCACATTTGCCTCTCCAGACCTCCAAGGATTCTGTGTTGTTACATGAATCTCCCCTTGTAATAATGGTCAGTGAAGCACAGGGAATCAGCATTTGCTCATAATGGGTTCATACTCATAATAGTGTCTAATAGGTCGGGATCCAATATGTAAAGAAAATTATTTAAATATTTTTGTAAGAAATGTCTAACCTGATGGTATTGTAAAAAGTGTGAGTATGAAAGAGAATATTTCTCAATTAATTGTTCAAAAGGCATCCGTCTATCTTCTTTAAATAGATCCAATAAAAAACGAATTAATACCTTTATTTTTCCAAAGCAGTGTTACGTACCCGTGACACGTGACAGTGGTACCCTTGTCACGTGACTGGGGTTGAAGTTATAGTGGACATGAGGTAATGGCCTTGTGATGGTGGAATGATGTCATTTTCCCCCCAGTAGAGGTCATGTGACAGGTTTTTTTTTACAGGGTATAAAAGGAAGACCCACCCTGTCAGGTGGGGCTGTTCGTGGCGGGATTTGCTAAACTGACTTCATGTCCCTGCGTGATTTAATGTGATGACGCAGTTTAGTTGAAAAATGAAGTTCTATATAATGCCTAAAGTTTAAAAGGTCATTGCCAGCGGTTTCTTTGCTGTGGAGAGTGAAGATAAAAGTTTGGAACATAAAACTCGAGGAGAATCGATTTTCGACGGTGGATTGATTTCGACCTTATTTGATCCTCATTCGGAAGGATTTCGTTGACTGTTCTCGTGTTAATCTCCGCTGAGATAGCGGGAGATTGAGGACAGAGTGTGGAAGAAGAGGTTAGTGCCATTAAACCATTACGTTTTATAAAATTCTTCGTGGAAAAGTTCGACGCCGGGGAATCGAAGGACAACGACGTGGAAGAGAATTTAAATCGCTTTAAAAAGTCTCTCCTTTTAAAAGGACTGTGAGCTTTTGAACTTTCGGCATACCGCTTTAAAGAACTGTTTACTTTCGGCATACCGCTTTAAAGAACTTTTTTTTTCAATACCGCTTTAAGAACTGTTTGAATTGCAGCGCTATTAAGAACTGTGAATGTGTCGCACAGCAGCTGAGTTCCGGTTACGTTTGGGTTTGTTTACTTTTGACGGGGTTTGTTTTCAGTGTTTAATAAACGTGTTATTTGTTATAAAAACCCTTGCCTAACTCATCTATATTTATTGTTGCCTGAATACGTACCCTAATTATGGGGGCTACGTCCGGATTTGGTTCGTTTGAGTTTAAAATGCTTTCTGAATTTTGAGTCGGTGTTTTGGTAACGGGGAATACTCGATTCTTTTGTTTGATTGGCTTGTGAATGGTATTCGGCAACGATGAATATTGATGAGTTTCTGGATTCGCCAGCCGCGGATTTGTTAGCGAAGGCGAAAAAAACTGAAGTATCTGAGATTGCTAATAGATTGCAACTTAAAGGTATTTTGGCGACTACATCAAAAGCTGTAATACAGAGAAAAATCGCATCACATTTTGTGGCTTCGGGTGATTTTGATGAATCGATTTTAGAATCGTTTCCAATAAGTGATCTGGAGATGCAGTTGCAAATCGAACAAATGATGTTAGAGAGGTGTAAATTGGAAATTGAACAAAAGCAGAGAGATTTTGAATATGCAATGGCGAAATTAAGGTCTGGGAATCAGTCTTCTGATTCTAAAAAACCGTTTGTTGCTAGCCAAGAAATTAAATTGGTCCCTCCATTTAGTGAAACAGAAGTGGAAAGATATTTTCAACATTTTGAAACTATTGCTCGGATGTCAGAGTGGCCGAAAGATAAATGGTCAGTGTTGTTACAGAGTGTGATTAAAGGCAAAGCACAACAAGTTTACACAGCTTTAACTGCTGCGCAAGCATTAGATTATGATATTGTGAAAACGAATATTCTCAAAGCATACGAATTAGTCCCAGAAGCATATAGGGGAAGATTCAGAAGTTTGAAAAAGTCTGTGGAAAAGACTTATGTGGAATTTGCCTATGATAAAGCTATGTGTTTTGAGAGATGGGTTTCTTCTAAAAATGTAAATGAGGACTATGAAACTTTGAAAGAGCTGATTTTAATGGAGGAATTTAAAAGAAGCATTCCTGTTGAAGTAAGGACCTACTTAAATGAGAGGGATACTGATAAATTGCAGGACTGTGCTAGATTAGCTGATGAGTATGTTTTAATCCATAAGAATAAATTTCCTCAGGGTAGAATTTTTAAGAGGAAAAATAATATGGAGACTCAAGGTAAATCAGAAATTAAATCAGAGGTTAATGAGAAAGGTAAGGAGGTAGGAAAACCTGTGAAGGAAAGACAGTTTGGTCTTATTTGTAACTATTGTAAGAAGCCTGGCCATGTAATAGCTAACTGTTTCAAATTGAAAAAGAAAGAAAAGAAAGCAGTTCCAGATGCTTGTGTGCAACATACTGAAGCACCTGTAAAGTTACAGGGTTTGGTAAACACAAATGAGGATTTGTTAGAGTCTGACCAAGTTAGAAAGGGATATGATCATTTTATAACTGAAGGGTTTGTATCCTTGAAAGAAGGATCTACTCTGGTGCCAATAAAAATTCTTAGGGATACTGGAGCTTCTCAATCACTGATGTTAGATAGTGTGTTGAAGTTTAATGAAGAGAGTGATACTGGTGAGGTAAATTACATAAGAGGTGTTGGAAGTGATTTTATGCCTGTACATTTACATGAAGTAAATTTAAAGTCAGGGTTAGTTACAGGATTTGTTAAAATAGGATTACAGCATAGCTTACCTGTGAAGGGTATTTCTTTATTGTTAGGTAATGACTTGGCAGGTGAACAACTTTTTCCTGAAGTGCATTTGACAATGGAGTCAGAGGAACCAGAGATGAATTCTAACACAGATTTTTCCTGTGTTGTGACTAGAGCTATGGCTAAAAAAATTGATGTGCAGAATGAGGTTGTTACTCATGACTGTTCAACTCAGGATTTGAGTTTTGAGGATGTGTCAGAGACTTTCTTACCTTCGTTGTTTGAACAAGATTCTGGGAGTAAGTCTGACTATGAAGATTTAGCTCTGTCTAGGAAGGAGATGATAGCAGAGCAGAATAGAGATCCTGAGATTATAAAATTAAGGGAACAAGCTTTACTAGGTAGTGAAATTGAGAAGGTGTCAGTAGGATATTACTTGGAAAAAGGAGAGTTGATGAGGAAGTGGAGGTCGCCTACAATTCCTGCAAGTGAGGAATGGAATGTTGTTTATCAGGTGGTTGTTCCTAAAGTTTATCGGAATGAGATTTTGACTTTAGCTCATAGTGTGCCTTTAGGTGGACATCAAGGGGTAAGGAAAACTGTGGACAAGATTTTAAAACATTTTTACTGGCCTGGTCTAAGAAAAGATGTGGCGATGTTTTGTAAGACGTGCCATACTTGTCAAATTGTGGGTAAACCAAATCAGGTTACACCAGTAGCTCCATTACAACCTATTCCAGCATTTGGTGAACCGTTTTCTAAAGTTATTGTAGATTGTGTTGGTCCATTACCAAAGACAAAAACTGGTTATCAGTATTTGTTGACTATCATTTGTACTTCGTCTAGGTTTCCAGAGGCAGTACCACTTAGGAATATAAAAGCTAAAACTGTGACGACGGCTCTTATAAAATTCTTTACTTATTTTGGATTGCCGAGGGAAATACAAACTGATCAAGGCAGTAATTTTATGTCTGGATTGTTTCAACAGATAGTTTATAAATTGGGAGCTAAGCAAATCACTTCGTCTGCATACCATCCAGAATCGCAAGGTGCCTTGGAGAGGTTTCATTCTACTCTCAAGAATATGATTACGACATATTGTGTGGAAAATGAAAGTGACTGGGATGAGAGTATAAACTTACTTTTATTTGCAGTAAGGGAATCGGTACAGGAATCTTTAGGTTTTAGTCCATTTGAACTTGTGTTTGGGCATAGAGTTAGAGGACCTTTAGCTTTATTGAAGGAACAGTGGATTAATAAGGAAGTGCATACTAATTTGTTGGACTATGTTTTGAAATTTAAGGACAGGTTACATAAAGCTTGTAGTTTAGCCAAGGAAAATTTAAAGTTGGCTCAGGGGAAAATGAAAACTTGGTATGATAAAGAAGCTAGGATGAGGATGTTTAAGCCTGGAGATAAGGTGTTGGTTCTTTTCCCAGTGCAGACAAATCCTTTTCAAGCTAGATTTCATGGTCCTTATGAAATTGTGTCTAGAATTAATGATGTGGATTACGTAATAAAAACTCCAGATCGTAGAAGGTCAACATAACTTTGCCATATAAATATGATTAAACCATATTTTGAGAAACAATCTGATACTGTGACTGTTGTGGTTAGTGGGAATGAGTTTGATTTAACTGGGAACATGATAGATGATTCATCTGACTTTCATTCTAAATCTAACATTGTTTCTGTTAGGTTACCTGATTCGACCATTTTGGAAAATATGGATGAGAAATTACCACATTTACAGCTAGAGCAGAAACAACAGATGAAGGAATTGATTTTTAAGTATAACGATTTGTTTCCAGATGTTCCGAGAAGGACTACTATAGCTTCACATGATGTAGATGTTGGAGATGCCAAACCTATTAGACAACATCCATATAGGATGAACATGGAAAAATGTGAACTTGCTGAGAAAGAAATTGAATACATGTTAGAGAATGATATTATTAGACATTCTAACTCGAATTGGAGTTCGCCATGTGTTATGGTGCCAAAACCTGATGGTAGTATTAGGTTTTGTACGGACTATATGAAGGTGAATGCTGTAACGAAAACAGATGCATATCCAATTCCTAGAGTAGATGATTGTGTAGATAAAGTTGGAAAAGCAAAGTTCCTTACAAAGATTGATTTATTGAAAGGGTATTGGTGTGTTCCATTAACGGACAGAGGTAGAGAGATTTCTGCATTTGTAACTCCATCTGGGTTATATGAGTATAATGTTCTTCCATTTGGGATGAAGAATGCCCCAGGTACTTTCCAGAGGATGATTAATTCTGTGATTCAGGGATTGAAAGATACTGATGCTTATATTGATGATTTAGTGACAGGAAATGATACTTGGGAAGCACACATAATTGCGGTGGAGAAATTGTTTGAAAAGCTTTCAAAAGCTAACTTGATTATTAATTTAGCCAAGAGTGAATTTGGACATGCCACTGTGACTTACCTTGGTTATGTTGTGGGTCAAGGTAAGGTAGCTCCTGTTCAGGCAAAAGTTCAGGCAATTTTAGAGATTCCCACTCCGACGGGGAAAAAAAACTCTCAGAAGATTTTTGGGAATGGTAGGATATTATCGAAAATTTTGTAAGAATTTTGCTAATGTTGCCCTTCCATTAACTAACCTTCTGCAGAAGAATGTGAAGTTTGTGTGGACAGTGCCTTGTCAGGAAGCATTTGAAAAATTGAAAACAATGATATGTCAACAACCTGTGCTTAAGGCACCTGACTTTGGAAAACCTTTTTCATTAGCTGTAGATGCTAGTGATGAAGCTGCGGGTGCAGTATTGATGCAAAGGAATGAGGGTGCTGAGGTTGATCATCCAGTAGCTTACTTTTCTAAGAAATTTAATAAGCATCAAAGAAACTATTCAACAATGGAGAAAGAATTGTTATCTCTTGTTTTAGCTTTGGAATATTTTAAGGTATATGTTGGTACAACTCAGAAACCACTTATTGTTTACACTGATCATAATCCGTTAGTTTTTCTGAGTAAGATGAAAAACAAAAACAGAAGATTGTTAAATTGGAGTTTGATGTTACAAGAGTACAATATTGTAATAACTCATATTAAAGGTAAAGATAATGTGGTTGCTGATTGTCTATCTCGATGTTGAATGTACAATGTAATTTTTTTTGGAGTGGTTTTTTTATTGTAACACTCCTACTGTATTGTATATTGTGTATGTTATATAATTTATACATCTGTTTTTCTTGTAAGTAATTGTTAAAATTTTTGTTCTTGTAAGACCAAAAATGCTTTTTTTGGAGGGAGGTGTTACGTACCCGTGACACGTGACAGTGGTACCCTTGTCACGTGACTGGGGTTGAAGTTATACTGGACATGAGGTAATGGTTTTGTGATGGTGGAGTGATGTCATTTTCACGCCAGTAGAGGTCATGTGACAGTTTTTTTTTACAGGGTATAAAAGGAAGACCCACCCTGTCAGGTGGGGCAGTTCGTGGCGGAATTTGCCAAGATGACTTCATGTCCCTGCGTGATTTAATGTGATGACGCAGTTTAGTTAAAAATGAAGTTCTATATAATGCCTAAAGTTTAAAAGGTCATTGCCAACGGTTTCTTTGCTGTGGAGAGTGAAGATAAAAGTTTGGAACATAAAACTCGAGGAGAATCGATTTTCGACGGTGGATTGATTTCGACCTTATTTGATCCTCATTCGGAAGGATTTCGTTGACTGTTCTCGTGTTAATCTCCGCTGAGATAGCGGGAGATTGAGGACAGAGTGTGGAAGAAGAGGTTAGTGCCATTAAACCATTACGTTTTATAAAATTCTTCGTGGAAAAGTTCGACGCCGGGGAATCGAAGGACAACGACGTGGAAGAGAATTTAAATCGCTTTAAAAAGTCTCTCCTTTTAAAAGGACTGTGAGCTTTTGAACTTTCGGCATACTTTAAAGAACTGTTTACTTTCGGCATACCGCTTTAAAGAACTTTTTTTTCAATACCGCTTTAAGAACTGTTTGAATTGCAGCGCTATTAAGAGCTGTGAATGTGTCGCACAGCAACTGAGTTCCGGTTACGTTTGGGTTTGTTTACTTTTGAGGGGGTTTGTTTTCAGTGTTTAATAAACGTGTTATTTGTTATAAAAACCCTTGTCTAACTCATCTATATTTATTGTTGCCTGAATACGTAACAGTAGGAAAATTGGATCACGCAAAGAAGGGTTAAAAATAATTTCGATAAAATAAACTAAAAAGTTTAATTTTTTTAAGATTAAAAATTTAAGGAACTGCAGCCAAATTTGTAAAGAATACTTATTCACAGAGTATAAATTTAAATTAGCAACTTTAGTTAAATGTATAAGTGGAGCAGCTCCCAATAACGAGGCAAAATAAAACTGTTTCACAGCTTTCAATTCCAAATCTACCCAAATTGGTCGCTCGTTCTTATTAACCCAGTGTAACCAGAAGGACATATATTGCACATTAACAGCCCATTAATACGTTCTTAAATTTGGCAAAGCAAGACTTCTACCCTTTTTCAATTTTTGTAAGTGACATTTACTATTTCTTGGTCTTTGATCATTCCAAAGAAAAGTTGGGCTCTCCTGTGATAACCATTTCCTAGTAAGATTCTTTTTACCAGCCAGCAACAGTATATTCATTAAATATTTATCTCTTTTCAACCATTCTTGAGGTACATATCCACAATATATGATCTTACTCTCTAAGGATATTTCACATTTAAAGATGTTCTGTAGGGCTTTGTGTATCCCCCTCCAATAGTTTTTGATAACAGGGCAGTCCCAAAAAATGTGACAATGATTTACATTTTGATTTCCACAATTTCTCCAGCAAACAGGGAGGTTACTATAATGATGTGATTTCTGAGCGGGTGTAATAAAATATCTTATTAAGTTTTTTTCCATCTAAATACCCTCCATTTCTGTGAACTGGTACACTTCCATTGATGCCTCCATAATATTGTCCATTCTTCCTCAGATACAATTATCCCTCCTTCCTTCTCCCATTTTGTTTTAATGTATGAAGTCGAGTGTGTTTTAAGATTTGACAACCCCTTATACATGCTTGAAATTATTCTACTGCCATTATCTGAATTATATGCTTTTCTAAATAGCTCTATCAAGCATGTACTTGCCTTGGTTACATTTGTAAGTGCCCTACTAACATATTGCCTCATTTGTAAAAACCGATAAAAGTCTTGTTTTTCTAATAAGTGTTTCTCTTTCAACATTTCAAAGCTGAACGGTGTTTCTTCTTTCATTATGTTGCAAAGAACTGTTATTCCTTTAGCTGTCCAGTCCTTAAATCTAGCACCCAGTTTATTCGGTGTAAAATCCGAGTCATATGCACACCATTTAAGAATTGCAATATCTACCTCGAGATTATATTCTTTTATTGTAGTTTTTCATATCTTAAGAGTCAATTTCACCCCTGGGTTGTCAATAGTATTTATGTACCTTTGCAGGTTATTATCTGCCGAAATTGCTTGTATGGGGATGGGAAGTACCCGCTCCTCAATGTTTTTCCATTGAGCGTCATATGATGGGTTGCACCAACATATCACAACGATTAGAGGGGTTTCTACTCATACTGATACGTAACGATCAGACAGGTTTTATACGACAACGCCAAACACAAGACAATATACGAAGGACTCTTCACTTTATGGATCATATGCACAAAAATAAAATCGAAACAATAGTGATAAGCGTGGACGCTGAAAAGGCATTTTATTCGGTTCATTGGAATTTTCTTTACAGAATTCTATATGGATTTGGTTTCCAAGACACAATTATTAAAACTATACAGACACTATATGGCAACCCTACTGCTAGGATTAAAATCAATGGATATTTATCAAATAGTCTTACCCTGGACAGGGTTGTGCATGATCACCGCGGCTCTTCACATTATATCTGCAACCATTAGCTCAATGCATCACACAAAATGAAGATATCAGGGGAATTACTATTAAAGGGACAGAGTGTAAATTGGCTATACGCGGCTGACATTTCGATCTATCTCGGGCAACCAACATACTCTTTACCTAAATCCTAACTTGTTCAACCATTCTCAGTAACTTAGGTGCCGAAACCCAAATAACATTCGAAGTAATCTCTTCTGTACTCTCTCTGCTTTGTTGATATCTTTCCTGCAATTGGGTGACCAGAACTGTACACAATATTCCAAATTTTGCCTCACCAAAGCCCTGTACAATTTAAACATTATATCCCAACTCTTAGATTCAATGCTCTGATTTGTAAAGACCTGCATACCAAAAGCTTCACTCACCACCCTATCCTCATGAAATTCCACCTTCAGGGAACTATGTACCATTATTCCTAGATCACTCTGTTCTACTGCATTCCTCAATGCCCTACCATTTACCATGTATTATTGCAGTTCACCAGGTGCTGGTAGCAGCAGTAACCCCAGGTCACTGTTTCTCCTCTAATGAGACTAAAGTCTGACACCAAGACGGGAAGTTACAGCGGTTTATTGATATCATTATGACAAACGTAAATCGACTCACTCACAGTCACACACAATTAACTGACCGGCGACAACGAGTGACCGGTTGAATAATCAGTCCCGTTTCTCACCGTCACTCTGCATCGGGGAACCGATGATTATAAAATCACACTTCAGGGCCGTGTCCGAGATCGCTGCAGATCCAGGGTCACTGCCGAGGGATTTGTCAATTTAACATGTATGTCCTATTTTGAATAGTTCTACAAGAATGTAGCACCTCACACTTACCGATATTAAACTCCATCTGCCATCATTCAGTCCACTCTTCTAACTGGCCTAAATCTCTCTGCAAACTTTGAAACCCCATTTCATAATTCACAACGCCACCTATCTTAGTATCATCTGTGTACTTATCAATCCAATTTACCACCCCATCATCCAGGTCATTAATGTATATGACAAACAACATTGGACCCAGTACAGATCCCTGAGGCACACCACTAGTCACCGGACTCCAACCGGACAAACAGTTATCCACCACTACTCCCTGATATCTCCCATCCAGCCACTGTTGAATCCATTTTACTACTTCAATATTAATACCTAACGATTGAATCTTCCTATCTAACCTTCCATATGGAACCTCGTCAAAGGCCTCACTGAAATCCATACAGATAACATCCACTGCTTTACGCTCGTCAACTTTCCTCGTAACTCTTCAAAAAATTCAATAAAACTTGTCAATCATGACCTTCCACGCACAACTCCATGTTGACTGTTCCTAATCAGACCCTGTCTATTCGGATAATTATATATAGCATCGCTAAGAATAATTTCCATTAATTTACCCACCACTGACGTCAAAGTTACAGGTCGATAATTGCTAGTTTTTCTCTTAGAACCCTTTTTAAACAATGGAACCAAATGAGCAATACGCCAATCCTCCGGCACCATCCCCGTTTCTAATTGCATTTGAAATATTTCTGTCAGAGTCCCTGCTATTTCAACACCAACTTCCCTCAAGGTCCGAGGGAATAGCCTGTCAGCACCCGGAGACATATTCAATTTTATATTCTTTAAAAGCGCCAGTACTTCGTCTTCTTTGATCATCATAGTTTCCATAACTACCTTATTTATTTCCCTTACCTAACACAATTAAATATCCTTCTCCATAGTGAATACCAAAGAAAATAAATTGTTCAAAACCTCCCCCATCTCTTTTGGCTGCACACATAGCTGTCCATTCTGATTCTCTAAGGGACCAATTTTGTCCCTCACTATCCTTTTGCTATTAAAATAACAGTAGAAACCCTTTGGATTTATTTACAGCTTACTTGCCAAAGCAACCTCGTATCTTCTTTTAGTTTTTCTAATTTCTTTCTTTTGACATTCTTTATATTCCTCAAGCACCTCATTTATCCCATGCTGCCTATATTTATTGTAGCCCTTTCTCTTTTTCCGAACCAAGTTTCCTATATCCCTTGCAAACCATGGCTCTCTCAAATTTTTTAACCTTTTCTAACAGGAACATTAAGATTCTGTACCTCAACATTTCACCTTCAAATGACCTCCATTTCTTTATTACATCCTTCCCATGAAGCAAATTGTCCCAATCCACTCCTTCTAAATCCTTTCGCATCTCCTCAAAGTTAGCCTTTCTCCAATCAAAAATCTCAACCCTGGTTCCAGTCCTATCCTTCTCCATAATTATATTGAAACTACTGGCATTGTGATCACTAGACACGAAGTGCTCCCCAACACATACGTCCGTCACCTGACCTATCTCATTCCCTAACAGGAGATCCATCACTGCCCCTTCTGTAGTTGGTACCTCTATGTATTGCTGTAAAATGCTATCTTGCACACATTTTAAAAACTCCAAACCATCCAGCCTTTTACAGAATGGGCTTCCTAGTCGATGATGAAAAATTTTAATCTCCGAGAATCACAACCTTGTGCTTACTTGTCCGACATTTTGGTAGGAATAATCCAAATAGGACATACATGGTAAATGCTAGGGCATTGAAGAATGCGGAAGAACAGCGTGATTTACGAATAATGGTGCATAGTTCCCTGAAGGTGAAATCTTATATGGATAGGGTGGTGAAGAAAGCATTTGGTATGCTGGTTTACAAATTTACAAATCAGAGCATTGAGTATAAGAGTTGGGATGTAATGTTAAAATTGTACAAGGCATTGGTAAGGCTGAATTCGGAGTACTGTGTACAGTTCCGTTCACCGAATTATAGGAAATCTGTCAACAAAATAGAGAGAGTACACAGGAGAATTACTAGAATTTTACCTGGGTTTCAGCAACTAAGTTACAGAGAGTGGTAGAACAAGTTAGGACTTTATTCTTTCAGAGCGTAGAAGGTTGAGGTGGGACTTGATAGAGGTATTTAAAATTATGAGGGTGATAGATTTGACTTGGATAGGCTTTTTACCATTGAGAGTAGGGGAGATTCAAACAAGAATACATGAGTTGAGAGTTAGGGTGAAAAGTTTAAGGGTAACACGAGTGGCATTTCTTTACTCGGGGGTGGCAGCTGTCTGGAATGAGCTTCCAGTAGAAGTGGTAGAGGCAGGTTCGGTATTGTCATTTAAAGTAAAATTAGATAGGTATATGGACAGGAAAGGAATGGAGGGTTATGCGCCGTGCGGGCCAGTGGGACAAGGTGAGAGTGAGCGTTCGGTACGGACTAGAAATGCCGAGATGGCCTGTTTCCGTGCTGTCATTGTTATATGGTTACTGTAAATATCTGTTATCTCCTTACAGATTTGCTACTCCAATTCTCGTTCCCCATTAGGAGGTCTATAATGAACCCCTGTAAGTGTTACTACATCTTTCTCATTCCTCAATTCCACCCAAATAGTCTCCCTTGACGAGCCCTCTAATCTATCCTGCCAAAGTACTGCTGTAATATTTTCTCTGACAAGCAATGCAACACCTCCCCCTCTTGTCCCTCCGATTCTATCATACCTGAAGCAACGAAATCCAGGAATAAATAGTTGGCAAGCACACCCTCCTACAATCATGTTTCACTAATACCTACAACATCATATTTCCAGGTATCAATCCATGCTCTACGCTCATCCACCTTTCTTATAATTCTGCGAGCATTAAAAAAAAATGTATTTAAGAAATTCTCCACGTCTTACACTCTGTTTATCCCTAACGGTGGAAACAACTTTACAATCTTCTTTTTCTGCCTTCTCCCTTACATCTTCGGTCTGAGCGCTCCCCTTCTCTATCACTTGCCTATCCTCCCTCACACAGTATCTACAAGCTTTCTGTATTTGTGAACTAACCTCCTCTTTCCTTGACTCTTCAATTTGATTCCCACCCGCCCCCAACTATTCTAGTTTAAAGTTTCCCCAGTAGCCTTAGTAAAACTCCCCGCCTGGATATTGGTCCCCCTACGATTCGTGCAACCCGTCCTTTTTGTACAGGTCACACCTGGCCCAAAAGAGGTTCCAATGATCGAGAAACCTGACTCCCTGCCCGTTGCTCCAATCCCTCAGTCACGCATTTATTTCTACCTCATTCCATTCCTACTCTCACTGTCGCGTTGCACAGGCAGTAATCCCGAGATTACTACCTTTGCGATCCTTCTACTCAACTCCCTTCCCAACTCCCTATATTCTCCTTTCAGGACATCTTCCCTTTTCCTGCCTATGTCATTGGTACCTATATATACCACGACATCTGGCTCCTCACCCTTCAACTTCAGGATATCCTGGACGCGATCAGAAACATCCCGGACCCTGGCAGCAGGGACGCAAAGTACCATCCGGGTCCCCTGTAACTGCGACCACAGAATCGCCTATCTGACCCCCTAACTGTCTAGCCCCCTATTACTACTGCCTTCCTCCTCCTTTCCCTACCCTTCTGAGCCACAGGGCCAGACTCTGTGCTGGAGACATGGCCACTGCCGCTTCCCCCAGGTAGGCTGTCTACCCCCTCCCCAAAAGTACTCAGACAGGAGAACTTATTGTCAAGCGGTACAGCCACTGGGGTACTCTCTAATACCTGATCCATCCCCGTCCCTCTCCTAACCGTGACCTACTTGTCTGCCTCCCGTGGCCCTGTTGTGACCATGTGCTTGTAACTCCTCTCTATCAACTCCTCATTCTCCAAAACCAGACGAAGGTCATCGAGCTGCAGCTCCAATTCCCTAATAAGGTCCCTTAGGAGCTGCAGCTCGGCGCAACTGGCGCCGATATGGACGCCCGGGAGGCGAGGAGACTCCAGGACCACCATATCCCACACCGAGAACAATAAGTTCCCCTCACTCATAATTCCCCCTTTCCTGCTGTAACAGGAAAAAATGAAACCTAATTTGCCTCGCACATTTTCGCCCAAGTCCATTGCGCCAAGGCCCTTAAGCATTCACTCTGCTCCCGGCTCACTCTGCGGCCCGCTGGATAAGACTGTGTTCCTTTAAAATCTTCCGCGCTTCACTGCCCAACGTCACACCCCTGCGCAGTACCGCCTCTCTTAAACCCGATGTGAAGAAAAAATCAAAATGTTTCCAGCAGCGCTCCCGTACTGATTCACGGACTTCCTTCTCCAACTGAGGCACAATCAGTAGGATCTTTATCCTTTTTAAGAATTAAAGTAATAGGAGCCTCGTTAAAAAGTAGAGGGTAAGTGACCTTTCGCAAAAGAGTCCTTAAATATTTCGAACATATATGGAGAGAGCAATTTTCTAAATCTTTAAATAAAATTCTATAGGGCAGCCATCAAGACCAGGGGCCTTACCGGATTGCATTCGGAAAAAAAGTAACATTATGAATTTTGGCTTCAGTAATTTGTGCATCAATTGTTTTTTGATCCTCAACAGAAATTTGAGGAAAAACAATCTTTCGTAAAAAAAAACATTCATTTTAGAATAATCCACTGGAAAATTGAGATTTATAAAGATCTGTATAAAAACCTTGAAAAATATTATTAATTTATTTATATACCCAAGCCAGGGTTCCATCTTTCCTCCGGATTCTCAAAAATTTACCCTTTGGTTCTGGCCGTTTTTAATTGAGGTGCAAGCAGTTTGTTTTTTTTATCTACAAACATATAAAATTGAATTTTTAGCTTAAGCAAGTAGCCTTCAATAGGGTGAGATAATAATAAATAATATTGTGATTGAAGTTCCACCCTTTGTTTAAATAAGTCAATGTTAGGGGAAAGCCCATAAATATTATCTAAGACTTTAATTTGTTTTGAAATCTTATCTAATTCTACGCTAGTCTACTTGTTTTAAGCTTAGCTGAATAAGAAATGATCTGACCACGTAAAAATGCTTTAAATGTATCCCATATGATTAATTTAGACATACTCCCTATATCAATCAAAAGAAAAAAAAATCTTTTATGTGGGTTTCAATAAAGCTAACAAAGTCAGAATTCTGCATTAATCTCTGAGACAGGCGCCAAGTTGGGCGGGCAAGTATGACGTCATCGAATTCGAAAGACAAACTCAAAGGCAAATGATCAGATACAACAATAGAGTCATTTTCACAATTCTTAACAATCGGCAAGAAGCGTGGGTAACTATAATATAATCGATCCTCGAAACTTTTCTATAAACATGTGGAAAAAATATTCTCTCTCATCGGGCTGTAAATATCTTCACAGTTCAATCAATTCAAAATCGGTCAAAAAGGAATTAATAAGTGACGCAGAGCGATTTGGAAGTCACTGGTTGGTTGAGCTCTTGTCAATCAAAGGATTTAAACAGAAGTTTAAATCTCCGCCCATTATCAATATACATTCACTTAAATCAGGCAATAAAGCAAATACCTTTTTAAAAGAGGAAGGATCATCTAAGTTAGGACTGTACAAATTGACCAAAACATATTTTCTATTACAAATTACTCCTTTACCTAATAAAAATCTACCATTAAAATCTGACGATATTTTCTTGAAGGAATAGAATATTGGCTTTAATAAATATAGACACTCTTTTAGTTAACTTTGAGAAGTGGAGTGAAATGCAAACAATTCCACGATCTGAAAAATCTATCTTGATCTTCCTCCCTGAAATGCGTTTCTTAGGCAAAAGTTGTATCAAGCTGGAATCGATTAATGATTTTAAAAGTCTTTTTTCGTTTGATGGGATGATTCAAACCACGTACATTCCAGCCTATTACATTAATCCGTTTAAATACCATACTATATTCTTATCCTACTTTACAATGCTCAGAGAACATACCAATAAGGGACGATCAAAAATGGCGGCGATGAAGAATACAACCAAGTAGAAAACCCTCATGTTCCGGAACCAATGAATGGGGAAAAAAATAGCCTAATTCTAACCACACCCCGCTTTCCACACAGCCCAGAAAGATGCAGGCACCTTATGATAGAAAACTTGTTTCTGTCTCTATGCAGTGATCTGCCTTTTACATCTCTGCTGTGTTCAGTCGTTTCCACCGCTCACCGTGACCGACTCTGCTGTCCCTCAGCACCAGGCTCAAATCCTGCCAGCGAGCACCGTGACACGACCTGAATTTCACCCATCACCCTTCAGAAGTACGGCCATATCGAAAATACAAGCAGCCTCCGCCTGTACACCTGCGCACTAATCCAAATATCGAAACAGCCAATCATGTGGCAACACCTGAATGCATAAAAGTGTGCAGACAAGGTCAGGAGGTTCAGTTCTTGTTGAGACCAAACTTCAGAAAAGAGAAGAAATGTAATTTCACTGAGTTTGACCGTGGAATGATTGGTGCTGCCAGAAGGGGTGGTTTGAGAATCTCCGAAACGAATAATCTCCTGGGATTGTGACGGATGACAGTAACTCAAACTAACAAATGTGTAACGGCGGTGCACAGAAGAGCATCTCTGAACTCACAGACGGCAGGCAAGTTCAAAAGGTGCATTTAATGTCGGAGAAATGGATACAATATACATCATGAAATTCTCTTTCTTCGAGAACATCCGCAAAAACAGAGAGATGCACAAAAGAATAAATTACCAATAACACGTTAAAACCGCAAAGCTTCCGCCCATCCCCAGCTCTCCTCTCCCACGCACAAGCAACAGCAAAACAACGAACACCATCCCCCCTGCAAATGAAAGCATCAGCCCCCTCCACCGAGGGCTCAGGCCCGCAGCAAAGCATCAATAAAGACACGGACATGCAGTATCCCGAAGACTGTTCGTTCACCCGGTAATCGACATACCACAGGCTCTCTCTCCCTAATAGGAGATGTCTTCGTGTCACAGCGAGCGGGGAGACATAACAAACAACTGGCAGATTGACGATGATCAAAGTCTGTTGCGTCACTTTTTTTCCGAGCTCTGCGCCCGGAGTGTCTGCACGAAAAAGGCGCATCTCTCCGTGCACACAACCCCCATCAGCCAAACCGATGCTCCCGATGTTTCGTGTTCTCCAGCGATGCTCCACTCAGGGGCAACGGCCCAGAATCAGGACGACCCTAGAATCAGGAAACCCGGAACCCTGAAGGCGCTCTCCTCTTCCAGGCTGCAACCTTAGAGTATCAAAAGCTGCCGTCCGTGACGCCCTTAGAGCGGGTCCCATTCTCGCAAAGAACCGAAGTCGGAGTGTAACTCCGGGACAAGGTCTTCAAAAGAACCCCCACTCCCGCAAATGTATAAAAAGAGATATCAACGATAGAAATAGAGCTGCTTCCGAAATATACAAAGTAAAAGAGTCGCCGTTTAGCGCCATCTGAACTTCGCCGTGTCGAAACTTGTGATAGATGGGCGGCAGTAGCAGAGGACCACACCTGTACCCAATGAAGTGGCCACTGATGATATATTTAATGACGGATTCGCTACTGTTTCCCTGGGAAGAGGATCGCTCTCGTCACATTGTCTAAAGAATCATTCGAGTTTGTTATCCAAGGCAAGCCCCGCAAAAAGCCATGCTGGCTCTCCCTAATTGGTTCATCGGTTTCCAAACGCTCATGTATACTGTCCCTCAGAGTTTTCGCCAGCAATTTTCCTACAACTGATTTAAAACTCTCCGGTCTGACGTTCCCAGAATATTCCCCTTTTCCTTTCTCATGTAGCCATTCATTCGGGAACTCGCCTGTGCCTAGAGGACACGAACACGCTGGTCAAAACCGCAGCAATCTTGTCCCTCGCCTCTTTCAATAACCTGGGGTACATCCAATCAGAGCCTGGAGTCCTCCACCATAGTACTCATTAGGAGGCCCAACAGTTCCTCCTGCTTGATCTCTAAGCACCGTAACGTGTTTATACACTCAGCACTGATCTCCTGAGCCTCCATGTCCTTTTCCTTGGTAAATACTGAAGCAAAGTACTCATGAAGTGCCTCACGCACATTCTCCGCAGACAAGCAAATGTTCCGCCATTATGTCTGAGTGATCCCACCCTCTCCCGAGTTATCCTCTTGCTCTTCATGTACGAATGAAAAGCCTTGGGATTCTGCTGAATCCTACTTACCAAGGACATTTCCTGGTCCCCCCTGGCTTTCCTCATTCCCTTCCTTTCTTCTTTCCAGGCGTCTTTATTCTCCTCACGGGCTTCCTTTGATCCTGACTTCGGAAGCGTTACCTACTTCTCCTTTTTCATCCTGACTGCATTCATCACCTCTCTGGACATACAAGGTTGTCTTATCTTCCCATCCCCGTCCTTCCTTCTAACGGGGACACACCATTCCTGAACGCTATGCTATTGATCTTCAAGCACTCTCCGCATGTCTGAGATGGAGATACCTGAGAAAAGGATTTTCCAAAGAACCCTTCTTAGTTCATGGCTGATTTGTCCCAATCCAATTGAAAATTCTCCCGCAAGGACTAAACCAGTACTTATCTACAGCTAGTCTGAAAGTTAGTGAGATGTGATCCCTGTTCCCTAACTGCTCCGCAACTGAGAGGTCAGTCACCTGGCCAGGCTCATTACCCAACACCAGGTCCAGTACGGCCCCCTTCTCTCGTTGGACCGCCCACATATTCATTCACTAAACTGTCAAGTCTACACTGAACAAGTTCAGCCCCATCTGAAGCCCCTGTACTAAGAATTTTCCAGTTTATAATCGGGTGGGTGAAAGGCCTCATGACAACAACCCGATATTTCCTGAATCGCATTACATGTCTGCTCCTCACAGTCCCTGGGGCTATTTGTGGGTCTGTAGTACAATCCCATCAGTGCGATTGCACCGTTCCTAGTCCTGGGTCCTGATCGCCTCTTTATAGGAAGGAAGTGGAAGCTTTAGAGAGGGTGCAGAGGAGATTTACCAGGATGCTGCCTCGGTTGGAGAGCATATCTTGTGAGGATAGTTTGAGCGAGTAAGGGCTCTTCACTTTGGAGCGAAGGAGAATGGGAGGTGAATTGACAGGTATGTACAAGATGATGAGAGGCACAGATAGTGTAAAAGCCTGTCCTGTGTTTGATCTTTCCTCAAATAGGGAGGACAAAACCACATACGGTACTCCGGCTGCTGCCTCGGCACTACTCTGGAAATATGCCGCATAATCCCCCTGTTCTGAAATTCAATCACTCCAGCCATGAAAGCCGACCTTCCATTTGCCTTCCCATAAGCAGGTGCACCTTCTGCAACTCATAATGTACTCACTCTTCCCTCTGACCAAAATCGCGCTGGAATCTCTCACTGTTTAAATAATCTATTGTATTTCCTTTCCAGAGTTGGGAAACTCGCATTCCCAACGTTGTAATCCAGCTGAAAAAAACATTTGCCCTCTCTCTAAATCTGGACATATCACTGTGCAGACTATCTATAGCAATTATTGAATCAACTTTTCAATTTAATGTGTTACATACTCTGTGGTGTCTTGTGACTGTAATATCCCCATGACGAAATTGAATGTCTTCTTACGTGATGTAATGGTCTTGTGATGGGGGAGTGATGTATATTTCCGCCAGTGTGAGGTAGCATGATGTAGTTTTCCCGCCATTGAGATGTCATGTTATGGCCTGTTTTCAAAAGGTATAAAACGGGAAAGCCTGCTGTGACACAAAAGTTTTTGTTGGGACGTCGTTTAAGTCGTCTGTTACTCCATTATGCTGCATATTTGGTTTCATGGCGGAGTTTTGATTTAAAGTGGACTTTTGATTCTGACTGTAAGGTACATTGTCGTTGTGCCGGCAGTATTGAAAATAACTGCCAGTTATGTTTGAAGTCTCTTCGATTTAATTTTAAAGTCTGAGTATTGGAGAGTGAAGATTTATCGAGGAACGGAAACACGAAGGAGCGAGTAAAGTTGCTGTCGTCGGCGGTAATATAGGATCGACCTAATTTAATCCTCGTTCAGAAGATTAGTCCTAGCAGTTTCAAAGCAGAAAGGGTTGTACGCAGCGTTTCACCAAGGGAAAAGTTCAGTTCCATTAAGCCGTTTTTATTTGCTTCGTCGTAAATTCTTTGGGCAAGGCATATTTCGGCTAGGATCAGCAGTAACGTCGAGGAATTTGTTACTTCAGGGACGTCTCTCCTAACTGACTGTGTAAATAATTTGGACATTCGCTTTTAGCACTTTTAGTTTGGGTTCACATTTATCGCTTTAAGAACTGTGTTCGAATTTATTGCTTTAAGAACTGTTCGAGTTGCCATATAACAGTTAATTTCCTGTTAAGTTAGTCGTTTCTTTACTTCTCATTTTTATTGAGCAGTGTTTAATAAATGTTTTATTTGTTTATTAAAAACCTGTCTCAATTTTATATTCATTGTTGCCGTAGCCTAACAATTGGGGGATCGTCCGGGATATGTACCTGTATTTGTGCTTAAATGCATGTTTAATTATCAGTCTCATTTGAAAAGGGAAATACCCTATTATTTTCTTTGATTAGTTTGTGGATGGTATTCGGCAACAATGAATATTGGCGACTTTCTGACATCGCCAGACCCGGAGTTATTAGCGAAGGTGAAAAAGAGTGATGTATCTGAGATTGCTAGCACGTTGGAACTTAAAGGTATTTTGAAGAGAACAACAAAGCCTGTAATTCAGAGAAAAATCGCCTCACACTATATAGAGTCGGGTGATTTTCCTGAAGTGGTTTTAGTTATGTTTCCAATAAGTAATCCAGAGATGCAGTTACTAATCCAACAAATGAAATTAGAACAAGATAAAGCGGACTTGGAGCGATGTAGGTTTGAAGCTGAACATAAAAAGAGGGAATTTGAACTTGCGATGGCGGAATTAAGGTCCTCTGATCAGTCCTGTTGTTCTGGGAAAAAATGTTGTTCGTCAGGAAATTAAATTGGTTCCTCCATTTAGTGAAACAGAATTAGAGAAATATTTTCATCATTTTGAAACTGTTGCTTTGATTTCAGCGTGGCCGAAGGAGAAATGGCCAGTGATGTTACAAAGTGTAATAAAAGGTAAAGCACAACAAGTTTATACATCTTTAACATGCTGAGCAAACACTTGATTATGATATTGTGGAGCAGCAATACTGAAGGTGTATGAACTGGTTCCGTAAGCATATCGAGGAAGATTCAGAAATTTGAAGAAATCTGTGGGAAAAAAAACTTATGTGGAATTTGCCTACAATAAAACTGTCTGTTTTGAGAGATGGGCTTCCTCTAAAAATGTAAATGGGGACTATAATAAATTGAAAGAGTTGATTTTAATGGGGGAATTTGAAAGGAACTTCCCTGTTGAAGTAAAGACAGAATTAAATGAGAAGGGGACTGCTACGTTGAAAGGAAAAATAGCACAGATAATCAAGGTAAACCAGAAATTAAATGAGAATTTAGTGAGAAAGGGAAGGACGAAAGATAACTTGTGAAGGAAAGATAGTTTGGTCCCATTTGTAATCATTATAAGAAACCTGGTCACGTAATAGCCAACTGTTTCCAATTGAAAACGAAGGAGAAGGAAGCAGTCACAGATACTTCTGTTCAACATTCTGAAACACCTGTAAATCCACAGGGTTAGATAAATACAAATGAAGCTTTGGCAGAGTATGACCAAATTAAAAGGGGATATGAGCGTTTTATAAATGAAGGATTTCTATCCTTGAAAGAGGTATCCACTCCGGTGCCGGTTAAAATCCTTAGGGATACTGGAGCTTCTTAATCACTGATGTTAGACTTTTTTTTAAAGATTAATGATGAGTCTGACTCTGGTGAGGTGAACTACATACGAGTTGTAGGTAGTGCCCTTGTGCCTGTACATATGCATGGAGTAAATTTACGGTCAGGGTCAGTTATAGGACTTATTAAAGTAGGACTACAACCTAGCTTACCCGTGAATGATGTTTCTTTACTGTTAGGAAATGACTTGGCAAAAGGACAAGTTTTTCCTGAAGTGCATTTGACAATCAAGTCAGAGGAACCACAGATTCTAACACAAATTCCTCCTGTGTTGTAACTCAAGCTATGGTTAAAAAGCTTTATGTGCAGAATGAGGTTGTTACCCATGACTGTTCAACACGGGATTCGAATTTTGAGGATCTGTCAGAATCTTTCTTGCCTTCATTGTTTGAACACGATTCTTGGAGTAAGTCTGACCCTGAAGATATGTCTCTGTCTCGGAGGGAGATAATAACAGAGCAGAGTAGACACCCTGAGATTATCCAATTAAAGGAACAAGCTCTTCCCGATAGTGAAATTGCTAAGTTGCCAGTGGGATACTATTTTGAGAAAGGGGTTTTAATGAGGAAGTGGAGATCACCTACAATTCCTAGAAGTGATGAATGGAAGGTTGTTCGCCAAGCAAGTGTCCCTAAAGTTTTTCGAAATGAGATATTAACTTTAGCCCATTGTGTGCCCTTGGCTGGACATCAAGGGGTGAAGAAAACTGTGAAAAAGAAAAAGGTTTTAACACATTTTTAATGGCTTGGTTTGAGAAAAGATGTGGCGACGTTTTACAGAACGTGTCATACTTGCCAAATTAAGGGTAAACCTATTCAACTTGCACCTGTGGTCCTACTGCAACCTACTCCCGCATTCGGTGAACCGCATTTCAAAATTATTATGGATTGTATGGGCTCATTTCCTAAAACAAAAACTGGCCATCAATATTTGCTGACTATCATGTGCACTGCGTCTAGGTTTCTAGAGGCAGTACCACTTAGAAATATAACAACTAAAACTGTTACAAAGGATCTTACAAAATTCTTTACTTATTTTGGGTTGCCTAAGGAAATACAATCAGATAAATGTAGTAATTTTATGTCTGGATTGATTCAACAGTTAGTTTATAAACTGAGAGCTAAGCAGATTAATTCGTCTGCATACCATCTAGAATCACAAGGAGCCTTGGAGAGGTTTCATTCAACCCACAAGACTATGATAACTACGTATAAGGAGAAGGTGGGAGTGGAGGATGCTATCACGTATTTGCTGCACAAATCACTCTCTCATCTAGATGGGGTCAGTTGTGCTGTGAGGATTACATTCCTTGACTTCTCTAGTGCCTTTAACACCATCCAGCCCAAGAACTTAAGGCACAAACTAACGGAGATGGGAGTAGACTCTCACATGGTGGATTGGATAGTGGACTACTTGGCAGATAGACCTCAGTATGTGCGGTTGGGAGACTGTAGGTCTGATACGGTGGTCAGCAGCACAGGAGCGCCGCAGGGAACCGTACTCTCTCCGGTCCTGTTCACCCTGTACACATCAGACTTCCAATATAACTCGGAGTCCTGCCATGTGCAGAAGTTCGCTGATGACACGGCCATAGTGGGGTGTGTCAGGAATGGACAGGAGGAGGAGTATAGGAAACTGATACAGGACTTTGTGATATGGTGCAACTCAAACTACCTGCGTCTCAATATCACCAAGACCAAGGAGATGGTGGTGGACTTTAGGAGATCTAGGCCTCATATGGAGCCAGTGATCATTAATGGAGAATGTGTGGAGCAGGTTAAGACCTACAAGTATCTGGGAGTACAGTTAGACGAGAAGCTAGACTGGACTGCCAACACAGATGCCCTGTGCAGGAAGGCACAGAGTCGACTGTACTTCCTTAGAAGGTTGGCTTCATTCAATGTCTGTAGTGAGATGCTGAAGATGTTCTATAGGTCAGTTGTGGAGAGCGCCCTCTTCTTTGAGGTGGCGTGTTGGGGAGGAAGCATTAAGAAGAGGGACGCCTCACGTCTTAATAAGCTGGTAAGGAAGGCGGGCTCTGTCGTGGGCAAAGTACTGGAGAGTTTAACATCGGTAACTGAGCGAAGGGCGCTGAGTAGGCTACGGTCAATTATGGAAAACTCTGAACATCCTCTACATAGCACCATCCAGAGACAGAGAAGCAGTTTCAGCGACAGGTTACAATCGATGCAATGCTCCTCAGACAGGATGAAGAGGTCAATACTCCCCAATGCCATTAGGCTTTACAATTCAACCGCCAGGACTTAAGAACTTTTTAAAAGCTATTATTAATGCTTTTTGAGATGGTGATTTAGATGCATATCATATTTTTTACTGAGTTAAGTATTGTATGTAATTAGTTTTGCTACAACAACTGTATGGGACATTGGAAAAAAGGTTGAATTTCCCCATGGGGATGAATAAAGTATCTATCTATCTATTGTGTAGAAAATGGAAATGAATGGGATAAGGGCACAGCTTTACTTCTATTTGCAGTACGGGAGTCGGTAAAGGAATTTTTAGGTTTTAGTCGATTTGAACTTGTATTTGGGCATAGTGTTAGAGGACCTTTGCCTTTATTGAAAGAACAATGGGTTAATAAAGAGGTACACAATAATTTGCTGGATTATGTTTTACAATTTAAGGAAAGATTGCATAAAGCTTGTATCTTATCCAAGGAAAATTTAAAATAGGCTGATGACAAAATGAAAACCTGGTATAATAGAGAAGCCCGGATGAGCTCAGTTAAGCCTGGAGATCAGGTGTTGGTTCTTTTCCCGGTGTAAACGAATCCTTTATAAGCTAAATTTCATGGTTCGTATGAAATTATGTCTAAAGTTAATAATGTGGAACATGTGATAAAAACTACAGACCGAAGAGTGCCAAAACAACTCTACCATAAAAATATGATAAAACCATATTATGAGAAAAAGTCTTCTACTATGACTGTTGTGGTCAATAATACTGAGTCTGATCTCACTAGGAACATAATGGATGATTCATCTGAAATTCATTCTAAGCACAACATTGTTTCTACCAGATTACCAAACTCAACAGTTCCATATAACCATATAACCATATAACAATCACAGCACGGAAACAGGCCATTCCGGCCCTCCTAGTCCGTGCCGAACTCTTAATCTCACCTAGTCCCACCTACCCGCACTCAGCCCATAACCCTCCACTCCTTTCCTGTCCATATACCTATCCAATTTTACCTTAAATGACACAACTGAACTGGCCTCTACTATTTCTACAGGAAGCTCATTCCACACAGCTATCACTCTCTGAGTAAAGAAATTCCTCCTCGTGTTTCCCTTAAACTTTTGCCCCCTAACTCTCAAATCATGTCCTCTCGTTTGAATCTCCCCTACTCTCAATGGAAACAGCCTATTTACGTCAACTCTATCTATCCCTCTCAAAATTTTAAATACCTCGATCAAATCCCCCTTCAACCTTCTACGCTCCAATGAATAGAGACCTAACTTGTTCAAACTTTCTCTGTAACAAGTGCTGAAACCCAGGTAACGTCCTAGTAAATCGTCTCTGCACTCTCTCTAATTTATTGATATCTTTCCTATAATTCGGTGACCAGAACTGTACACAATATTCCAAAGTTGGCCTTACCAAAGCCTTGTACAATTTTAACATTACATCCCAACTTCTGTACTCAATGCTCTGATTTATAAAGGCCAGCGTTCCAAAAGCCTTCTTCACCACCCTATCTACATGAGACTCCACCTTCAGGGAACTATGCACTGTTATTCCTAGATCTCTCTGTTCCACTGCATTCCTCAATGCCCTACCATTTACCCTGTATGTTCTATTTGAATTATTCCTGCCAAAATGTAGAACCTCACACTTCTCAGCATTAAACTCCATCTGCCAACGTTCAGCCCATTCTTCTAACCGTCATAAATCTCCCTGCAAGCTTTGAAAACCCACCTCATTATCCACAACACCTCCTACCTTAGTATCATCAGCATACTTACTAATCCAATTTACCACCCCATCATCCAGATCATTTATGCACATTACAAACAACATTGGGCCCAAAACAGATCCCTGGGGCACCCCGCTAGTCACCGGCCTCCATCCCGATAAACAATTATCCACCACTACTCTCTGGCATCTCCCATCTAGCCACTGTTGAATCCACATCTGGAAAATATTCCTTGAATCCAGTTCTGGAAAATATTGATGACAAATTAGCTCATTTACAGCCAGAGCACAAGCTGCAAATGAAATAATTAATTTTTAAATATAAGGATTTATTTCCAGACCTTCCTAGAATAACCACAGTAGCTTCACATGATGTAGATGTTGGAGATACCAAACCCATAAAGCAACATCCATAGAGGATGAACAAGGAAAAGTGTGAACTTGCGGAGAAAGCAATTAAGTAGATGTTAGAGAATAATATTATTAGACCTTCTAAATCGAATTGCAGTTCATCTTGTGTCATGGTGCCTAAGTCGGACGGTAGTATTCGGTTTTGTACTGACTACAGGAAGTTGAATGCAGTAACGAAAACAGTTACGTATCCAATCCATAGAGTGGCTGATAGTGTACATAAAGTTGGAAAGGCAAAGTTCCTTACAAAGATTGATTTGTTGAAAGGGTATCGGTGTGCTTTGTTGACGGATAAAGGTAGAGAAATTTCTGCATTTGTACCTCCATCTGGGTTATATGAATATAATTTCCTTCCATTTGGGATGAAGGAATCCCCAGGTACTTTCCCGCGGATGATTAATTCTGTGATTCAGGTGTTAAAGATACAGAAGCCTATATTGACGATTTCGTTACAGGAAATTCAAACAATACACACAGAATGTTGATGGAACACAGCAGGACAAGCAGCATCTATAGGGAGAACCTCTGTCGACGTTTCGGGCCGAGACCCTTCGTCAGGACTGACTGAAAGGAAAGATAGTAAGAGATTTGAAAGTAGTGGGGGGAGGGGGAAAGATAGGAGAAGACCGGAGGGGGTGGGGTGAAGCTGAGAGCTGGAAAGGTGATTGTCAAAAGTGATACAGAGCTGGAGAAGGGTAATGATCGTGGGATGGGAGGCCTAGGGAGAAAGAAAGGGGGAGGGGAGCACCAGAGGGAGATGGAGAACAGGTAGAATGATGGGGAGAGAGAGAGAGAGAGAGAGAGAGAGAGAGAGAGAGAGAGAGAGAGAGAGAGAGAGAGAGAGAGAGAGAGAGAGAGAGAGAGAGAGAGAGAGAGAGAGAGAGAGAGAGAGAGAGAGAGAGAGAGAGAGAGAGAGAGAGAAGAAAAAAAAACAAACAACTAAATATGTCAGGGATGGGGTCAGAAGAAGAGGAGGGGCATTAACGGAAGTTAGCGAAGTCAATGTTCATGATATCTGTTTGGAGGCTACCCAGCCGGTATATAAGGTGTTGCTCCTCCAACCTGAGTGAAGCTTCATCTTGACAGTAGAGAAGGCCATGGGATGGTAATGGGATGTGGAATTAAAATGTGTGGCCACTGGGAGATCCTGCTTTCTCTGGCGGACAGAGCGTAGGTGTTCTGCGAAACGGTCTCCCAGTCTGCGTCGGGTCTCACCAATATATAAAAGGCCACACAGCGACTCACAGGTGAAGTGTCGCCTCACCTGGAAGGACTGTCTGGGGCCCTAAATGGTGGTGAGAGAGGAAGTGTAAGGGCAGGTGTAGCTCTTGTTCCGTTCACAGGGATAAGTGCCAGGAGGGAGATCGGTGGGAAGGGATGTGGGGGTGGGGGGGGGGGAGACGAGTGCACAAGAGAGTCGCATAGGGAGCGATCCCTGCAGAAAGCAGAAAGAGAGGGGGAGGTAAAGATGTACTTAGTAGTGGGATCCCGTCGGAGTTGGCGGAGGTTACGGAGAATTATACGTTGGACCTGGAGGCTGGTGGGGTGGTAGGTGAGGACAAGGGGATCGCTATCCCCACTGTGGTGGCGGGCGGATGGGGTGAGGGGTGATCGGTGGGGGTAGGAGAGTCCTTGTCAAAGAGGTAAGCTCGGAGACGGAGCTGGTGGAAGAAGAATTCAGCGTCATGGCGTACTCGGAACTCGTTGAGGTTTGGCGAAGGGGGACAAAGCTGAGGACCTTACTGAGGACAGAGCGCTCTGCCTCAGAGAGTTGAAGGTCGGAGGGAATGGTAGTTACAGGAAATGATACTTGGAATCCCATATTACTGTGGTGGAAAAACTGTTTGAAAAGCTTTCAAAAGCTAATTTAAATATTAACCCAGCTAAAAGTGAATTCGGTCATGCTACTGTGACTTACCTTAGTTATGTTGTGAAACCGGGCTTGGTAAAGGAAAATGGGTAAGGAAGTAAAACAGACTCCAATTTAGCAACAATGGTTTGATATTACAGGAATATACTATTTTGATAAATCCTATTGAAGGCAAAGATAATGCGATTGTTGTTTGCCTATCCAGACGTTGAATGTACAATGTCATTTTTTGTGGAGTGATATTTCAATATTTGTAACACTCCTACTGCATAGTAATATGTAATTGCTTGATGATAATGCTATGTATATTGTGTATGTTGTAAATTTTATATATTTGTATTTTTGTAAATAGTTAATTGTTACAATTTTGCTCATGACCGGCAGCATTTCTTTTTTGGAGGGAGGTGTTACATAGACCGCGGGTAGCTTGTGACTGTCACATGACCATGATGTAATTGAGTATCTGGTCTTGTGATGGTGGACTGATGTATTTTCCCGCCAGTGAGAGGTCATATAATGTAATTTTCCCACCACTGTGAGGTCATGTGATGGCCATTTTTCAACAGGTAAAAACGGGGAAAGCCTGCTTTGACGCAGGAGTTTTTGTTGGGAAGTCGTTTAAGTCGTCCGTCACTTCCTTATGCTGTGTACTTGGTTTCATGACGCAGTTTTGTTTTAAAGTAGAGCTTTGATTCTTACTATAAGGTACATTGTTGTTGTGCCAACAATTTTGAAAATCACTACCAGTTATGTTTGATGTATCTTCGATTTAATTTTAAAGTCTAAGTGTTGGAGAGTGAAGATTTACCGAGGAATGGAAACCCGAAGTAGCGAGTAAAGTTGCTGTCGTCGGCCGAAATATAGGATCGACCTAATTTAATCCTCATTCAGAAGATTAGTCCCAGCATTGTCAAAGCAGAAAGGGTTGGATGCAGCGTTTAGCCAAGGGAAATGTTCGTTCCTTTAATTCTTTTTAATTTCCTTCGTGGTAAATCCTTCGGGCAAGGCGTATTTTGGCTGGGATCAGCAGTAACCTCACGTCGTCGAGGAATTCGTAACTTCAGGGAAGTCTCTCCTAATTGCGTAAATCATTTGGACCTTCGCTTTTACCACTTTTAAGACTGTGTTCGCATTTATCGCTTCAAGAACTGTTCGAGTTGTCGTATAGCAGTTAACATCTAGTTAAGTTAGTCGTTTGTTTATTTCTCCTTTTTATTGAGCAGTTTTTAATAAATGTTTTATTGGTTGATTAAAAAACTGTATTTTTTATTGTAACCGTATTGTAACAATTGAGGGCTCCTCCCCTGTGGATGGTATTCGGCAACAATGAATATTGACGACTTTCTGGCTTTGCTGGACCCGGAGTTATGAGCGAATGTAAAAATGAGTGGTGTATCTGAGATTGCTAGCACGTTGGAACTTAAAGGTATTTTGAAGAGAACAACAAAGCCTGTAAAACAACGAACAATCGCCTCACACTATAGAAGGACGGGTGATTTTGATGTAGCGGTTTTAGATATGTTTCCAAGCAGTAATCTAGAGATGCAGTTACTCAACGAACAAATAATGGTAGAACAAAGTAAAGCGGACTTGGAGCGATGTAGGTTAGAAGCTGAAAATAAAAAGAGGGAATTTGAACTTGTGATGGCAGAATTCAGGTTCGGTGAATAATCCTCTAGTTCTAGGAAGACGTTTGTTGTTGGTCAGGAAATTAATTTGCTTCCTCCATTTAGTGAAACAGAACTAACTATTTTAAACATTTTGAAACTGTTGCTCTGCTTTCAGAGCGGCCGAAGGAGAAATTGCTAGTGATGTTACAAAGTATAAAAAAGGTAAAGCACAACAAGTTTATACTGAGCAAGTATACTGCTGAGCAAGCAACTGATTATGATATTATCGAGCAGCAATACTGAAGGCGTATGAATTGGGTCCGGAAGCATATAGAGGATCATTCAGAAATTTGAATAAATCTGTGGAAAAAAAAAACATGCGGAATTTGCCTACAATAAAACTGCGTGTTTTGAGAGATGGGCTTCCTCTAAAAATGTAAATGGGGACTATAATAAATTGAAACAGCTGATTGTAATGGAGGTAATTAAAAGGAACATCCCTGTTGAAGTAAAGACATATTTAAATGGCCGCGGCACTGCTACATTGCAGGAGTCTGATAAATTAGCTGATGAGTATGCTTTAATCCACAAGAGTAAAGTTCCTCAGTGTAGAACATTTTAAAGGAAAAATAGCACAGAGTCAAGGTAAACCAGAAATTAAATGAGAACAGTGAGAAAGGTAAGGATGAAGGAAAGACACTTTGGTCCCAGTTGCAATTATTGTATGAAACCTGGTCACGTAATAGCTAACTGTTTCCAATTAAAAACGAAGAAGAAGGAAGCAGTCCCAGATGCTTCTGTGCAACATACTGAAACACCTGTAAATCCACAGGGTTCGATAAATACAAATAAAGGTTTGTCAGAGTCTGACCAGGTTAAAACGGGATATAATCATTTTATAACTGAAGAATTTGTATCCTTGTAAGAGGGATCTACTTCAGTGCCAGTAAAAATCCTTAGGGATACTGGAGCTTCTCAATCGCTGATGTTAGACAGTGTGCTAAAGTTTAATGATGAGTCTGACACTGGTGATGTAAACTATATACGAGGTGTCGGGAGTGTCCTTATGCCTGTACATTTTTATAGGGTAAATTTAAGGTCAGGGTTAGTTATAGGACTTGTTAAAGTAGGACTACAACCTAGCTTACCCGTGAAAGATGTTTCTTTATTGTTAGGCAATGACTTGGCAGGTGGACAAGTTTTTCCTGAAGTGCATTTGACAATAAAGTCAGAGGAACCACGGATAGATTCTAACACAGATTCCTCCTGTGTTGTAACTCGAGCTATTGCTAAAATGCTTTATGTGCAGACTGAAGTTGTTACCGATGATTGTTCAACACGGGATCCGAAATTTGAGGATGTGTCAGAAACTGCATATGAGGCTGTTTAACAAGAGAGGACCCCAGCAGCCACGTCTCCCTTACTGAAGTCCTTCCCCTCCTCTCCCAACACCTCTACATACCACCTTTATCACACCCTTATCTCACGCTGCCTCACTCCCTCTTTCTATCTTCCCCATTTCCCCCCAGTCTGTCCTCCCTCTTCTTCCCGTACTTCCTCTCCTCTATTTATCCAATGCCGTACTCTATCACTGGCTCTTCCCTCCCATTTTGTCCCTTCCTCATTCTCCATCATCTCTTCGCTCCCTCACCCACCCTTCCCTATTTTTTTACGCCCACTCTCTCTCATCACGTCCCCCCTCTCTTGATCCCGCTGGTTCCACTCTCTTTCTTTCCCTCTATCACCCTTCCTCTCTCTTACTCCAGCATCTCTCCCTAGACCTATCTTTCTCAGCCCCTTCATTCCCCTTCCATTTCCCCCACTGCCCCCCACATCTTGCGCTCTCCCTCCCCTCGCTCTCTCCCTCTCTCCTCCCACTCTTTCTCTCTCTCCCCGCTCTCTATCCTCTCTCTCTCTCTCTCTCTCTCTCGCTCTCATTCCTCCTATGTGTCTCACTCGTTTCTCCCTTCACCCACCCTCTCACTTCCTGCACCATGTTTCTCCACGACACACGTCTGCCAATCGCTCTGCAGTTTTCTCTTTGTCTCTCCACCTGTGGCGAAAGAGTGTTGCCGATGGATTCTTTTGGGAATTGGCTCTGGGATGTCAGTACAGACTGTCGGTATAATATTTTGTCGACCGACTCGGAGCGGTGACGATAGTGCAGAAGCATTGGGACCAGTTTGAGGATCGATACAGTGCTGTGGAGAACGAGGGGACAGTGGGATGAGTTTATGACGTATATAGTGACGTCGGCAGAGAGAGCGGGGCGGTGGGAGTAGTTTAGAACTGGTACTGTGCTGTGAATAAGAGGGGGCGTTTGGATTAGTTTAGAGGCTGATACAGCACCTGAGGAGAAAGAGAGGGCAGTGGGATTGGTTTAGAGGACTGATATAGTGCTCTGGAGTAAGAGGGAGCAGTGTGATTAGTTTAGGGACCGATACAGTGCTGTGGAGACACACATCTATAAGAACACTCTCTTATCCGCCCCTCCAGCTCTCCGTCGTGGTCTTCGACACACAGTCATTCCCTCAGACTGCTGAGTTTGGTGGCCATGCTTCAGGTTTAGGGGTGGGTCCTGGAGGAGTCCCCAAATATTCTGACTGTGAGGGAGTCACTGAAGATACTTGACAGCTTGGTGGAAATGTAAGTCTTTATTCATCACTGCAAATAGTCGTTTTCTTGGACACAGTCTTGGCAGAAACTCCCAAACTCAAATTACGTCAAGGGGTTTTAATCCTGGTGACAATGGTAACAACAGCTGATTCAATACATTAAAAAAGCTACAATGTCACAATTCAGGATGTTGTGACTGGCAAACGGTTCCTTTGAAGTACAGATGTACAGTGAAAGAACTTTGCAATCGGTAAGACAACTTTGAAGGTTCAGTCGCTTTTGGTGGTTGCAACTAATCCACACAGATGGTCAAAAAGCTTCTGAGAACTGAGAACCCAGAAGCCCAGAATTGCTGTTGTGAGGGTTGACACGTGGGCAGACAGGGAGTGTAGGGGGAACTGATCAAGTGTTATTAGCTTGGTTCCGTTTTATATGACGTTATGTTTGGCACAGTCACTGTGTGCCGAAGGGGCTGTTCCCGCTCTTTAACTTTCTCTGTTCTATGTAGGACAAACAGAAGGCAGAAGTTTCTTTTCTCAGAGTAAACATTCCTCTCAGTGGTGGTGAACGTTGACATGTTTACGACCCAGGACAAAGATTGGTGCACTTCACCCGAACAAGCTGAGGATGGTTTCTCGTATCGGGAGTGGGAAATAAAGTTACAGTGAGATGAGCTGTGACAACAATTACAGTGTAATTAGAGTGGACAGGCTGCTTTACTCTCAGTCTGTCTGCTCAGCCGATGGACAAGGGTCGCATTGACTCAAGGTGAGGTGGAGAGTTGGGTCTGATGGTGTTTGAAACAATATTGTATCCCCTTTGCTGCAGAAATGCCACTCGGTATCTACAAACCCTTGGTCACATCAGAATTTCCATTGTTGGCAGCTTCGCAATTAATTCACTGAGATGATCACAGTGTTGCAACCAGAGATTGAACTTGGCTGACGTAATCAGATTGTAAATAAATTTTTTAAATGTTTGTTTTTAAATCTGTTGAAACCTGTCCCCGTGGAGTCGTGAAATAGCATTAAAACCCCAGGTATGTGCAGCCTCGACATTTCATTCCGAGAGATCTCCTGTAGCACACGGGGCCAGATCACTCGCCGGAGGAAATGCCTGCATTGTTGGATAGGTTCCAGCCGGTCTATAAAATATTGAACTTGTTTATTGTCCTCATTGGAGTTCCTGGTGAGTGAGCACAGCTATTCGCGTTTGGCACTTCTGTCTGAAAACCGGTGTGAGGCAGTGTGGGGTCATTTTACAAGCTTTCCCCTTGATGCTCGTCATACCCGTCAGTGATATCGATCCTGTCTGTCCTCTAACTCACGAGATCGACGAACGTTGTTCTTGCATTTGATGGAATTTTGTTCAGAGTGGTACCAATGCTGGGGACAGGCAGCTCTCCGGGAATGTGAGACTAGGAATGTTATACATTGTGGTGTTGATTGTTTATGAGTTATTGATCCGAGTGAATACTTGGACCTTTAATGAAACCCTGTCCATGTTGTCGCAGTGTTGGGAGCCGGGAATCCGCCGGAAAGGTGTGACTGGGAATTTTTAATGGCACCGTGTCCATGTTGTCCCAATGCTGAGGACAGCCAGCTCTCCAGGAAGGAGAGACGAGGAGATTTTCAGTGATACCGTCTCCAGAGTTGTCCCAGTCTTGGGAACGGGAGCACTCCGGGATGGTGTGACGGGAGGAGTTTTCCAGAGACTGAATTTCAGTCAGTATGTTTCTGAACAGATTGAACTCCTGCTCCTGTGTTTCACTTCTCCCTGTGGAACCTGTCACAGTCGCATTCTATTGCCTGTTTGTCAATAATTGTGTCTGATCTCCTGAACCTGATTCCACGGGTCTACTAACGCGGGTTGTCGAAATGAGCTGCGCTGTAGAAGTAATCCATTAACGGAGCCACTCGGCATCTGGTTACTATGTTGTCCCGGCTTTCCCTCAGATACCCGACCTCGCTCTGTGCACCCTTCGGCCCTGAAGAAATATCTTGGCCGAATATTTTGAGTATCTGTTCAATATCGGGAAAACTGTCGCGGTCCACCAGAAATTTGTGTGTGTTTTCACCCGGTGGAGATTGTTTCCGCCCGTCAGGTGCTGAGTTTCCAGAGGCCCGGCAAGTCCCTGGAAATCAGTGAAACCCGCCCCAACAGCGACTAGAATCGCGTTAAGTACCGATCGTTGCTGTTCGTGCAGCTTGTGTTTAACCCCGACGATTACCGACACATCGCCTTAACTCCACATTGAAGAAGGCAGGTCGGAGACACTGTGACCCATGTTTGGTGTTGGATGAGCAGCCGTTCACCGCATCTAGTCTCCTGACCTCAGGCTGAATCCCAAAACTGTGTCCATTCCCGGAGAATGAGTTTAATAATGCCTGGTGTCTGTTCTTTTCTCTCTCCATGTAGTGAATTTAGCGGCGATTGTGATCCTGTCCCGGGGAAAGTGCGGCCTCTCTACCTGCACCACTCGCTACCTGGTGGCCATGGCAGCGGGGGATCAGCTGACCGTTGTCATAGAGGTTCTTTTACAGCAAGTCTTAAAGCATTACATTCCGCGGAATTTTCTGATGATTACTCCTGTGTGCAGGGTTACGGAGGTACTGAGGCACACAGCCACATACTGTTCTGTCTGGTTCACCGTCACCTTCACATTTGATCGATTTGTCGCCATCTGCTGTCAGAAGCTGAAATCAAAATATTGCACCGGGAAAACTGCGGCTGTGGTTCTCACAACAACCGGCGTGCTGTCCTTTCTGAGAAGTGTTCCCCGCTACTTCCTCTGGGAACCCAGACAGATAATCAACAACGTACCGTGGTCCTGTAAACTCGCGGCCAACACTTTCACTGACCTCGGATGGGTGGTATATGACTGGGTCGACATCGTTTTAAATCCGTTCATCCCTTTCGCTGTGATTCTGCTGCTCAACGCTCTGACGGTCAGGCATATTGTTGTGGCCAGTCGTGTCCGCAAGGGGCTGAGGGGTCAGAGCAAGGGGGAGAACAGCAGAGACCCGGAGATGGAGAGCCGGAGGAGGTCTGTGGTTTTACTCTTCACCCTCTCCGGCAGCTTCATCCTCCTGTGGATGACGCTGGTTGTAAATTTCATGTATTATGAGATCAAAGGAATACGATTCATATATTTCACTGATTCTGAATGGATCTTTCATCGCGTCGGAGTCTTGCTGAAGAATTTCAGCTGCTGCACGAACACATTTATTTACGCGGTGACTCAGTCGAAATTCAGGGAGCAGGTGATCAGCGCGGTGAAATATCCGGTCACCTCGGTGATTCAGTTCATTAATCAAGCCGCGCACTGAGCGGAGTCTGGAGGCGGCAGCAGTGTCTCCAGTCCCGGCCCCAGGTACTGACATTCACCGCCTGATCTTTCATGTGAAATTTCCAGGAGGAGTGTCCCATGGACCGGCATTTCCTGGACATGAGGAGCAGCAGAGGTGTGGTCCAGAAGCAGATGGAGGAGCGTGCATCGTGATTAGGGAGAGAGGGATGTGGTTGTTGAGGGCGAACCGTGAGACAGTGGCTGTGCGAGTATTGCCCTCGGGACGTAATGCACCGTATCGTTGTTGTGATGGGTCTGAATTCTGGGATGAGTGCGCAGTCAACGCAGGCTTGTAGGATTTTGCGAGTAAAACATGTCCGTGACTGTTCAGTTTGTTACAAAAGCCGGAGACCTTTGATACAAAAAAAAAACCCCCAAAAAAACCCAGTCGCTCTACACTTTCGTCATTAGGTCAGGCACCGCCTCGTAAAGTGAACACAACAATTCTATGATGGAGTTTGTGAATGATGTCGAGCATTTCCTGTTACGAACAGCTTGTGTCATTTGCCTCAGTTTACTTTGCCCCAAAAATGTTTCGTGACAGTGGGACTTGTTGCGACGGAGGGGGCAATGATTGTTACACCACGCTCATATTTGGGATCAGAGCACAGTCACTATCCAGTCTCCTCCTGACTCGAGTCCTCCCGTCCCGGGAACAATAGTTGTGAATCCTTACCGCGCCTGTCTAGGTTTATTACGTCCTTTCTGGGGCGGACGACCAGAGATTCACACGGATCTCCAGCTGTGGTCTCACCAAACCAGAAAGGGACAGAACGGGAACAGGCCTTTCGGATCACTGCGTGTTCTGAACCAATTGAACTGGTAATTTCATGCCGATCTGAACCAATCCCGTCTGTCCATACAAGGTCCACATCCCTCTATTCTCCTCATATTGATGTGGATTCTAATATCCTTCATCGCCTCTGCCTCTATCATTGCCCCGGAAATTCATTCCAGACACTCTCCACTACGAGTATATATATAAAAAAAAGATTTGGATCGCACATCTCCTGAATACATTATGTGTCAGGTTTAACATTACTGTGTTATACTGGTTGTTTTTTTTCCCCGCATCTGTCTCGGGAAAAGATACAAAATGACACTAAATTAAAAATAAATAAATTAGTAGATAAATGGTGAGAAAACAAGTGCCTGCGTTTGACCCATCTCCCTTGGAACAGGAATTGGCTCGAATAGACCCCCGTCGCTTTGCACATGCGCTGAAGGGTCTTTCTCCCCGCCGTCGGTGTGTGTGACCAACCCTTCACTATCCTGCAAGCATACAAAACCAAGAGGAGATACAAAACATCTTTTAAGTTTGTATAAGCATGTGGTTGTTAAGGAGACCGTGTTGGGTGTCTTAAAGAGCATTAAGCGGATATGTTTCCAGCGACTGGTGGGATTTACTGCACATTATTGATAGGGAGGAGATGGGTATACTGCGGATTTTGACCAATGCATTTGCGTTCTCCCTACCCACAAGCAAGATTCCAGAAAGCGAATAATAAATGTTGTCGTTAATTTAGAAGTGCACCACCCCAAACCCCCCTGTCCCGCGCAAAACAGAGCGAAAATGTGGACACCTAAACCCACACTGCTCCCAAATCAAAAGGGAAGCAAATGGGCGAAAAACACGCAAAAAGAAACCATTAGTGTGAGCTCCCCACACTCCATAAACGCCATCATGTCCAACACAGAACGCGGAAACACAGAAACATCTTTCCTTCTTCAACGGAAAGTGAGACACCGCACGATAAGGGGAGAGAAAGAGGGAGGCTGGGAGAAACAGAGTAATAGACAGGGAGCGAGGACAGAGACAGGAAGAGAGGCTTCGGAGAAATCGAACCAGAGGAAAAAGAGAAAGAGAATCAGCCGATCAGATTCTGGGACAGCAGAGAGGACTCTGCAGATTAACGAGACTAATCTGCTCAACAGTAAACTATACCCTCCACATGAGGTGATGAGAGAGAAGGAGTGGCTGGGCAGAGTGGCCACTGCATTTGAACCCTTCCCTCAGACCTCCGATGGGGAGTCGGGTGGGGAATTGGGTATTTGCCGATGCACAGGAAGATCCAGTAGATACACATCACGGTGATATTGAACCGCCCAGGTGAGTGGGGCGTCTAATCAATTGCCCGTCGTGTCTCTCCCCACCCCCCCTCCCGTGTTACAGCCGACTGTTTGTCGGAGTGGTTGCGAGCACCAGAACGATGGTGCTGGGGCGTTCAGAGTCCTAGTGATGTGAGATCCGGGGAGTGGGGGGTGGGATGTTGGTAGCTGAAGCAGAGCGACGCGGAAAGGTTGGTGAGATTGCGGCGAGTCCTCACTTCCTCCCCCGCCCATGGAGGAGGGGAACCCAGGGGTCGTTCCTCGCGTAGTTCCCCTGATGTGCGAACAGGGGCGGCTCGTCACAATGCCGAGAAAGCGGTTTAAGTTGGAGATTCTTTGGGGTCTGTCCGGTATCGAACTCTGAATGAGAGTCGTTCGCTCCTTCCATCCCGTGTGCTCCACACAGTCTCCGACAACCCCTCCCTCACCGATAGCCCCCCACTCACTGCTCCCGCCTCTGAACATAGCGCGCTCACCACTCCCTTAGTCACTTACAGTACCCCAACGTAACTTCGTCTCCCAGTCTCTTCCCGAATTCGCGACTCCCTCTCTTGCCATCCTCTCCCTCTCCTGCACCCCACACCATTTTCGCCACTCCTCACTCCCCTACACACCTCCGGGAATCCATAGCCGCGTCCTTCATCTACAACACTCCCCGTCTCCTTCAGTTTCTCCCTCGCCCGCACCTCTCACAAATTTGTGACGCTCCCTTGCGCAGACATTACCTTGATCAGGCTAGCTGGAGCCAATCACTTCCCACTGACGAAGATTTACCGCAGTGGAGCAGGACATTTCCGCATCGAAGTTCCTCTCCACTGTCCGCTTCATTTAAACCGGGAAGGAACAGCAACAGGGCAAATGTCTGAGAGAACCTCCGAATTGGGCTGTACGATCCGGCATGTTTGCGGTGTGAAACGAAGTATCGAGCGTGCAAGGCTCTGTGTTCCTGTTCTCCCAAGACCATGTCAAGGCTTCTGGGTCTCGTCCTGTCCTTGTGCCTCGCCCAGCCCAGGAAAGCCTCGAAGAATCCAAGCCTCGTCCAGTCCTGTGGCTACTTCATGTCTTCCCCTAGTTCCGGAGTCCGAGCTTGAGTCAGGTCCCAGGTTCGGGGTCCCTGCCGAGTCTGTGGCTCGGAGTCCATACACAAGCCTCGAGGAACCCAAGCCTCGCCTAGTCCTGCAGCCAAGCCTCGAGGAAACCATGCTTCGCCTAATCCTGCAGCCAAGCCTCGAGGAACCCAAGCCTCGCCTAGTCCTGCAGCCAAGCCTCGAGGAACCCATGCTTCGCCTAGTCCTGCAGCCAAGCCTCGAGGAACCCATGCCTCGCCTAGTCCTGCAGCCAAGCCTCGAGGAACCCAAGCCTCGCCTAGTCGATACACAAGCCTCGAGGAACCCAAGCCTCGCCTAGTCCTGCAGCCAAGCCTCGAGGAACCCAAGCCTCGCCTAGTCCTGCAGCCAAGCCTCGAGGTACCCATGCCTCGCCTAGTCCTGCAGCCAAGCCTCGAGGAACCCAAGCCTCGCCTAGTCCTGCAGCCAAGCCTCGAGGAACCCAAGCCTCGCCTAGTCCTGCAGCCAAGCCTCGAGGAACCCATGCCTAGCCTTGTCCTACAGCCAAGCCTCGAGGAACCCGAGGGTCCCGGTGATGGAGCTTTAATCGATTAGCAACACACGGCTTGTCTCCACATTGAAGAAGGCAGGTCAGAGACAGTGTGACCCATGTTTGGTGTTGGATGAGCAGCCGTTCACCGCATCTAGTCTCCTGACCTCTGGCTGAAACCCGAACCTGTGTCCATTCCCGGAGAATGAGCTTAATAATGCCCGGTGTCTGTTCTCTTCTCTCTCCCTGCAGTGAATTTAGCGGCGATTGTGATCCTGTCCCGGGGAAAGTGCGGGCTCTCTACCTGCACCACTCGCTACCTGGTGGCCATGGCAGCGGGGGATCTGCTGACCGTAGTCATAGAGGTCTTTAAGCATCAAGTCATAAATGAGCGAGGTGGGGAAGCGAGCGTAGAGCTCGCTTGGGCTTGAGGTGATTGGGAAACGAGTGTGTGTGTGTGTGTGTGTGTGTGTGTGTGTGTGTGTGTGTGTGTGTGTGTGTGTGTGTGTGTGTGTGTGTGTGTGTGTGTGTGTGTGTGTGTGTGTGTGTGTGTGTGTGTGTGTGTGTTAAACAGCCCGGGTCCTTATAAGTTCTACCCATTGTCAATGCGGGGCTGGCGATGGAAAGGTGGACAATTCACATGCATTTTCGTAGTTTTTCAGTCGGGACATAGTGCACCGTGTGGTTGTAATGGTGGGTCTGAATTCTAGCATGAGTGCGCAGTCAACGCAGGCTCCTAGGATTTTGCGAGTAAAACATGTCCATGGCTTTTCAGTTTATAACAAAAGTCGGAGACCTTTACTTTGATCCGGAATAAACCAAAACCAGTCGCTCTACACTTTCGTCATTAGGTCAGACACCGCCTCGTAAAGTGAACACAACAATTCGATGATGGAGTTTGTGAATGATGTGGAGCATTTCCTCTTACGAACAGCTTGTGTCATTTGCCTCAGTTTACATTGCCCCTCAAATGTTTCGTGAACAGTGGGACTTGTTGCGACGGAGGGGACAACCATTGCTGGACAACGCTCATATTTGGGATCAGAGCACAGTCACTATCCAGTCTCCTCATGACTCAAGTCCTCCCGTCCCGGTAACAAAAGTCCTGAATCCTTAACACCCCTGTCTCGGTTAATTACGTACTTTCTGAGGCGGGCGACCAGAGATTCACTCGGTTCTCCAGCTGTGGTCTCACCAAACCAGAAAGGGACAGAACGGGAGCAGGCCTTTCGGATCACTGCGTGTTCTGAACCAATTGGACTGGTAATTTCAAGTCGAGATAAACCAATCCCGGCTGCCCACACAAGGTCCACATCCCTGCATTTTCCTTATATTCCTGTGGATTCTAATATTCTTCATCGCCTCTGCATCCAACATCGCCTCTGCAATTCATTCCAGACACTCACCACTATGAGAATGAAAAAAAGACTTGCAACGCACATCTCCGGAAAACATTATGATTGAGCTTTAAAATTACTCTGTTGTACAGATTGTTCTTTTCCAGCATCAATCTCGGGAAAAGATGCAAAATGACACTAAATCAGAAAAACAAACAAACAAATACATACATACATGCATGCATACATAAATAAATAAATGTTTGAATGAATAATTAAATAAATAGGTAAACAAACTGACAGACAAACAAACAAATAAATTAATAGATAGATAGATAGATAGATAGATAGATAGATAGATAGATAGATAGATAGATAGATAGATAGATAGATAGATAGATAGATAGATAGATAGATAGATAGATAGATAGATAGATACATCGATAGGAAAAATGAGAAAACAAGTGCCTGCGTTTGACCCATCTCACTTGGGACAGGAATTGCCTCGAATAGATCCAAGTCGCTTTGCACATGTGCTGAAGGGTATGTGGATGAGGAGATACAAAACGTCTTTTAAGTTTGTATAAGCATGTGGCCGTTAAGGAGGTCGTGTTGGGTCTCTTAAAGAGCATTAAGCGGGATATGTTTCCAGTGCCTGGCGGGGTTTACTGTACATTGTTGAGAGGGAGATGATGAGTATACTCCGGATTTGACCAATGCATTTGGGTTCTCCCTACCCACAAGCAAGAATCCAGAAAACCAATAATAAATGCAATTGTTAATTTAGAAGCGGGATGGGAACTCTTGAAAAACATAGACCAACCTCACGTCAGGGGTAGTTAAGTTACGCGGCAGAATTTTTAGGGAGAGGCTGCAGAATTTTTAGGGAGAGGCTGCAGAATTTTTAGGGAGAGGCTGCAGAGTTATCGAATAGCATGCACACAAACTGACTTCGGGAAATTATAGGCCGGTAAGTTTAGCGTCGGTAGTAGGTAAATTATTGGAAGGAGTAATAAGAGATGGGATCTACAATTATTTAGATAGGCAGGGACTTATTAGGGAGAGTCAAAACGCCTTTGTGCATAGTAGGTCATGTTTAACAAATGTATCATATTTTTTCGAGAAGGTTACAAGGAAAGTGGATGAAGGCAAGGCAGTGGATGTTGTCTACATGGACTTCGGTAAGGCCTTTGACAAAGTCCCGCATGGGAGGTTAGTTAGGAAGATTCATTCGCTAGGTATACATGGTGAGGTAGTAAGTTCGATTAGACATTGTCTCAGCGGGAGAAGTCAGAGAGGGGTAGTGGAGGATTGTTTCTCTGAGTGGAGGCCTGTGACTAGTGGTGTACCACAGGGATCAGTGTTGGGTCCATTGTTATTTGTCATCTATATCAATGATCTGGATGATAATTTGGTAAATTGGATCAGAAAATTTGCTGATGATACAAAGATTGGAGGTGCAGTGGACAGTAAGGAAGGTTTTCAAAGCTTGCAGAGGGATCTGGACCAGCTGGAAAAATGGGCTGAAAAATGGCAGATGGAGTTTAATACAGACAAGTGTGAGGTATTGCACTTTGGAAGGAAAAAACAATGTAGAATATACGAGGTCAATGGCAGGGCACTGAGGATTGCACTAGAACAGAGGGATCTAGGAATACTGATACAAAATTCCTTAAAAGTGGCATCACAGGTAGATAGGGGCGTAAAGAGAGCTTTTGGTACATTGGCCTTTATAAATCAAAGTATTGAGTATAAGAGTTGGAATGATATGGTGAGGTTGTATAACGTATTAGTGGGGCCAAATTTGGAGCATTGTGTGCAGTATTGGTCACCGAATTACAGGAAGGATATTAATAAGGTTGAAAGAGTGCAGAGAAGGTTTACAAGGATGTTGCCAGGACTTGAGAAACTGAGCTACAGAGAAAGGATGAATAGGTTAGAACTTAATTCCCTGGAGCGTAGAAGAATGAGGGGAGACTATCGAGGTATATAACATTATGATGGGAACAGATAGAGTGAATGCAAGCAGGCTTTTTCCGCTGAGGCTAGGGGAGAAAAAAATCCAGAGGACATGGGTTAAGGGTGAAAGGGGAAAAGTTTAAAGGGATCATTGCGGGGAGGGCTGGGCTTCTTCACACAGAGACTGGTGGGATTGTGGAAAGAACTGCCAGATGAATTTGTAAATCCGGGCTCACTTCTAACATTTAAGGAAAACTTGGTATAGAAGTGTGTAGTGGGATATGTGTCAGGTGCAGGTCAGTGGGACGAGGCAGAAAAATGGTTCGGCACAGCCAGGAAGCGCCAAAAGGCCTGTTTCTGTGCTGTAATGTTCTACGGTTCTATGGTCCTTGGCCCTTCCAATTTGTGCCGACCTGCTTTCCAGCCTCATCCTCTCGGCGTGCACCGGGACATTAGCCTTCCACACCGCTTCCTATCCGTACACATACTGAGACAGGAACTAGACGATGAGAGAATAGAAAAGCCGTTTGGAGTGAAACATCAACCCCACACCGCACAGCATCACCTCCTCCAACACTCCAAAACCCCCGCAAAACAGAACAAAACTATCGACTCCAAACTGCACTACCCTCGCAAATCAAACGGGAAACACGTAACATTGAAACCATGAGCGTGTGGGCCTTTTGATCTTTTCTTCTTTTCCTCTTAATTACTGTTTGCTAAAGTTGGAATTAGTAAACATACTCTCGTTATATTTGTATGCGGTGTATGATCTGCTATTCCGTGCCGATGCACAACGGCAGATGGGTAATATTTACAAGGCCATCGCTCTGTTATTGGAAACCTCCCAGATTTCTGGTTTGCTGGGACAGAAGTCACACCGACCCTGGACAGTCCGGTGGCTGTCAGCAGAGCAGACTAACGGCGAAGTTTCTATACAAGTGGGAGAGAAGCGGGAATAAATGTTAAATGATTACAGTGGAGAGGTTGTGATGGAGCACCGCTCCCCCTCCTACCACTGACCTTCTCTGCTCCCACTGACTCCGCCACCTATTCTCTCTGACTCCGTCTGTCATCCTGCAAACCCCACTGTCTCAGCTATACTCCTCACACCGATGTTCCTCTGGTTGGCCTTCAGTGTTGAGCGGAAAACTAAGCTGGTTGGACCTGAGCCCACAACAGTTCACCCTCCATATCACCGGTTTGGAACAGGGGACACAGCGAAGCGAAGTTCATTTTACTGATCACACTAAACTGAAAAGTAGATTAATTTTGGATATGGCTAGTCTGCACAGTGATATGTACAGGTTCCGAGAGAGGGCAAAGTTAATTCGGATGTATTACAACGTTGGGAATGCGAGATTCTCCACTTTGGAGACTTTCAAAGCAGGGGGATTATGTTGCATATTTTCAGGGCAGTGCTGACGCAACAGCCGGTGTACCGTATGCAGTTCTGTCCTCCCTCCTTGAGGAAAGATCGAACACAGGACTGGCCCTCCACACAGGGTGTGCTGACCATTCAATTTACCCCTCCATCAAATTAGCACTTCCCTCCAACACAGTATATATCCTTCCATTTTGCTTTCATACACACGGAGACCCAGAAGTCTCTGAAATTCCCCCAATGTATCTGCCTCTTACTTCCTCCCCGTTAACGCGTTCCGTGCATCCACCAGTCTCTGTAGAAAAATCCAATCTCAGACAACCCCGAAAATTTCCCTTAATTACTTCAACAAACGTCCTCTGTTCCTCATCTTTTCCGCCCTGAGGAAAATAGTTCTGTATATTTGCACTATCGGTGCCTCTTGACATCTTGTACATCCCTGTCAATTCACCTCTCTTTCCCCTTCGCTCCAAAGTGAAGAGCCCTAGCTCGCTCAAACTATCCTCACAAGACATACTCTCTAACCGAGGCAGCATCGGGGTAAATCTCCTCTGCACCCTCTCTAAAGCTTCCCCATCCTTCCTCTAGCAAGGCCATCAGAACCCAGGACTATGAAAGGTGCAATCGCACTGATGGGATTGTACTACAGGCCCACAAATAGCCCCAGGGACTGTGTGGAGCAGAGATGTAATGCGATTCAGGGAATACCAGTTTGTCATAAGGCGTTTCACCCACCCTACAGGAAACTGAGACATTCTTACTACAGGGGCTTCAGATGGGGCTCAGTTTGTTCAGTATATACTTGACAGTTTATTGAATCAATATGTGGGCTGTTGACCGAGAGAAGGGGCCGTACTGGACCTAGTGTTGGGTAATGAGCCTGGCCCGGTGACTGACCTCTTAGTCGGGGAGCAGTTAGGGAACAGTGATCAGATCTCACTAACTTTCAGACTAGCTGTAGATAAGGACTGGTTTGGTCCTTGCGGGAGGGTTTTAAATTGGAGTGGGACAAATCAGGCAAGAAAGGGCTAATTGTGAAGACCTTTTCTCAGCCATCTCCACCTCAGACATGCGGAGAGTGTTTGAAGACCTATAGCACTGCGTACAGGAATGTTGTTTTCCCCTCAGTAGAAAGGACGGGGATGGGAAGGTAAGACAACCTTGGATGTCCAGAGAGGTGATGAATGCAGTCAGGATGAAAAAGGAGAAGTAGGTAACGCTTCCGAAGTCAGGATCAAAGGAAGCCCGTGAGGAGAATAAAGACGCCTGGAAAGAAGAAAGGAAGGGAATGAGGAGAGCCGGGGGGACCAGGAAATGTCATTGGCAAGTAGGATTCAGGAGAATCCCAAGGCTTTTCATACGTACATCAAGAGCAAGAGGATAACTCGGGGAGGGTGGGAAAACTCAGAGATAAAGGAGGAACAATTGCTTGTCTGCGGAGAATGTGCGTGACGCATTTCATGAGTACTTTGCTTCAGTATTTACCAAGGAAAAGGACATGGAGGCCCAGTAGATCAGTGCAGAGCGTATAAACACGTTACGGTGTTTAGAGATCAAGTAGGAGGAAGTGTTGGGCCTCCTAATGAGTATTAAGGTGGAGGACTACAGGGCCTCATGGGATGTACACCAGGTTATTGAAGGAGGCGAGGGACAAGAGTGCTGCGGTCTTGACCGGCATGTTCGTGTCCTCTAGGCACAGTCGAGGTCCCGGATGACTGGTCAGTATCTCTATATAAGAAAGGAAAAAGGGGAAGTTCTGGGAACTACAGACTGGAGAGTTTCTCGTCAGTTGTAGGGAATTTGCTGGCGAAAATTCGTAGGGACAGTATACAGGAGCGTTTGGAAACCCATGGAGTAATTAGGGAGAGCCAGCATGGTTTTGTGCGGGGCTGGTCTTGTCTAACAAACTCGAATGATGATTTGGACAATATGACGAGAGGGATTGACGAGAGGAGGGTAAACAATGTTGTCTGCATGGAGTCCCTTATGAGAGTCGGATCCAGACGATTTAGCTGAATGGGGTCCACGGTGAAATGGCTGTTTGGTTTTGGAACTGGCTTGTCCATAGTACACAGTGTGCAGTGGTGGAAGGGCCTTATTCGAGCTGGAGGACTGTAATTCCCGGAGTTTCACAGGCGTCTGTGCTGGGACCTCAGCTGTTTGTGGTGGATATAAATGACCTGGATGAAAATGTAGAAGGAACAGTTGTTAAGTTTGCGGATGATACCAAGTTTGGTGGAGTTGTGGATCGTGTAGAAGACTGGCAAAAAATACAGCGCGATATGGATCAGAGGCAGATTTGGACAGAGAAATGGCAGTTGGAGTTCAACCCACATAATTGTGAGGTGTTGCACCTGGGTGGTGTAAGTAACAAGGAGACAGTGTACTGTTAAAGACACGATCCGTGTTGCGGAGTAGTGAGAACTTGAGATCCAGGTTCATAGCGCCTAGAAAGTGGCTACACATGTCGATAAAGATGTTAAGAAGGCTTATTGAATGGTTGTTTGTATTAGTTGGGGCATTCAGTTCAAAAGTCAGGAGGCTATGTTGCAACTTTATAAAACCCTGCTCAGCCCACATCTGGAGTATTGCAAACAGTTCCGGACGCCCCACCATAAGAAAGATGGTCAGGCTTTGACGGGGGTGCGGAAGAGGTTTACCAGGATGGTGTCTGGTTTAGACTGGGTGTGTTAACATGAGAGGCTGGATAAATGTGGGCTGTTTTCTCTGGAGCAGCGGCGACTGAGGGGAGATCAGATAGAGGCTTATAAGATTATGAGAGGCGTAGTTGGAGCAGACAGGGAGTGTCTGTTCCACAGTGCTGAAATGTCTGATATCAGAGGGCGTGCATTGAAAGTGAGAGGGTATAGGATCAAGGGTAATGTGAGAGGCAAGTACATTTACTCAGTGAGTGGCGGATGCCTGGAATGCGCTGCCCGGTATGGTGGTAGAGGCAAGTACATCAGAGTCTTTCAAAAGACGTTTGGGTTGACACATGGACATTAGGTAGACGGAAGGATATCAACATTGTGTCACAAGAAGAGGTAAGTGCTTCGTTGTATTTGATTTGATTGTTAGCTAGTCAGCATAACATTGAGGGCCGAATGGCTTGTTCCTGTACTGTACTGTTTTATGTTCTATGTTCTACGCTCAGAGATGTTCAACGTTCAGAGCTCAACACAAAACTCAAGTGTGGTCTAACCACACTGTTCTGTAACAGTACGTCACGGAAAATACACTGGCGTTGGAGATGGTGAGGACGAATTGATTGAGGGGACGACGGGGTTATGTTTATGAATCTCCTGCGAGGAAACTGACTGTACCAGAAGATAAAGGAGCAGAAGTCGGCCATTCTGTCACTGGCGCTTACTTCCCATTTTACCCCATCCTCATTCTCCATCACCTCTTCGGTCCCCTATCTTTTTCGCCCACTCTCTCCCATCTCGTTCCCGCTCCCTCGATCCCGCTGGTTCCACTCTCCTTCTTTCCTTCTATCACCATTGCTCTCTCTTACTCCAGCATCTCTCCCTTTCGCTTTCGCTCCCTCCGCCCACTCTTCTTTTCGGTTCACCACTCTCCACCCTCTCTCCCTATAGGATCTGTCTCTGCCCCTTCATTCCCCATCTCCCATTCCCCCACTCCCCAACATCTCGCGATCTCACTCCCCTCACACCTCTTTCTCTCCCCTCTCCATCCTTTCACTCTCCTCTCACTCACTGTCACTCCCCTCGCTTGTGTCTCCCCTCTCTCACCTCTCTCTCCACTTTTTCTCCTTTTCTCTCCCTTCCCCTTCTCTCACGCCCTTCTCTATCACACCCCTGCTCTCTCTCTCTCTCTCTCTCTCTCTCTCTCTCTCTCTCTGTCTGTCTGTCTGTCTCTCTCTCTCTCTCTGTCTGTCTCTCTCTCTCTCTCTCTCTCTCTCTCTCTCTCTCTCTCTCTCTTCGCTCTCATTCCTCCCATGTGTCTCACTCGTTTCTTCCTTCACCCCCACTCTCTCACTTCCTGCACCCTCTTTTGTCCACTACGCTCTTCTGCCCATCGCTCCGCAGTTTTCCCTTTCTCTCTCCACCTGTGGCGAAAGAGAGATGCCGATGGATTATTTTGGGGATTGTCTCTGGAAGATAGTGCAGACAATGGGACCAGTTCGAGAATAGATACAGAGCTGTGGAGGGCGAGGGGATAGTGGGATGTGATTATGACGTATATAGTGACGTCGTCAGACAGAGCGGAGAAGTGGGAGTAGTTTAGAACTGGTACAGTGCTGTGCATAAGAAGGGGTGCTGGGATTAGTTCAGGGGCTGAAACAGCACCTACGGAGAAAGAGGGAGCAGTGTGATTAGTTGAGGGACTGAGAGTGCTCTGGAGAAAGAGGGGGCAGTGCGATTAGTTTAGGGACCGATACAGTGCTGTGGAGAGCTCACATACACAAGTATACTCTCTTATCCGCCCCTCCAGCTCTCCGTCGTGGTCTTTGACACACAGTCATTCCCTGAGATTTCTGAGTTTGGTGGTCATGCATTAGGTTTAGGGGTGGGTCCTGGAGGAGTCCCCAAATATTCCGACTGTCAGGGAGTCACTGAAGACACTTGACACTTGGTGGATATGAAGGTTTTTATTCATCACCACAAATAAACATTTTCTTGGACACACTCTCGGCAGAGACTCTCAAACTCAAATTACGTCACGAGTTTTTAATCGTGGTGACAATGGCTACAATAGGTGATTCAATACAGTAACTCAAGCTACACTGTTACAATTCAAGATGTTGTGTCTGACAAACGGTTCCTTTGAAGTACAGATTTACAGTGGAACACTTTGCAATTGATGAGACAGCTGTGAAGGTTCATTCACTTTTGTCAGTGCCAACTAATCCACAGAGATGATCAAAAAGCTTCTGAGAACTGAGATCCCAGAAGCCCAAGATTACTGATGTGACGGTTGACACGTGGACAGACAGGGAGTGTAGGGGGACTGACCAAGTGTTGGTAGGTGGGTTCTCTTTAATATGACGTCATGCTTGGCGCAGGCAATGTGGTCCGAAGTGTCTGTTCCCCTTCTTCACCTGTGTTCGATGTAGGACAAACAAAAGGCAGAAGTTTATTTTCTCAGAGCAAACATTCCTCTCAGTGGTAATGAACGTAGACATGTTTACGACCCAGGACAAAGTTTGGTACACTTCACTCGAACAACCCGAGGATGGTTTCTCGCGTCGGGAGTGGGAGATGAGGTGACGGTGAGATGAGCTGTGATTACAATTGGTGGTGAATCAGAGTGGAGAGGCCGCTTTACTCTCAGTCAATCTGCTCAGCCGATGGACAAGATTCGCACTGACACAAGGTGAGGTGGAGAGTTGGGTCTATTTGTGTGTGAAATAACATTCCCTTTGCTGGAGGAATGCCACTCGTAATTTACAACCCTGCGTAACATCACAGTTTCCATTGTTTTCAGTATCAGAATTAATTCACTCAGTTAATCACGATGTTGCAACCCGGATTGCATTTGGATGACGTAATCAGTTTGGAAATAATTCAACAGATGCTTATTTCTAAATCTATTGAAACCAGTCCCAGTTGAGTCGGTAAATGGTATTAAAACCCCAGGTATGTGCAGCCTTGATATTTCATTCCTGGAGATCGCCTGTGGCACACGGGGACAAATCACTGATCAGAGAAAATGCCTGAATTGTTTGATAGGTATCGACGAGTGAACAAAATACTGAACGTGTTCATTGTCTTCATTGGAGTTCCTGGTGAGTGAGCACAGATATTCGTGTTTGGCACTACTGTCTGTTGACCGGTGTGAGGCTGTTTGAGTTCATTTTAGAAGCTTCCCGCTGATTTTCGTGGCAGTAATATCCGCTAGTAATATTGAGCTTGTCTATTCAATATTCTGATTTTTCATCTTTGATGACAAACCGAACTAAACCCCTGTCTCTCCTCTAACCCACGGGATCGACTCGAACTTTGTGCTTGCATTTGATGGAATTTTATTCAGAGTGGTACCAATGCTGGGGACAGGCAGCTCTCCGGGAATGAGAGACGAGAAATGTTATACATTTTGGTGTTGACTGTTTATGTTATTGACCGGAGTGATTGACACCCTCTCCAGAGTTGCCCCAGTGTTGGGAGCCGGGAATCCTCCGGGAATGTGCGACTGGGAAGTTTTAATGGCACGCTGTCCATGTTGCCCCAGTCTTGGGGACGGGCAGCACTCCGCGACGGTGTGACTGGGAGGGGTTTGCATTGTGAAGTTCTCAGACTGTGTTACTGATCAGATTGAACCCGCGGTCCTGTGTTTCTCCTCTCCCTGTGGAACCTGTCACAGTCGCATTCAATAATGAATAACCTGTTTGTCAATAATCAGGTCTGATCTCCTGATCCTGAGTCACGGATCTACTGACGTGGGTTGTCGGGATGAGCTGCGCTGTAGAAGTAATCCATTAACGGAGACACCCATCATCTGGTTACTACGTTGTCCCGGTTTTCCCTCAGAGTTCCGAATTAAAGTAGTGCCCCGTTTGCCCTGAAGAAAGGCATCGGTCTCGTACTTTGAGTGTGTGTTCAACGTGGCGACTACTGCTGAGTTCCCCCAGCATTTTGTGTGTGTTGTCTCCCTTTGAATACCATAAGACCATAAGACATAGGGGCATGATTAGTCCATCTGTCCCATCGTGTCTGCTCCGCCGTTCAATCATGGCTGATCCTTTCTTTTTCTTCTCCTTAACCCCAGTTCCCAGCCTTCCCCCGGTAACAGTCGATGCCATGTCCAATCAAGAACCTATCAATCTCTGTCTTAATCACAGCTGCATGTGGCAACAAATTCCTCAAACTTACTACCCTCTGGCTAAAGAAATCACTCTTCTATTCTGAGGCTGTGCCCCCTTGTCCTAGATTCTCCCCCCATGGGAAACATCTTTTCCACGTCTTCTCTGTCTAGCACTTTTAACATTCGGAAGGCTTCAATGAGATCCCCCTCTGATCCCCGGAGACTGTCTCGGCCCCGCCAGATGCTGAGTTTCCAGAGGTCTGGGCAGTCACGGTTAAATCAGTGACGGGAACTCGGATGAGCACAGATCGTTGTTGTTCATGGCGCTCATGTTTAACCCCGACGATTACATTCACATCGCCTTATCTCCACCCTGAAGGTAGGTCGGAGACAGTCTGACCCATGTTTGGTGTTGGATGAGCAGCCGTTCACCGCATCCAGCGCTCCTGACCTCTGGCTGAAACTCGAACCTGTGTCCATTCCCGGAGAATGAGTTTAATAATGCCCGGTGTATGTTCTCTTCTCTCTCCCTGCAGTGAATTTAGCGGCGATTGTGATCCTGTCCCGGGGAAAGTGCGGCCTCTCTACCTGCACCACTCGCTACCTGGTGGCCATGGCAGCGGCGGATCTGCTGACCGTAGTCATAGAGGTCCTTTTGAGACAAATCTTAAATTATTACTTTCCGTGGAATTTACTCCGCGTTACCCCTGTGTGCAAAGGTATGGAGGTACTGAGGCACACAGCCACATACTGTTCTGTCTGGTTCACCGTCACCTTCACTTTCGATCGGTTTGTCGCCATCTGCTGTCAGAAGCTGAAAACAAAATATTGCACCGGGAAAACTGCTGCTGTGGTTCTGACAACGGCTGTCGTGCTCTCCTTTCTGAGAAGCGTTCCCCGCTACTTCCTCTGGGAACACAGAGAGATAGTCAACAATGTACCGTGGTTCTGTGAACTCACGGCCAATACGTACACTGACCTCGGGTGGGTAGTGTACGATTGGCTCGATATAGTTTTAAATCCGTTAATCCCTTTCGCTGTAATTCTGTTGCTCAACGCTCTGACGGTCAGGCACATTGTTGTGGCCAGTCGTGTCCGTAAGGGGCTGAGGGGTCAGAGCAAGGGGGAGAACAACAGGAACCCGGAGATGGAGAGCCGGAGGAGGTCTGTGGTTTTACTCTTCACCCTCTCCGGCAACTTCATCCTCCTGTGGATGACGTGGGTGTTAAATTTCATGTATTATGAGATCAAACGATTACGATTCATGTATTTCAATGATTCTGAATTGATCTTTCACCTCGTCGGAGCCTTGCTGAAGAATTTCAGCTGCTGCACGAACACATTTATTTACGTGGTCACTCAGTCGAAATTCAGGGAGCAGGTGATCAGCGTGGTGAAATATCCGTTCACCTCGGTGTTTCAGTCGATCAATAAAGCCGTGCACTGAGCAGAGCCGACAGGCGGCAGCAATGTCACCTGTCCAGGCCCCCGATCCTCATGTGAATCGCCCGATCTCCCTTGTGCTATTTCCGGGAGGAGTCTGTGTGTGTGTGTGTGTGTGTGTGTGTGTGTGTGTGTGTGTGTGTGTGTGTGTGTGTGTGTGTGTGTGTGTGTGTGTGTGTGTGTGTGTGTGTGTGTGTGTGTGTGTGTGTGTGTGTGTGTGTGAATCAGAGAGAGCGGAATGTGGTTATGTTGAAAGAGTGTCGAAAAGATTAACGACGGTGTTACCAGGTGGAGGGAGGCTGTGGTATCGGACGATTGGCCGGGCTGTGGCTTTCACGCTCTACTGGAGTGACCTGCTTTGTTTCACAGCGGGGCTGCATATGGAAAAGGGGATGAGGGCACAGTTAATATATGCTTGTACGATTTTTTTCAATAAAACGAGTCCGAGTCGTTTCATGTGTTTAACAGAAGCCGCAGCGCTTTGTTTCCATTATGGAGAAGGCAAATACAGTCGCTTTACACTCTTTTCAATTGATCAGGCCCCACCTCGGAAAGCGAACACAACTCAATGACGGAGTTTGTGAATGATGTCGAGTATTTCCGCCTACGCAGAGCTTTTGTCATTTGCCCCACTTTACATTGCCCCACAAATGTTTCGTGACAGTGGGATTTGTTGCGACGGAAGGGACAATCATTGTTACATCACGTTCACATTTGGGATCAGAGCACAGTTACTATCCAGTCTCCTCCTGACTCGAGTCCTCCCGTCCCGGGAACAGAAGACCTGAATCCTTACCGCGCCTGTCTAGGTTAATTACGTCCTTTCTGAGGCGGGCGACCAGAGATTCACACGGTTCTCCAGCTGTGGTCTCGCCAAACCAGAAAGGGACAGAATGGGAACAGGCCGGTCTGCTCATTGCGTTGTTCTGACCCAGTTGAAATGGTAATGTAATGCTCAGCTGAACCAATCCCATCTGCCCGCAGAAGGTCCACATCCCTCCATTCTCACAATATGAGTATGGAGACGCAATATCCTCCATCGCCTCTGCCTGCGCCATAGCCCCTGGCATTCATTCTAGACACTCACCATTATGAGTATGGAGACGCAATATCCTCCATCGCCTCGGCCTGCGCCATAGCCCCTGGCATTCATTCCAGACACTCACCATTATGAGTATGGAGACGCAATATCCTCCATCGCCTCTGCCTGCGCCATAGCCCCTGGTATTCATTCCAGACACTCACCATTATGATTATGGAGACGCAATATCCTCCATCGCCTCTGCCTGCGCCATAGCCCCTGGCATTCATTCCAGACACTCACCATTATGAGTATGGAGACGCAATATCCTCCATCGCCTCTGCCTGCGCCAGAGCCCCTGACATTCATTCCAGGCACTCACCATTATGAGTATGGAGACGCAATATCCTCCATCACCTCTGCCTGCGCCATAGCCCCTGGCATTCATTCCAGACACTCACCATTATGAGTATGGAGACGCAATATCCTCCATCGCCTCTGTCTGCGCCATAGCCCCTGGCATTCATTCCAGGCACTCACCATTATGAGTATGGAGACGCAATATCCTCCATCCCCTCTGCCTGTGCCATAACCCCTGGCATTCATTCCAGACACTCACCATTATGAGTATGGAGACGCAATATCCTCCATCCCCTCTGCCTGTGCCATAGCCCCTGGCATTCATTCCAGGCACTCACCATTATGAGTATGGAGACGCAATATCCTCCATCGCCTCTGCCTGCGCCATAGCCCCTGGCATTCATTCCAGACACTCACCATTATGAGTATGGAGACGCAATATCCTCCATCGCCTCTGCCTGCGCCATAGCCCCTGGCATTCATTCCAGACACTCACCATTATGAGTACGGAAAAAAAAGACTTGCAACGCATATCTCCCGAAAACTATGGGTCAGGTTTAACATTACTCTGTTATACAGGTTGTTGTTTTTTTCCGCTTCAGCTTCGGGAAAAGATACAAAATGACTCTAAACTAAAAACAAATTTCCCTGCTGTCAGAGTGCATGAACAAACCTTCACTATTCTGCCGGCACACAAACTTCTTTTAAATTTGTCTGGTCTCTTAAAGAGCATTAAGCGGGAAATGTTTCCAGCGCCTGGCGGGATTTACTGCACATTATTCAGAGAGAGGAGATGGGTATACTGGGTTATGACCAATATATTTGGGTTCGCCTTACCCAGAAACAAGATTCTAGGAAGCCAATAATAAATGTTATTGCTTATTTAAAAGCGGAATGGGTACTCCTGAAGAACATAGACCCACCTCACATCAGGGGTAGGATCGTTACTGCACAGGATTCTTAGGGAGAGGATGTAGAGTTATCGAACAGCACGCACCCAAGCTGACGCCTGGCCCTTCCAATCTGTGCCGGACTGCTTTCCAACCTCGTCGTCTCGGTGTGCACCAGGACAATAGCCTTCCACACCCCTTCCCGTCCGTGCACCTACCGAGAGAGGAACGAGAGGAGGAGAGAATAGAAAAGCCATTCGGAGAGAAACATCAAACCCACACCGCACAGAATGGAACAGCTTCCCGATCGCCAACCCCCAACCCCCCTGAACCGCTAAAAACAGAACAAAAATTTCGACCCCCAAACCCCACTCCCCTCGGAAATCCAAAGGCAAAGAAACGGATGAAAAACACGGAACATAGAAACCTTTGTGAAACCACTAGCCACACTCCATAAACGCCATTATGTCCAACCATAACGCGGAAACGCGGAAACATCTTCATTCGTCAACGAAAAGTGAGACATCACATCATAGCCCGACGCGCCTGGAACAGCGAGAGGCGTGGCAGTCTCAATTTAATTGACAAGGTTAAATAGAAGGCCCTGGCAATGAACCCCACTAGTTGAGATAACAATTAGTCAATACAGGCGCCAGAGAAACTGAGAAGCCCAACGCTCTTCGACACGTGGCAGAGGCCAATGAACGGTAGGTGGCGCTGTGTCCACGGCAAAATCTGCCGGGATCTTATTGCAGGGCGGAGCAGGATCGTCAGGTCAGATGACCAACTCCTGCTCTGATTCTTCCGTTTATTATGGAAAGGAGTAAGAGGAGAGAAAGAGGGAGGCTGGGGGCAAACAGAGTAATAGGGAGCGAGGACAGAGATAGAAAGAGATACTGAGGTCTTTGGAGGAGATCGGAACAGAGGAAAAAGAGAAAGAGAATCAGCCGGTCAGGTCCCGGGACAGCAGAGAGGACTTTGCAGATAAACGACATCAAACCGCTCAGCAGTAAACCACACCCTCCACATCCTACCACCCCATGCAGACCATCCGCAAAGGAATCACTGGCCACCCCAGTAAGGTAACCGCCAGCATCGAAGGGAAAAGGAAAAGGACCCAACTGTACCAATGCAATTTTATTAGAGCGAGGCTTTTGCAATCGAACAGCCGTGAGATGCGGAGTTTCAACGAGCTGTAATGGCGGGGGAGGGGTCTTAGTGAACGAACCCTTGCGACCCTACTGACCGAATCGAATCAATGCAGTTTTATTTCAGCGAAGTTTCTGTAGTCAATGAACTGTAATAGTTGAAGCGGGGGGGAGGGCGGCGTACTGACCGAACCCGTGTAATCCTATTCGCTGGGATGAGGAGGCAGAGCTGAGTAGGAAGGCAGAATGGCCACTGCAGATTAATTCTTCCCTCAAACCTCCGATGGGGAGTCGGTTGGGAAGTGGGCATTTTTCGATGCACAGGAAGATCCAGTCGATACACATCACACTGATATTGAACCACCCGGGTGAGTGGGGCGTCTAATCAATAGCCCGTCGTGTCTTCCTCCCCCCACCCCCGTGTTACAGCCGACTGATTGTCGGAGGGGTGTGCGAGCACGGGCCGATGGTGCTGGGAGTTCAGGATCTATTTGTTGGGAGATCCGCGGAGAGGGGACGGTGGTTGAAGCAGAGCGAGGTCGATGGGATGGTGAGATTGGGGCGAGTACTCACTCTCTCCGGACGAGGGGAACCTAAGGGTCACCCCTCATGTAGTTTCCCTCGTCCGAACAGGGGCGGCTCTCCACAACGCGGAGGCTGTTTTGAGTGTCTCTGATATCGGTGTGTGATGCAGGGAGGGGAGAAGAGTTGGTGAGAGGTTGTCATTACATCGCCCCTCGCCACATCCTCTACCCATCTGTACACCACTCCCCATCTCCGTGCCCCTCTCTTTACAGTGACTCACTCAGACTCCCAGAACTTCTCTCTTCAGGAAAGAGTTCCGCGCCTCCGTCACCCCTCTACTTGCTACGCACTTTAGTGTGTTGGTCGCACCTTCCCTCCCCTGAACAGCTCCCCTTTGCCCTACACCGTCTCCGGCAACCACTCTCTAACCTCTTCAGGGCGCTCATCACTTCCTTAGTTACCTACAGTTTCTCGATCTACGTCACCCTTCCCTCCACTAAACTCATTCCTACCCTGTCACCCCTTCCTCCCCAACTGCCTACCCCACTTCCGTTAACCACTCCCTCCTCCATACCCCAACGAAACCTCTCCTGCCTCTCTAGCTCCTCCACACTTCCCGGAATCCTTGCCGCCTCTCTGCTCATCCCCCTCCTTCCCCTACACCTCACACCGCCTTCGCCACCCCCCTCCCCTACACACCTCCACGTGTCCATTACTGCGTCCTTGGCCAACATCTCTCCCGTCTCCGTCAGCTCATCCTTCGCCCGCACCCCTCATAAATTTGTAACGCCTCTCTGTGCGGACATTGCCTTGATCAGGATTCATGGTGCCAAATCTTCCGACTGACGAAGATTCATCACGTGATAGTTTCAAATCGAAAGTCCTCTCCACGATAGGATTCACGGCAGGACAGTGGGGAGCAGAGCCGAAACAGCGTGGAAGCTGCAGAGACCGGGAGCGAGAACAGGAACAATCGTGTCAAGTGTCGGCCAGGATTAGAAATCGGGTCGCCCGCTGTGATCCAGGCCCGGGAGCTGGGAGTGGGTTTCCGAGAGGGAGGGACGGCCCAAGGTTTGAATGATTCAATCGATGGAAGAGGTCCGGGTTTCGGGACCGGTGACGAGGGGCGCGCCGGCTCAGCTCGCCGCTCCACCAGGTTTACTCGTCCCTGGGCTGAACTCAGATTACCGTGATCACAGCTCCGTGGCGACGGACTCTCGGGATCTTCAGATATTTGCTTATTTTTGCTGTTTGCCCGGATTGTGTGTTTTTCTCTTTGCTCTTTCCGTGTTCGTCCGTCTTTTTACTTCTTTATTTTGTGGCTGCCTGCAAGGAGACGAACTCAAAAATAAACGAACTTGGACTTCGACTTTGAAACCCCACCGGAGGAGGACAACAGAGAAAAAAAAAACTACAGCACACTCCAGGCCCTTCATCCCACAAGCTGTGCCGAACACGTACTGACTTTACAAATTACCTCAGGTTATCTGCAGCCCTCTATCTTTGTAATCTCCATGTACCTATCCAAGAGTCTCTTAAAAGATCCTATAGCATCCGGTTCCACCATCAATCTCTGCGTAAAATTTTACCCCTGACATCTCCTCTGTACCTACTCCCCAGCACCTTAAAACTTGTGCCCTCTCGTGCTAGCCATTTCAGCCCTGGGAAAAAGCCTCTGACTATCCACACGATCAATGCCTCTCATCATCTTATACACCTCTCATCCTCCACCGCTCCAAGGAGAAAAGGCCACGTTCACTCAACCTATTCCCGTAAGGAATGCCAATCCAGGCAACAACCTGGTAAACCTCCCCTTCACCTTTCCTATAGTTTTCACATCTTTCCTGGTGTGAGGTGACTAGAACTGAGCACAGTACTCCAGGTTGGGTCTGACCAGAGTCTTAAATAGCTGTAACATTACCTGTCGGCTCTTAAACTCAATCCCACCGTTGATGAAGGCCAATGCACCGTATGCCTTCTTAACCACAGTCAACCTGCGCAGCAGCGTTGACTGTTCTATGGACTCGGACCACAATATCCCGCTGATTCTCCACACTGCCAATATACTAACCATTAATGCTATTTATCATCATATTTGTACTACCAAACTGAACCACGTTACACTTATCTGGGTTGAGCTCTATCTGGTAATTCTCAGTTTTGCATCCTATCAATATCCCGCTGTTACCTCTGACAGCTCTCCAGACTATCCATAACACCTACAACCTTTGTGTCATCAGCAGACTTGCGAATCCACCTCTGTACTTCCTCATCGAAGTAATTTATAAAACTCACGAAAGGACTTGTACACAGAACACTGAGAGACAGTTCCCAACATAAGGTAGCGGCAAACAGCCGGACCTAAACAGCGCAGGCGAGGACACAGAGACAGTTCCCAACATAAGGTACGGGAAACGGCTGAACCTACTCGGCGAATGCATGGACAGAAAGAGACAGTTCCAAACCACAATAGACAGTTCCTCATCGAGACACTTCAAGGCTCCGGTCTTGCTCAGGCAGTAGGACTTGACAGCGATACAAGCGAGGTTTTGCAGGCAAGGCTTCATAAGGAAGGGGATCGAAAGGGAACAATCCAACAAATGAAGCTGAACCCAGGAGCTATTTATGTATCCAGCCCAAACTGAGATTCAGTTGTCTCGATTAGAGCACCAAACATAATGAAGGAATACCGGAAAACCCGGAATAACGATGGGACGGACCGTGAATCGGAATGTGGTCTTCACGGACCGGATGATGACACTGTTCCCAATTTATGCTTTCAAGTTTTGCTTGATCGGTTTATAGTTCCCCTTACTTCAGTTAAACGCTTTCCTAATTTGTCTGTTCCTATCGCTCTCCAATGTTATGGTAAAGGAGATAGAGTTGTGATCATTATCTCCAAAATGCTCTCCCACTGAGAGATCTGACATCTGACTCGGTCCATTTTCCGATACCAGAAGTACAGCCTTCCCTATTGTAGACTTATCTACATATCGTGTCAAGAAACCTTCTTGAACACACCTAACAAACTCCACCCCATCTGAACCCCTCACTCTAGGGGCTTGCCAATCCATATTTGGGAAATTAAAATCTCTCACCACGACAATCCTGTTACTACTACACCTTTCCAGAATCTGTCTCCCGATCTGCTCCTCGATGTTCCTGTTACTGATACGTGGTCTATAAAAATCACCCAGTAAGTTTACAGACCCTTTCCTGTTTCTAACGTCCAGCCACAGAGACTTCGTAGACAATTCCTCCATGTCTTCCTCCTTTCCTACGGCCGTATCACTATCTCTGATCAACAGTGCCATGCCCCACGTCCTCTGCCTCCCTTCCTGTCCTTTCTGAAAAAAACCTAAATCTAAATCTAAAATCTGAAGTCTCTGTCATGGCCACAACATCATAGCTCCAAGTATTGATCCATGGCCAAAGATCAACCGCTTTGTTTATGATGCGACTTGCATTAAAATAGGCACATCTCAGACCATCAATCTGAGCGCGTCCCTTCTCGATCAGCTGGCTATCCTCCCTCTCACACTGTCTCAAAACTTCCTCTATCTGTGAGCCAACAGCCCCTTCTTTCGACTCTTCAGTTTGCTCCCAACCCATTAATCCCAGTTTAAACTCGCCTCAATAACCTTGGCAAACCTCCCTGCCAGGTTATTGGTCCCCTGAGATTCAAGTGCAACCCGTCCTTTTTGTACTGGTCACTCATGCCCCAAGAAAAGCGCCAGTGATCCAGAAATCTGAATCCCTGCCTCTTGCTCCAATTCCTCAGCCTCGTATTTATCCTCCTCCTCACTCTATTTCTATACTCACTGTCGCGTGGCACAGGCGACTACCTTTGTGCTCCTGCTTCTCGACTTCCTTCTTAACTCCTTCTTGTGTGCTTTCAGAACATCCTCCCCTTTCCTGCCTGTGTCGTTGGTACCAGTATGTACCACGACCTCTGGCTGTTCTCCTTCCCAGCTCAGGATATCGTAGACGCGATCAGAAACTTCGCGGAGCCTGGCACCTGGGAGGCAAACTACCATCCGAGTTTCTTTCCTGAGTGCAAAGAATCGCCTGTCTGCACCCCCCCCCCCCGAAACTAGAGAGTACCCAATCACGAGTGCCTTTCTCTTCCTTTCCCTACCCTTCTGAGTCACATGGCCACTGTTGCTATCCCCAGATAGGCCATCCCCCCAATAGTACTCAAACAGGAGTATTTATTATCAAAGTGTACAGCCACAGGGGTACTCTCTAGCCTCTGACTCCTGCCCTTCCCTCTCCAGACTGTTACCCACTTATCGGTCTCGCCAGGGCCCTGCCTATAGCTTCTTTCCGTCACCTCCTCACTCTCCCTGACCAGACGAAAGTAATCGAGCTGCATCTCCAGTTCCCTAACGTGGTCCCTAAGGAGCTGTGTCTCCTGGACATCTCACACCTGACACCCAGTACAGAACACCGGACTCATAGACATACTTCTGGTTTCTATTCCTCACAGCTAACGTACCCGTTATTGCTGAAGACCGAATGAGTCAAAGGCCTACCACTCTGCCTCAGATCATTCTGTCGATGACCGCTCTGCGAGGGAGTGTTTCCCTTCTCTGCCTGAACCTTGCCTGCTACTGAGCTCACGGTTTTTGCTCCAGTTATAACCGCTGATAGGCCACGCACATATTGTTTGGACCAGTCAGAGTTGAAAGACACAGATACACAAGGCTGGAGTGGACAGTACCATGAAACAATGCTGGTTGTAGCCATGTACAATGACCAGTACGAAGGTGACCCAGGTAGGTCAGGTTTACCTTGGGATGGAGACGCACCAGTTTAGTTAATTCGGACCGCAGGAAGAGTAGGGCCGATGAGCCTCAAGACACCAGAGATCAAGCATTGCGGATAAGGGGGACCCCACGAGGAACGCCTGGCCTGCGCAGGCTCCTTTCCCGGGCAATAGCCTGTTTCTTCATAGACTGCTCTGCGATGGTCAGGAATTCGAGTAGGGTGCACACAGGGAGATAGCTTGCGAAGCCACGTGATTTTTACTGGCGGCAATAAAGTTACTTGTGGGCAAATGCTGATTCCCTGTGCTTCACTGACCATTATTACAAGGGGAGATTCATGTTACAACACAGAATCCTTGGAGGTCTGGAGAGGCAAATGTGAAAGTGCAGCTGTATGTGTGCGTGTGTGTTTCTATCTGTGTTTCTAAGTAGGTGTGCGTATCAGTGTGTTGTGCACATGCGTGTGTCGCTTTATGTTTGTAAATATTTGTGGCTGGATGTTTTTCTGTCTGGGAGTCAGTGTGTGTGTGTGTGTGTGTGTTTCTGTGTCTGCCTTTGTGTGTTTGGTTGTGTCTGTGTGTAGCTGTTAGTACGCGGGACTGTGTGTGGACGTGTGCGCGTGTGTGTGTATTTGTGGGTCTGCGTTTGTTTTCGTTGTGTGTCTCATCCTGTCTGTGTTTGTCCTTTCAGTTTTTTTATGTTTCTCTGTGTGTCTGTGTTTGCGCGTGTGTTTCTGTGTCAGTGTTGCGCTCTGTGACTGTGCGATGGTGTATTCCAGTGCGTGTTAGTGTGCGTATCTCGATGTATGTGTGTCTGCATGTTCGTGTGTTTATGCTGGTGCCCGTTGATATACGTGTGTGTGTGCGTGTGCAGGGTGTGTATGTGGGCGCACATCTGAGTTTCTGTGCGCGTTTGTAAGTTTGTGCGTGCATGTGTGTCTCTGTGTGTTTTCCTAGCCATTGTGAGTGAGCGCATGTGTCTCTGAGTGTCTATGTGTGTATGTCGAACTGTGTCTGTGTTCGGAGATGTGTATGTGTCTTTGTGTGGTTATCTGTGTCTATGCTGTGTGGGTGTGTGATGAGTCCATGTGTTTGTGCTCACGTCTGTGTGTGTATTTGTGTGAGCGAGTGTGTCTGGGTTAATTTGTATGAATGAGAGAGGGAGATACAACAGCAGCCATTCCACGTCATAAACGCTCCTTCTCGACAACAGACCCAACCGGTTCCCTACCAGCTCCCGTTATTCAGAGTCACAGAACACAATAAAGAAACAGACGCTTTTGCTCCTTTCCACCGTACCGAGTCCCAAGACTGTACCTGGACCGTAGCCCAACCAGACCCCTCAACCATGTGCTTATCTAAACTTCTCTTCAATTCAGCCAAACCCACATCCACCAATTCCGCCGGCAGCTCGTCCCGCTGTCGCGCCGCCTTCAGAGTGACCAACTTGCCTTCAGATTCCCCTGAAATTTTACCTTTTTTACCCTAAACATGTGACCTCCTTTTCTGGTTGCACCCAACCTCACAGGAAAAATATCCTGCCTGCATTTACCCTCTCAAAAGCACTCAGAATGGGTGATACAACACGATTTCACAAGTTACAATCGCACAACACATTTCAATAATTTTGAGACTGACGCCTTTGATGGTCCAGACGCTTATGTTGGTACCAACTCATTCGCACAGATGGTGGAAAAGCTTCTGAGATGAGAGACCGCAGAAGCCCAAGGTTACTGTTGTGAGAGTTCAAACGTGTACGGGCAGGGGGTGTAGGGAGAAGGATCAGCGGCTGGGCGATTACATCCGTTCAGTGTGGCGATATGGTTCGCGCGGACACTGTAGACCGAAGGGCCGGCTCCAGTGTTTACCTTTCTCAATTCTCGGTACGTGTCAGAGAAATAGAAGGCAGCAAGATTTCCTTCCACAGAGCAAACATTTCTCTCAATGGCGACCAACGTAGACATGTTCCACACCCAGGACAAAGTCTGGTACATTTCACCAGAACCCAAACAAGCTGAGGACAGTTACTTGGAATCGAGAGTGAGATCTGAGGATGGTCACTGGTAGTCGGGAGTGAGATCTGAGGATGGTTTCTCCTAAATTCAGTCGGTCTCCTGAACGGATGGCCAAGATTGGCACCGACATAATATTAGGCGTTGAGATGGTTCTGTTGGTGGTATCCCACTGATACCACCAATCAATGGGGGAAGTTATCCCATTTGCTGGAAAAATGCCACTCGCTATTTACAACACTGAGTACCATCAGAATTTCCATTGTTTGCAGTTTCATAATTAATTCACTAAATTAACTATAGTGATGTACCGCGGGGATTGCACTTGTGTGACATAATCGGTTCGAAAATAACTTAAACATCTGTAATTTTAAATGTGTTGAACTCGGTCCCTGCGGAGTCGCAAATTGGTATTAAAACCCCGGGCATGTGCCCGCCGTAGCACCTCATTCCGGGAGATCGCCTGTGGTACACGGGGACAAATCACCGGCCAGAGAGGATGCCTGCATTGTTGGATAGGTTCTTGAATGTCTATAAAATATCGAACGTGTTCATTGCCGTCATCGGAGTTCCTGGTGAGTGAACGGATCAATTCGTGTTTGTTATTTCTGTCTGTTAACCGGTGTGAACTTATTTATGGGAATTTTACGAGTTTCCCACTTGGTGATCACAAATAGATCTCCGGGAAGGATGTGACTGTTTATTTCTTTAATGCCACCTTTTCCAGAGTTGAGGCAGTGCTGGGGACAGGGGCCTCCCGAGGAAGGTGTGATGAGGAGGGATTTAATGGCAACGTTTCCAGACCACTCCCAGTATTTTTGCCAGACAGTTCTACGGCAGGCAGTGACTATGAGAGATGCAGTCGGACTTTGCCCTGAGCTGTACCAGTGCTGGGCCGCTCTCTGCGAAGGCGTGACGAGAAGATTTTGAGTGGAAGCGCCTTCCGGAGTTGTCCCGGGCTTGGGTCGGGCAGCTCCCCGGAGAGATGTGAGTGGGAGAGGTTACCTTGCGAAGTTCACTGTTTCTGAGTTACTAATCTGATTGAACAGCTAGTCCTGTGTTTCACGGTTCCCCCTGGAGTCTGTCACAGTCCGACCCACTGCCTGCTGGTCAGTAGTTGGATCTGAGCACAGGAATATGTGTCCACGGATCTACTGACCTGTGTTAACGAATTGAACTGCGCCGTGGAACTAATCCATTGCTGGGCACTCAGCATCTGATCGCTAAGTTGTTGCAACATCCCCTGTGAACCGTACGAGTGTTTCCTCCAGAAATCTGTGGGTTTGCTTGCATCTAGATCCCTTTCCGGCCCGGTTCGCTGCTGAATTTCCAGAGGCCCGGTTAGTCACGGTTAAAATTTGTCAAAATGGTCGCGTCCGCGACTGGAATCGGTATTAGTTCCATTCGTTGTTATTCCCGAGGATTACCCGCGCATCGTCTTGTCTCCACTCTGAAGATGGCAGGTTAAAGATAATGTAACCAGCGACGTTTGTTAGACAAGCAGCCTTTTCGCCGATTCTAGCACTCCCGAGATTTTTCTGAAAACCAATCCTGCGTTCATTCCAAGAGAATATGTTCAATAATGATCAATATCTGTTCTCTCTCTCTCTCTCTCTCTCTCTCTCTCTCTCTCTCTCTCTCTCTCTCTCTCTCTCTCTCTCTCTCTCTCTCTCTCTCTCTCTCTCTCTCTCTCTCTCTCTCTCTCTCTCTCTCTCTCTCTCTCTCCCTCTCCCCTCTTCCACTCTCTCTGCAGTGAACTTAGTCGCGATTGTGATCCTCTCCCGGGGAAAGTGCGGCCTCTCTACCTGCACCACGCGCTACCTGGTGGCCATGGCAGCCGCGGATCTATTGACCATTGTAATCGAGGTTATTTTGCGTCAGATCATATACAGGTATAATTATCTTTCGTGGATTTTTCTGAACATTACCCCTGTGTGCAGCGTTTTCGAAGTACTGAGGCAGACAGCCACATACTGCTCTGTCTGGTTCACCGTCACCTTCACTTTTGATCGATTTGTCGCCATCTGCTGTCAGAAGCTGAAAACAAAATATTGCACCGGGAAAACTGCGGCTGTGGTTCTCACTACAACCGCCGTGCTGTCCTTTCTGAAAAAAGTTCCCCGCTACTTTCTCTGGGAACCCAGAGAGATAATCAACAATGTGCCGTGGTTCTGTAAGCTCAGGGCAAATACTTACACTGACCTCGGGTGGGTAGTATACGATTGGCTCGATATAGTTTTAAATCCGTTCATCCCTTTCGTTGTGATTCTGCTGCTCAACGCTCTGACGGTCAGGCTCATTGTTGTGGCCAGTCGGGTCCGTAAGGGGCTGAGGGGTCAGAGCAAGGGGGAGAACAGCAGAGACCCGGAGATGGAGAGCAGGAGGAGGTCTGTGGTTTTACCCTTCACCCTCTCCGGCAGCTTCATCCTCCTGTGGATGACGAACGTTTTAAATTTCATGTATTATGAGATCTCAGGAATAGGATACAATTTCAATGATTCTGAATGGATCTTTCACCTCGTCGGAGCCTTGCTGAAGAATTTCAGCTGCTGCACGAACACATTTATTTACGCGGTCACTCAGTCTAAATTCAGGGAGCAGGTGATCAGCGCGGTGAAATATCCGGTCGCCTCGGTGTGTCAGTTGATTAATAAAGCCGCTCTCTGAGAGTAACCGCTAGGCGGCCACAGCATCTGCAGTCCGGGTATTCCTGACATTCACCGCCTGATCTCCCAGCTGTTAATCCCGGCCGGATTGTCTGTGATCAGTGCGCAGTCACTGTAAACTCGTAGGATTTCGATGAATAACACGTTGCCGAGTCGTTTCTAGTGTTCAGAAAATCCGCAGACCTTTACTTCCATTTCGAAGAAACCGAAAACCAATCGGCTTACACCGACCTCATTACGTCGGGCAGGCGCCGTCTCTCAGACTGAACACACAATGACGGTGTTTGTGCATTATGTCGAGCGGTTTCGAGTAGGAAGAGTCTGTGTCCTTGGTCACCCTTTACAATACCTGGCAATTGCATCGTGACAGGGGGACCTGTGGTGGGGCAGAGAAGATTCAGCGTTACATGACCCTGAGTTTTGGGATCAGTTCCGAGTCACTGTCCAGTCTCCTCCTGTCCCGAGCGCTCCAATCCCGGCCACAACTGTCCTGAATGCTAACTGCGCCTTCCTACGTCAATCACGTCCTTCCTGAGAAGGTCGAACGGAGATTCAGACAGTACTCCAGCTGTGGTCATTCCGGTTCAGCACGGGACAGGCCCGTTTCCTCACCGTGTTGTCCTGAACCACTGGAAGTGGGGATTTTATGCCTCATTGATTCCAAATCTATCTGCCTGCACAAGGGGCACATACCTCCATTGTCCGCCCACGCAAGTGGTATCAAATAGCCTCTGTCGCATCTGCAAAATTCCAGGCACACATCACTGTGAGTGTGAAAAAAAAAACATCTTGCAACACGCCTTTAAACATCTGAAGTCTGTTTCAACATGAGTGTCTTCTATAATACTGATTTCTTTTTCAGTTGCAGTGCAGGGCAAAGATACAGAGTTACAGTAAAATACAAAATAAATAAATTGTTTTAAAAACACTAATAAGGCAGTGTTCTCTCTTTCTCCTTAATTACATTCTCTCTGGGTGTGGACATTTCCTCGTGGGCACATCATGATAAAGTTTCTCTGGATTCTCTCAACCCTAATGATACCTTTCCTACGGATCGGCGACCAGAGCCCCACCCGGTAGGAAATGGATGAAGCAATTAAGAGAGACTTCAGAGCTAAAGGAGGTGTGAGCAGGTTTGTGTGCAGTTATACAACTTGAACGTATCATCACGATCTATGTACTCAGTTCTTTGACTGTATGAATGGCCGTGTGCCAAGATCATTACTTATTACCTTCTCTACAGCCTTCTCTAGTAATTATGGAAATGTCTTCTCAGATGCCCCTGTCCCGTGCGCACGCCTCATTTCCCCGCCATTCTCTGTGTCAGTCCTCCACTGGTCGGTCCTCCCAAAATGCAAAACCTCCAATGTAAGTGTCTGTTCGGCACAGCATTGTGGGCCGAAGGGCCTGTTTTGTGCTGTACGTTTTCTACGTATCTACCTCACCCTTGTCTGCATTAAATTCCATCCGCCACGCTTCAGGCCATGTTTTTTTTTCAAACTGGTCCACTCATGCTACAAGGTTTGATAACCTACTTCGCTGTCCGCTACGCACTGAATCCGGATATATCTGCACATACCGTAAACTATATTACCAATTAAATCGAGATTCGTAGATATCCTGACCCTTAGAACGCCTTTCAATAATTTAACCACGACTGACGTCAGGCTCACCAGCCTCTGGCTTCCCTGCTCCTTCGTAGAGATTTTCCTGAACATCGAAACAACATTAGCCATCCTCCCAGCACCTTACCCTTGGGATCGGAACTATCTCTGCCGTCGGCCCTGCAATTTCCGCACTAGCCTCTCACAAATGCCGAGGTGCCACCCTGTCAAAATCCGGCATCTATCTGCCAGGACTTGCCTCAAGTCAGCAAACATCTCCTCATAGAACATAATACACAGAACAGTATCGTTCAGGGACAGGCCCCATGGCCCACAGCGTTGTGTCGAAGCTGCTAAACGGTAAATAACTAACTCAGGAATGAATTCCTCCTACACGCACAAAGTCCATATCTGACCTTCCTCATATTCATGTGCCTATTCAAAACGTCTCTTAAAAGCCTCTAATGTAGTTGCCTCTGCCACCATACCGGGCAGCGTATTATTTGAGTAAAAATGCTTTAACCCTCACATCCCCTTTCAACCTATCCCCTCTCACCTTCCCGGCATGCCCTCTGGTTCAGAGAGTTCTACCCTGGGAGAAAGATCCGACTTTCTGCTCCATCTTTGCTTCCCACAATCTTATAAACCTCTATCAGTTCTCGCTGCTCCAAAGGAAACAACACGTTTGCCCAGCTTCCAAAGAGAGCACACGTCCTCTAAACCAGGCGGCAAAACTCGTCCGCACCGTCGCCAAAGCCTCAGCGTCGTTACTATTCTGGGGCGAGCAGAAGGTCTGCAATCATCCCCCATAGTCCATTAGGCTTTACAATTCTACCGCCAGGACTTAAGAACTTTTTAAAAGCTATTATTAATGCTTTTTGAGATGGTGATTTAGATGCATATCATATTTTTTTTTTACTGAGTTAAGTATTGTATGTAATTAGTTCTGCTACAACAAGTGTATGGGACATTGGAAAAAAAGTTGAATTTCCCCATGGGGATGAATAAAGTATCTATCTATCTATCTATCTATCTATCTATCTATCTATCTATCTATCTATCTATCTATCTATCTATCTATCTATCGTGCACGACCTCACTATTGTTTTCACCCATTTTGTCCATGTGCCTGTCTTCCGAGCAAATAGAGACGCAACAAATCTCTAACACCTTCCCCGCCTGTTTTGGCTCCATCCGTAGCTGACTTCTGTGATCGCTATGATTCTCTTCCTTTGCATTCACTATGATCTTCATGTGACTGTCGAATCTCCGGGGAATGTCCTTTAACCCGTGTGCCCGGGAAGGCTCAAGCCTTCTCTAGCTCTAAATACACTCTTAATTATTTCATGCATTTCCTATATGTCTCGAGTGACTCATTTCGTCCCAACTGGCCATACGTCTCCTTACTTCTTCTTAACCAAGGCCTTACCATCCCTCGAAGATCCGAATTCGCCAATACCTTTTATTCTAACAGGAGCATAAGGTACTGTGTACGTTCAATCTTTCACTCTTGAAGGTTTCGCGGCTGAGCATTTAAACCCAATCCACACTGGCTTCAGCTGTTCTAACTTCAGTCAGGTTTTTGACAAAGTACCGCATGGAAGGCTCATCCAGAAATTTTAGTTAGGGGATTGTAATTTTTTAAAAAATCACCTGAAGGTAAATAAAACGCCATAAGGGGAAATATGAAATATGAAGGAAAGCTAACCAACAATAACTTCGAGTACTGTGCTCAGTTTTGGTCGCCTAACTACAGGAAGGATGTGGAAGCCATAGACAGGGTGCAGAGGAGATTTACAAAGATGTTCCCTGGATTGGGGCGCATGCCTTATGAGAATAGGTTGAGTGAACTCGGCCTTTTCTCCTTGGAGCGAAGGAGGATGAGAGGTGACCTGATAGAAGTGTATAAGATGATGAGGGGCATTGATCGTGTGGATAGTCAGTGGCCTTTTCCCAGGGCTGAAATGGTTGCCACACGAGGACACAGGTTTAAGGTGCTGGGGAGTAGGTACAGAGGAGTATGATTTTTACGCAGAGAGTGGTGAGTGTGTGGAATGGACTGTCGGCATCGGTGGTGGAGGCGGATACGATGGGGTCTTTTAAGAGGCTTTCAGATAGGTACATGGAGCTTAGTAAAATAGACGGCTATGAAAAAGCCCAGTAATTTCTAAGGCAGGGACGTGTTAGGCATAACTTTGCGGGCGGAATGGCCTGTATTGTGCTGTAGGTTTTCTATATTTCTATTTTTTTAACAATATTGAGGAGTCTAACAAAAGGTTTTTCAGATCTATGTAACGCCTTCGATAAGACACATGTTCTACAGTTAATGCTGTAGGGCATTTCATTTTGTAGTTTTGTGTAGAAAGGTGTGTTCTGCTGGAAGTGTTTGGGTTTCAGTTAAATACAAGGGGGCTGTGATATTCAACAGGAATGGTGTGTTAGCCAATCAGGTTGGTGGAATGGCAGAAGAGTCTAGAGAAAGCTAGGCAGAGATCGATTCGTGAGAGACACTGGTAAGATTCGGGGTTTCTAGCGGGAACTAGAGAGAAGGGAAGCCTCATGGGAGGATCCTCCAGAAGTTTAAGCTGCAAAGGATCCACAGTGAGTTGGCGTTTTGGATTCAGTATTGGATCCTCGTCGAGGACAATGGATAGCGGTGGATGGAATTTATTCCGGCTGAAATTCCAGAACGGGAGGTGTTTCACAGGGATCCGTAATGGGCCAGCGTGTGAAGTGCTACAGTTTGGGAGGCCAAAAGCAAAGGGACAAGTCACTCTGGATGGAAAGCCCTTGAACAATGTTGTTGAGCTGACAGATTTTGGGGACCAAGTCCATATCTCCGTCAAAGTGGCTGAAAATGTCGAAAGGGCGGCGACAGAAAGCTTATGACATGCTTGTCCGCATCATTTGAGGAACTGATTTTCAGATGACGATGTTATAAGACCATAAGAGCATAAGATATAGGAGCGGAATGTGACGAGTTAGCTCATCGATTTTGCTCCGCCATTTCATCGTGGCTGATCCAATTTTCCTCTCAGCCCCAATCTCCGGGCTTCTCCCCATATCCCTTCATGCCCTGACCAGTTAAAATCAATCAGATTCTGCCTTAAATATACATAAAGACTTGACCTGAACAGCCGTCTTAGGTAATAAATTACACTGATTCACCATTCTCTGAGGCAAGAGGTACCTCGACGTCTCAGTTCTAGCAGGACGCCTCTCGATTCTGAGAGTGTGCGCTTTGTTCTGAGACTCTCCCACCATTGGAAGCATCCCCTCCGTCCACTCTATATAGGGGTTTCACACCGCATTCCTCTGAATTCCAGTGAATTCAGGCCATCAAACCCTCTTCATACGACAAGCCATTCAATCCGGGAATCTTTTAAGCGAACCTCCTTTGAACCCTCTCAAATTTCAGCGACTCATTTCTAAGATAGTGAGTCTAAAACTGTTCACAATGCTCCACGTGAGGCTTCACCAGTGTTTTATTCAGAGTCAGCTGTAATATATGCAGCACCCAATAGGTGGCGCTGTCATCTCAAAGAAAATTGATGACGCCAATCTGGGCGACGGTCTCACCCGTATTTACTCGGAGGAGCTCAAGTGGATCACGTGACGCACCTGAGACTGATTGAGAGGTGTTTAATGCTGGTCCCTGCTCGACCAGTTGCTCAGTCTTGATACTCGCACTGCCGGTTAGAATCAACTATCAGCGTCAGTCCTTTTGCTGTGCCGGTTTGTAAAGCGACTTACCTAGGGTAAAGACTGTGGAGACATTCCGTTTGTTTTGTAGACTGACTTGCCCGATTCCCTACTGAAGCCTTGGATCTTGTGAAGCAGTTTAAGTGCAGCCGTGTGTTTTATTCTCTGTGAACCTGTTGCCCGTGTATTGTAGTTTGTATCCGAACAAATAAATGTGCGAAGACCAACAATGTCACTGTCTCTGCATTTATACTCATATACTTATCTTGATATCAGCATTATATGATTGCCTTCATATTCAATTGACGGATACGAATGATAAAGTTGTTTTTGCTTTCCTCACCACCGACTCCGCCCGCAAATTAACTGTTAAGACATCCTGGACAAGGACTCCCACGTCTCCATCGTCTGAAGTTTTACGATTTTCTCTGCCTTTAGACTATAACCAATCCTTTCATTTCTTCTACCAAAGTGCATTGCCACACACTTCCCGACACTGTATTCCAACTGCCAATCCGTTGCCCATTCTCCTAATCTGACTGACGTTCTGAACCCTTTCTGCTTCCTCCAACCTGCCCTCCCCTCCATTTGTCTTCATATCATCTGCAATGTTTTCAACAAAGCCATCAATTCCAGCATCCAAATCATCGACATATAACGTCCGAGCTGATACACAAACGGGAAGGAGACAAAGAATTACCTATAACTTTGCTTTTCTTTAGCGTTCTCTGACTGGAGCCGCGGAGATCTGAAGCCTCAAGATCACCACCGTGACTCTGTCGACTCAGACGACGGTCGAGTCTGCAGCACACTTGTAGGCGGCTGCATATTAAATGCCTACTGAGGCCGTGTCTGGAAACCGAACCCAGTCTGGTCCCCCGCTGTTGGAAAGATGCTGCTGCAGAGAAGGTGCAGAGGTTTACCAGGGTGCTGATTGCATTAGCGGGCATGCGTCATCAGGAGAGGGTGGAAAACGTGGGTTGTGTCCTATGGATTGGCCGAGGCTGAGTGGAGAGCTGATTGAAGCTTATCAGCGTATGAGGGGCCTAGATAAAGCAGACGGCCGGTACCGTCTCTCTCCGGTGTGGAAACGCCTGATCGCGGAAAACTAAAATGATAACGGGTGATTTCACAGTAGATGTGCGGGTGATTTTTTCTTTCACACGGGGAGCGCTTGGGTGCCGGCAATCCACAAGCTGCAATGGCAGTGGAGGCAATTATAGTAAAGGACTTCCAGATGTTCTCAGAAAGGGATATGCAAAAACAGGGCGTATATGGACACCTGCAGGCGGTAGGAATTGGTTTATTGGGGCATCTTATCACCAATTTAATTACTGTGCTCTTCTGGTCCATGTTCCTGGCTTTGAAATATCCTGTCTTCGGTGCATCCAACTGGCAGCTCGTCCCATATATGTACCACCCTCTGGGTAAAGAGGTTGCCCCTCGGGTATGCTTTAAATCCTTAAATTGGGTACAGTTAAACCTCTCACTTTTATCATACTGTATCTCTTGTGGCTTTGTTGCCTCAATTCCAGAGAAAATGCTACGCACATGCACCAAAACTTTGTCCGTCACATTCAGGAAGGAATCACAGCCTATAAGGTTAGACAAAGACTAACGGATTGACATTAGACTGGACGCATGATGGGAAAGGTTATTGAAGAATTATTCTGTGAAAAGTAAAGGCAAGCGCAGCATCAGTAATGTTATAGTCAGTGGGAATCAGCAGAACGCTGTGTAACAAATGCAGTTACGGAACGGAGCGGCACCTCTTTACTGAGTTACTGTGGGACAACGAAAGGACCCTCCTGGAGCGATGCTCTCCGCGGGCGAGGGGAGCGCTGACGTCACTCCCTCGGGGGGGGGGGTGTTCTGTTGTGGAATGTGAATGAAGGAGCTTCATGATCCAGCTGCTCAGTCCATCAGCTGGGGAACAGGTGGCACCGGAGCGGAACAGCAACTCTTGTTTGCTCATTGGCTGTAAGTAACGTCATTCATTGCAGAACCCGCCTACCCGTGACGGAGAATTCGTGTTCCCTATAAATTAGCAGGGTATCGTGGTCCGAGTCACACGCTGATGTGAACTGCACAACGGGAGATAATTCAAGCAATCGAACATGAGTCGACCGGCGATCCTACAGGTGAAAGCCGTTTGTTACCCTGTTCTTGCGGTGTTTGGTTTACCCGGTAAGTCGTATTAATACATTGTCTAACAGCTACTGGCCTTCGGCAGGACATTGTTATTATTTATGAAGTATGATCAGAAGATGCGCCGCAATGTGTCCATTATACAAGCTGCTCAATAGGCGCTGTATCGTCCCCTGTCCACACGGCCGGTGAGGAGACTTTCCTCTGGACACAGGAGGCCGTCTCCTCATGTCCGGTGCAAAGGGAACGGAGCGATGCCATCGCTGAAATAGCAGTAGTGTTTCGCTCAGGAGGTAATGTATTTTTCATCGTGCCTGTCAGAGAGTAAAAGTGTACAACACAAAAAGTGGCCATTCGGCCCGCCATGGCGACATGAACCTCTGTGGTCCTATCTACCGGCACCTGACTAATATTGCCCTACCTCTCTCCCACCTTAGCCCTTTACAAGCTTATCTTACGTCGTACAGTAGATCCCGCATCGTCCTCTCCGCAGGGAGCTGTTTCCACACTCGCAACAACTTCTCAGTAAATAACCTCTCTCAGATTACCCCCGAAACATTTCAACTTTCACGCGAATCCTATGATCGTTCAAAATAGTCTCACACAATCTGAGAGGAAATGGCTGAAATTCATTTACACGAATTATACCCCTAATGTATACAAAGATTACTCATTCCCGTCAGTATCCTTGTAAATATTTTGAATTCTGTCACGAATTTTGATATAATTCCCGTACGAAGGTGAGTAGAATTGTAAACAATACTACGAATTTGGTTTCAATTTTGTATTGTACAACTCCAACTGAATAACTCAACGCCAGTGCTCAGAGTCCTGATTTGTGATGGCCGATGTGCAAAATGATCTCTGTGCCACCCTGTTTACCCAGTGTTTTACTTTAAATGAATGACGGATCTGTATTTACAGCTCCGTCTCTTTTATGCGGAGCACCTCAGAGCCTACAATTCACCATGCAATGGTAACCTGGTTTACCCTCCTGCAGGGCAGCACATTACCCAGGCTCCCAGTAAATTACACGTGCTGTTTCCCAGCCCGTTTCCAGCTGGTGAAGATCACACTGCGAAGTGCCTTTCCGTCCTGCCTATGTTCACTCTCAGACCACCGTACTAAACAGAAATACATCCGAACATATTTCAGAAATAAGTTGTAAGATTCCCCTCTCTTCCTCCTTCAGTGATCTCTTTATCTGTTGTTGTTTTTTTTTCTGTTGCAGCTAATTTGTTAACAATTATTATTCTGTCCCGGGGAAAATGCGGTCTTTCCAAATGCATCTCTGCCTACATGACGATGATGGCTGTGTCAGATCTATCGGTCATTCTCATCAATGTCCTTTTCTATGAGATTTTAATATTCCGCCTGTCACGTTCATTTCTGCATTATACGGAAGTCCTTAAAGCCACGATCTACGTGCTGGCGGTCGCTCTGGAACTATCACGGTGGTACACGGTGGCCTTCACCTGTGATCGATATGTTGCCATATGTTGTCAGAAGTTTAAAACAAAATACTGCAGAGTGAAGACAGCCAGGATCCTGGCAGCAATAATACTGGCGGGGCTTTGCTTGGAGAATATACCCCTCTTGTTTGCATTTCAGCCTCAACGAATAATTGGAAATATTTCGTGGGGTATTCGCCCGAAATTGGATATCTTCAACTCTCCAACGTTTGTCGCGATCAGCAGATTCAAATCCTTTCAAAACCTGCTGTGTGCATTTGGTTTAATACTTCTATGTAATGGGATGACGGCCAGGCATATCTTAGTGGCCAGCAAATCCCGGAGGAGCTTCCGAACCCATAAGAGTAAGATTGAACGTGACCCGGAAATGGAGAACAGGAAAAAGAGCATCATATTACTGTTCTGTGTATCGGGCAGCTTCATGCTATTTTGGCTGCCGTCGGCAGTGACCAGTTTTATCGCCAGTCTAAAAATGTATTTTGATCGCGACTATTACTCTGCCCAATATATCGCTGCTCAAACCGGGGCTCTGCTCACGAACATGAGTTCCTGTACAAACACGTGTATTTATGCAGCCACCCAAACCAACTTCAGGGCAGAGTTGAAAACGTTGATACTGTCTCCTTGGACGCTTATCCGGGCATTGATCAGGACAAATGTGAGATCATCTAAGGCTTTTTCCCCTGAATAGAACTCAGTTTCAGCTCGCACACGTCTTACAACAGGCAACATTTTGTAGAAGACCCGCGCTTTTAGTTTGATAACAAAAATAAAAATTACCATTTAAAACATCCCGATGCTGGCAAATGAAAGTGTCTCATTCGTATCTGATAAGAATTAGCTCGAGGTAGAAATTAAATGTAGGAATGCGTGGAATGGGCCGGATGGAACACAGTATTGAATTAGGAAAAGTGTCATTTCAATGTTAAAGAAAACAGACTATTTGCACCCAACATTGGATCTCTGTAAAGCAGCAGAGAGCTACGGTCAATAACACCCTTCTTCCATATTTCCCGATCTGCCAAACTGTATCATCTGAAACAGCGAACAAGAGGGACAAAAAATTTCCGAATGCTGCACAACGGCCTCCAAAAGCTTCAGCAGATATTGAGAATAGAAAATATTCTTTGTCAATAATTAGTACAAGAATACAAATTTTGGAAAGGCGTTACATAACCTTTCAAAAGATCCTGTGTTATTTTAGCTTACGTTGTGTCCTTCCATTTATTTCGTGATCGGCAGTACCACACAGCTGTACCAGAACCTCCTCAGTTGACCAGCCACCCCTCAGCAATAGAAGTCGATCTTCTATTCACGATCCCGTAGACGTTATATTCGATGTTACCCGGCGATATGCCTGGTTACGGAAATCAGCCCTTACAGAAGTCAGAGATCAACGCCTAAATATTTGAGTACCTTCTATGAAAACTAATAAATAAACACACGATGTATTCCTTTTCAAATTGATTTTATTAAATCATGTACAGGTGGCCCACATTCACTTTCTAATTAAATCTGAATATGGTTCATATTTTAGGCAGGCGATACTATCACCAACGATCCACAGCATGCCCAGCAAACCCATCCCCAAAATGCCGGGAATCCGTGAAAACTAATTTATTCACGTAAATAACAAGCAACACGAGAAGCTGATTCCCGAGGAGTCTCAAGATGGCGCTTATGGAGTGAAACCGTTTTAGGCTTCGCTCCAAACCCTTTATTATTTTCTACCTACAAGCAGCCCCTAATTGACCTGTTTATACCTATTCTAAAGGGGTTCATACTTATGAAATATTTTTCAACACGTTGAAATGTCTAAACAAAAGGAATCGAAACAGACGAAATAACCGTTAACTCTGGAAGCAATTGCGAAACTTATGGACGAGAGACTTGAAAAACTGGAGAATAAATTAGATAGATAGATAGATAGATAGATAGATAGATAGATAGATAGATAGATAGATAGATAGATAGATAGATAGATAGATAGATAGATAGATAGATAGATAGATAGATAGATAGATAGATAGATACTTTATTCATCCCCATGGGGAAATTCAACCTTTTTTCCAATGTCCCATACACTTGTTGTAGCAAAAACTAATTACATACAATACTTAACTCAGTAAGAACTAACTCAAAAAGCATTAATAATAGGTTTAAAAAAGTTCTTAAGTCCTGGCAGTTGAATTGTAAAGCCTAATGGCATTGGGGAGTATTGACCTCTTCATCCTGTCTGAGAAGCATTGCATCGATAGTAACCTGTTGCTGAAACTGCTTCTCTGTCTCTGGATGGTGCTATGTAGAGGATGTTCAGGGTTTTCCATAATTGACCGTAGCCTACTCAGCGCCCTTCGCTCAGCCACCGATGTTAAACTCTCCAATACTTTGCCCACGACAGAGCCCGCCTTCCTTACCAGCTTATTAAGACGTGAGGCGTCCCTCTTCTTAATGCTTCCTCCCCAACACGCCACCACAAAGAAGAGGGCGCTCTCCACAACTGACCTATAGAACATCTTCAGCATCTCACTGCAGACATTGAATGACGCCAACCTTCTAAGGAAGTACAGTCGACTCTGTGCCTTCCTGCACAAGGCATCTGTGTTGGCAGTCCAGTCTAGCTTCTCGTCTAACTGTACTCCCAGATACTTGTAGGTCTTAACCTGCTCCACACATATTAATTAACCTCAAAGCTTTCTACGTTCGATGAAATTATAAAGACAGTCGATGGAAAACTTCAATCACTTACACTGATTCACAACAACAACAAGCAAGAATTTTAGTTCCTGAAGATGCCTCTCGCCAGAGAGATCGCAAAATTGAAACTTTGCAACAACAGCAAGCTTCGACTTCCCAACTGCTGGATCGTTATCAATCTAAAATCACTGATCTTGAAAACCGCTCTCGCAGACAAAATCTCCGGATAATTGGGCTTCCGGAAAATTTTGAGAACGGTGATCTCACTGTATTTTTCTCTAAATTTTTAATGGACGTCTTCGGCTCAGAAGTACTGGAAACCCCTCCAATAATCGACCGTGCACATCGCATTTCCCGTTTTCAACCAGCTTCAGGTACGAAACCACGACCAGTGATACTCCGGATTCATTACCCTCATACCAAAGATCGTTTGATTCGGTCTGCCCGGAAAAAGGGTATGATAAGTTTTAATGATTTCAAATTTCGTATTCTGGAAGACCATAGTCCCGAAGTTTTAAGGGCAAGAATGGCTTTTAAATCGGTTATGTCGGAAATTCATCAGGACGGCTACAAGCAAACGCGGTTATTTCCAGCACAATTGAGAGTTACTCTCAAAGATGGGACCTATCGGCTGTTCAAATCTCCAGCGGATGCTCAAAGATTCCTTGAAGAATAGTATTTTTTTTTTAACTACGGGTTGACTAATGTAATAATTAGTCTATAGATCCGGATCTTTTATAATTTGATGATTTTTTACGTGATGGTTAACAGTGTATTTCTTACCAACGGTAAAGGTCCGTTCTTTTGGTTTATCCTGAGTTCGTTCTTTTAATATTATTATTCTGTTAGTTCTGAAAGTAACTCATTAGGTTTTTCTTTTAAGTTTATATACACTTTTTTATACTTTTAACGTTTAAATATTAAGGTTTTATTTATAATAAAAAACTTTTCTAACATGTCGTTTCTTTTCCCCAAAGACCTTACTGCTTGGATACGTCACATACGTTCTGATGTGTCTGAATGAGTTTAAGGACTTTCTTTTAAAACACTAATACAATATTATACATTTATGGATTTTAACGTTTTAATTTGTTTTCTTTTTTAATCTTTTTTTATATATAGAATAATAATTTTATAGTTTAATCTTTGTTATACTAAACCTTTCTTAAAATATGGGTGGTTTGCATTTTTTTTTAACTTTTGTGTTTGAGCTGCCGTCTTCAGACATTGGGATAAATTTAGTATTAGATTGCCTCTTTTTGGCTTTTTTTCCCTGGGGTTTTGAGGGTGGAGGAAGGGAGATCTTTCTTTTAGCTTGCTTCACGCTGAGTTGTACTTCATGGGCTGACTCGAAACTACAAAAATGGTTGCAGTGTCAGAACCTCCGGTTCCTCCTTGAACTTACTTCCCTCTTCCGGATTCATCAGTTCATCTTTTTTTTTAACCTTATGTGTTAATTGTAATAAATATTGGCAATATGGATAAGATTATTAATTTTGTTTCTTGGAATACTAATGGTTTAAGTCATCCGTCAAATGGAAAAAAATATTCAAAGTATTCCACAGAATGAATGCTAATATAGTCTTTGTACAAGAGACTCATATGAGGAAGGTGGATCGTGAACGTTCTTTTCAGGTTTTGGAAGGGAAAAAAATGTATCACTCGAATTCCCAAGCCAAAGTAAGAGGCGTTTCCATTTTTATAGATTCTTCTATCTCCTTTATACACTATGAAACAATTTCGGACCCACAAGCTAGATATTTGCTTATTACTGGTTTACTTTTTAATCAAAACTTTGTTTTAGTTGATGTTTATGCTCCAAACACTGATTGTCCTGAATTTCTAAGTGTCTATTTACATCCTTTCCTAATTTGAATCAGTACATGCTAATGATGAGTGGGGATTTTAACTGCTGCTTATACCCTTCGATAGATAGATCTAAGCCCACCCAAGCTCTTCCGAATAACTCGGCCTCTCTTATTAATTGCTTTATGATTGATTCTGCAATTTTCGAAATTTGGCGTTTTTTACACCCGAATGACAAAAAATTTTCATACTTTTCTCATGTTTATCATAATTATTCAAGAATTGACTACTTCTTTTTTGATAATCTTTTACGTACCGATGTTATTGATTGTAAATATGATTATATTACCATTTCTGACCATGCCCCTTTGAAGCTATCTGTTAAGAGAATGGATTCATCTTCTAACACTAAATCTTGGATGTTCAACTCCTTTATTGCAGGACTCAGACTTGCTTAATTTTATTAAACAACAAATTGATTTGTGTTTCTCAACAGATTCTACTGCAGAGATCTCTAGTGGATCTTTATGGGACACTTTTAAAGCATTTATTCGAGGACAGATTATTCCATACTCTGCTGGAGTTAGAAAACGAACTAATTGTGAAATATCTACATTGGTTGATAAAATTAAAGCAATTGATAAGATTTATTCAGTGACCCCCAGCAACGAACTTTATAAAGAAAGAGTTGAACTTCAGATGGAACATAGTTTGTTATTATCCTCTTCGATTGAAAATCAGTTAATTAAATCTAGAACCCAGTTCTATGTACATGGAGATAAATCTGGCAAACTATTGGCTAATCAATTGAAAACTGCTTCGGTTAAACGACAAATTACTAAGATTCGTAAACGAGATGGCACATTGACGATTGATCATAAAGAGATAAATAAAGCCTTTCAAGATTTTTACAATTCTTTATATCAATCAGAATTTGTTGAGGATTCTTCTATAATGGATGAATTTTTAAGAAGATTAAATATCCCCAAATTAACAACAGAATATAATGTATTTCTAGATACACCTATCACGGAAATCGAAATAAAAGAGGCGATTTTTTCAATGAATTCATGTAAAGCCCCTGGTCCGGATGGTTATACTGCAGAATTTTTTAAAATCCTTTTTCTCTATACTCTCCCCTTGGCTTTGTAAAATTTTTAAAGATGTGTTAATTTTATGTAAATTGCCACAATCTTTTTATGATGCCTCTATCTCTTTAATTTCTGAAAAAGATAAAAACCCCACTGAACGTGTATCCTATCGGCCCATATCCTTGCTGAATACGGACTCTAAGATTTTTAGCAAAGTATTGGTCACTAGATTAGAAAAGATATTACCTCGAATTATCCCAGAGGATCAGACTGGATTTATTAAAAATCGTTATTCATCTTTTAATATCTGAAAATTAATTAATATCATTTATACTTTTTCATCCAAAGCACCAGAATGTGTTATTTCCTTAGATGCTGAAAAAGCGTTTGATAGAGTTGAATGGCCATATTTATTTAATACGTTGCAGCATTTTAATTTTAGTTCGAAATTTATATCATGGATTAAAATAATATACTACAAACCCTTGGCTTCGGTCTTTACCAATAATCAAAGATCTCCTTTTTTTCAGTTATTCCGTGGTACAAGGCAAGGCTGTCCTTTAAGTCCTTTACTATTTGACATTGTTATGGAACCGTTAGCTATTGCCATTCGTGAATCACCTAATATTTTGGTTATTACTCATGGGGAAGGGACTTATAAGTTATCATTATATGCTGATGATTTGTTAATATACATATCCGACCCTGAGAGATCCATTCCGGCTATTTCGTCCTTGCTTGCTCAGTTTAGTAGTTTTTCTGTGTACAAACTGAATTTTAATAAGAGTGAATTATTACCATTAAATATGCAAGTTCCAAATTATAAACATTTACCATTTAAAGTTGTTACAGATCATTTTACTTATTTGGGTATGTTACGTACCCCGTAACTGGGTGTCTGATCAGCAGAGAAAGAAGAATCCATTGGAGTCTGGTGGTACTATATTCAAAAGTGTTTATTAGTAAAATAAGCAAATCAATACCAATAATGCAAATATATAGATAATACACGTTAGCAATAATAAACCTAAAAATGTGGGAATAATAATAAGCAATAATAAACAAGCTATCGATGTCTAGGCGAAAATGTTTTGACATCAAAAAGTATAAAGTTCAGTTCATACGTGCTGAGGTAGATATGGTTGTTGTATTGTAATCTTTGGAGAGTAGAGAGAGAGAGCGAGCGAGATGTACCAGCTACAGTCAGGCAAACCTTCCTTTGCGTTCTTGATCCGTCGTATCGTTGTGGCCATTCAGTTATGAGCCCTCTGTCATTCAGCTAGACCGTTATTCTGTGGTGGACTCGTCACTCTGGCATGAGTGGACACACACACAAGTCCCCACCGGCCCTGCTATAACACTGTGAGTTTAACTGACCGACCTCCTGGTTCAGTCTCCGATGCCCCACACCTTCCCGTCGGTTCCAACACTCAAACAGTGTCCACTAGTGTGTCTCCTGGTGTGTCTGAAGGGAGTCTCTCTAGACCTGACTTTTATCCCTACTCACGGGGTCTCAGTTGTCAATCAATTTTGAATGGCTGTGTCCATCAAACCAGCCCACTCCGGCTGTCCACTGAGGGATGTTAATGAACAGAATGGAATGGTACAAGATAAATAACCCTCTCAGAAGTCATAAGTCTCTCAGAAGTCATAACACAGTGAATTAACAAGTCTCTCTCCCCTCTCTTATCTCTCTCTTATCTGTAGCAGATGTTCTTGCATGTTTTATTTTCCAACTCTCTCTCTCATGAGCAGCATAGCAACAGGAACGGTTTGTGATTCACCCGGGGGGGGGGGACATGGGCAGCTCTGCACCCTTCTGCCCTTCAGAACTGTTCATCCTTCATAACAGGCATTAAAATTACCAAGAAACATGAGGATTTATTTAAAGTAAATTTTTTACCTTTAATTGACCAAATTAAGCAAATTGTTAGTAGGTGGTCCCCATTATCTTTGTCATTGGTTGGTCGAATTAATGGTATTAAGATGATAGTATTACCCAATGTTTTATATTTATTCGAACCATTACCAATTTTTTTCCTAAATCTTTTTTGATGTTACTGACCCCAAAATATCCTCGTATGTGTGGCAGAATAAAAATCCTAGACTAAGCAAAAAAATATTTACAGAAGCCTAAGAAGGAGGGTGGTTTGGCTTTGCCAAATCTAATATTTTACTATTGGGCAGTTAATATTTGATATTTAATATTTTGGACACAACAATCGATTATAGCATCTTGCCCACAATGGGTAAATTTGGAATGCAAATCTGTACAAGACTTTTCATTGTTTTCAATTTTAGGATTTTTACTTCCCTTTTCTTTATCTAAATTGAATAAACAAATAACTAATCCTATAGTTAAACATACATTGCGAACATGGTTCCAATTTCGTAATTTTTTTAGCTTGAATAAGTTTGTCCTATTGAGCCCTATTATATCTAACTTTTTTTTGGCCCTCTTCTATGGATCAAGCCTTTGTATTATGGAAAATAAAAGGTATAACATGTTTTCGTGATCTATTTTTAGATAATAGTTTTATGTCCTTTGAACAGCTATCTAATAAATATAATTCACCTTAAACACTTTTTTTTAGCTCTGAATCCTTGTGAGAAGGATTTAGTAGCCACCATATATAATATGATCATGAAAATACAGCCAGAAGTATCAGAAAAAATTAAGAAGGAATGGGAAAAAGAACTTCATTGTCTTATGCCCACTAAGCAGTCGGAGAAAATTTTACAATTAGTCAATTCTTCCTCTATTTGTGTTAAATATGCCCTAATACAACTTAAGGTTGTACATAGGGCTCACATGTCCAAGGATAAACTTGCTCGATTTTATTCTTGTGTTAATCCAACCTGTGACAGATGCCATTCTGAAGATGCTTCATGGACCCACATGTTTTGGTCTTGCCCTTGCTTGCAAAATTATTGGAAAGATATATTTGTATTATTTCAACAGCTCTGAGAATCAAATTGCAACCTATTACTGCAATTTTCGGTTTACCAGTGGTGGATAATAGTTGCTTATCCCCCTCAGCCTGGCGGATGATTGCATTTGTCAAATTAATGGCTAGCAGATCTATTCTGTTGAACTGGAAAGAAATTAATTCTCCAATTATATTTCAGTGGTTTTCTCAAACTATCTCTTGTTTGAGCTTAGAAAAAATTAGAAGTGTTATCTTTGACCCTTCAGTTAAATTTGAAGAAACTTCGAGACTATTTATTCAACATTTTCATATGAGCTAAACTGACTTTCCCTGAACCTTACTTTTATTATCCTTAATTATTTGGATGGAAGTGCTGAGTTATTGACGCTACTGTGTATATTGACATAATGCAACGGCCCATGTTGGTTAGGTTTCTTCATTTTTTGTTTTTTTTTCTTATTTACTCCATTTGTCGTAATTACTATGAGTTTGAGAGGTGATTATATATGGATTATTATCTATTTGTATTTGTATTTTAAGCTATTAATTAAGTACTCTCAGACTCTTTGTATTCATGTTTCATTTATTTGTTTAAAATTAATAAAAATATTTAAGAAAGAAAGACAGGCGCATAAATGTGAGGAAAATGGAGAGAGGTGGATATTATGCTGGCACAAAGAATCAGTTTAGTGGCCATTTGGTTGCTAATTTCTTTGGTTCAGCACAACATTATGGGCCGAACTTTGTTGACGTACTTTCTTATGCCAACGTTGTTTCAAAGTGATTTCCAATTCTGTGTGTTGTTTTACCGTACCGAACTTCAGAACTACTTTCAGCATTTTGTCCAACTTTGCTAACTTATTCCTCATTTCCACAAAGGATTCCCACATCACTCCCTGGGACTGGGAGCCTTTCCCCATCACCAGGTCTGAGGAAGTGCGGGGAATCCTCTGTTGCGGTTTCCTTCTCTGTGAGTTCTGTGATTTCCTGTAAACATGGAACGTGTTGAGTGACAGACTGAGTGAAAGAGAATGGAGAAGACAATATCTACTCAGTGATGGGACGTCCCAGTAACACTGAGCACAGGAAGAGTCACTGGGCAGCCTCTTCACCCATTCTGTAAATTACTGGGTTCGGTAATTAGCAGCAAAGCACTGACTGTGGAAATTACAAATCAGAATATTATTAGAGCCACAGAGCCCAGCAACACTGAAACAGGCCTTTCGGCCCTTCTGGTCAATACCGACCCGTTTTTGTTTTTACTGCCTACTACCTGCATAAACCTCCCATCCATGTCCTTACCCAAATTTCTCTTCAGTGTCTCAATCGAACCCACATCTACCACTTGCACTGGCAGCTCATTCCACACTCTCACGAACTTCTGAGTGAAGAATTCCCCTTCAGATTCCCCAAGAATATTTCACCTTCCATCCTGAAATATCAAGTGTAATAGTGGGGAAGTATGTATGGAACCAGAGGAAATAGTAGAGGTCCTTAATGAATACTTTATTACTATATTCACTATGGGAAAGGATCTTGGTGTTTGTAGTGATAACTTGCAGCAGACTGAAAAACTTGAGCATGTAGATATTAAGAAAGAGGATGTGCTGCAGCTTTTGGAAAACATCGAATTGGATACGTTCCTGGGACCGGATGAGATGTACCCCAGTCTTCTGTGGGAGGTGAGGGGAGAGATTACTGAGCCTCTGGCGATGATCTTTGCATCATCCATGCAGACGGAAGAGGTTCCAGATGATTGGAGAGTTGCGGGTGTTGTTCCTTTATTCAAGAAAGGGAGTAGAGATAGCCCAGGAAATTATAGACCATTGAGTCTTACCTCACTATTTGGTAAGTTGATAGAGAAGATCCTGGGGGGCACGATTTATGAACATTTGGAGTGGTATAATATGATTACTAATAGTCAGCATGGCTTTGTCAAGGGCAGGTCGTGCCTTACTAGCCTGATTGAATTTTCTGAGGATGTGAATAAACACGTTGATGAAGGAACAGTAGTAGATGTAGTGTATATGGATTTTAGCAAGGCATTTGATAAGGTAACCCATGTAAGGCTTATTGAGAAAGTAAGGAGGAATGGGATCCACGGTGACATTGCTTTGTGGATCCAGACGTGGCCTGCCCGCCGAAGGCAAAGAGTGGTTGTAGACGGGTCATATTCTGCATGGAGGACTGTCAGCACCGGAGTGCCTCAGGGATCTGTTCTGGGCCCTTACTCTTCGTGATTTTTGTAAATGACCTGAATGAGCAAGTGGAGGGATGGGTTAGTAAACTTGCTGATGACACAAAGGTTGGGGGTGTTGTGGATGGTGTGGAGGGCTGTCAGAGGATACAGCGGGACGATGATAGGATGCAAAACTGGGTTGAGAAGTGGCAGATGGAGTTCAACCCAGATAAGTGCGACGTGGTTCATTTTGGTAGGTCAAATAAAATGACTGAGTATAGTATTAATTGTCAGAATCTTGGCAGTGCGGAGAATCAGAGGGATCTGAGAGTCCGAGTCCATAGGACACTCAAAACAGCTGCGCAGGTTGACTCTGTGGTTAAGAAGGCGTAGGGTGTATTGGCCTTCATAAATACTGGAATTGAATTTAGGCGCTGAGAGGTAATGTTCCAGCTATATAGGACCCTGGTCAGACCCCACTTGGAGTACAGTGCTCAGTTCTGGTCACCTCACTACAGGAAGGATGTGGAAGCCATAGAAAGGGTGCAGAGGAGATTTACAAGGATGTTGCCTGGATTAGGGAGCATGCCTTATGCGAATAGGTTGAGTGAACTCGGCCTTTACTCCTTGGAGCGATGGAGGCATGAGAGGTGACCTGAAAGAGATGTTGAGAGGCATTGATCGTGTGGATAGTCAGAGGCTTTTTCGCAGGGCTGAAATGGTTGCCACAAGCGGACACGGATTTAAGGTGTTGTGTAGTAGGTACAGAGGAGGTGCCAGGGTTATGTTCTTAACTCAGAGAGTGGTGAGTGCATGGAATGGGCTGCCGACAACGGTTCTGGCAGCAGATACGATAGGGTCTTTTCAGAGACTTTTGGATAGGTACATGGAGCTTTGGAAAATAGAGGGCTATAGGTAAGCCTAGTAATTTCTAAGGTAGGGACATGTTCGGCACATATTTGCGGGCCGAAGGGCCAGCATTGTGCTGTAGGTTTTCTATGTTTCTTTGACCCTGAACGTCTGCCCATTGCGGGGTTGAGAGAGAAGACGGGGCAGAGAGGGAAGACATTAAGGGGAGGGTGTGGTCGAGTGTGGAGCGAGAAATGGAGGGGAGTGTTTATACTGACACTCTTTCAAAAACAGTAATTGTTTGAATTTACTTGCTGCAAATTCACTATCCATTGCCTGTACACTCTCAACCAAATTATTGGTAGAGATGACAAGTTGCAGTGTTCAAAGTTCAAAGTCAATTTCATTTTCAGAGTACATACATTTCACCACATGCAACCCTGAAATTCCTCTTCATGCGGGCATACTCAGCAGATCTATAGAATAGTAACTGTACAAGGATCAATGAAAGATCAAGTAGAGCTTAGAAGACAACAAACTGCAACAATGCAGATATAATTAAATAGCAATAAATAACGAGATCAATGAGTGTAACCCCGGGGAATACCACTAGATATGGGCCTCGAGTCCAATAAACAGCCTCCCACCGTTACTGTCTGCTTCCTACCATCAAGACAACTGTGCATCCAGTGAGCCAGCTCTCCCTGGATCCCGCGTGATCTACCTTTCTACAGAATATTACCATGCTGAACCTGACGAAGCCCGAAACGTCGACTGTACTTCTTCCTATCGATGCTGCCTGCGTTCTACCGGCATTTTGTGTGTGTTGCTGCAGACCAACCTCTCACTTGAGACGACTGCCTAAACCCGTGACACAGGAAATCAAATCATTGTCACTCTATTCCAGCTGCTACATCCGGGAAGCATAAAAGCCAGGACCAACAGGCTCTGGGACAGTTTCTTCCACTGGGACATCAGACTGATGAACTCACGCTGATTTGAGAACACTCTAGATTACATTGACTATTGTATTTGTTTTAAACTATTATAAATTACTATAATTTCACATTTCACATTTAGATGATTTTTACTCCTCATGTATGTGAAGGATGTAAGAAATGAACTCCATTCAATTGAATTTCTGATTCCGTTTCTGACATGCTCACATCCGGGTATCCTCCGTCAACAAGCTTCTTCCTGAGTCAACGTCTGTGAGATTATAAAAAGGAATTAAAACAATCTATCAGACAGCTTCTTTACCCCTTTACCCCTGAACATGTTCCCCTATTAAAACTCTCTCTTTAGCCCCTTGCCTACTCCCTTTCCCTTTCTGACTCCCGATATGCCACCAGATCTGAATCCACCCTAAGGACATTGATATCTCACAGGAGGCTGTCCTTCTCTGATGCAGAGGTCAGTGACCCCATTTCCAATCTGCACTCGCTGTTCATGACGGTGACAGCTGTTCCCAGACTCTGGGGCTCTGTAACAAACACAATCTTAACAACAAGGTTGGACGGTACCTGTAATTAATATGAAGAGAGGATTGATGTTTCCTGAATCGGTTCCCAGACTCTGGTGCTCTGTAACAAACACAATCTTAACAGCAAGGTTGAACGGTACCTGTAATTAATATGAAGAGAGGATTGATGTTTCCTGGAAGGACCCGCGAGCTGAGCTGGCTGACCCAATTCACCAGATCCTCCCTTGTTTACAACTTAGTTTGTCACGAAATTTCCTATCATCCCACCTTCACCCAACAGACCCCAACCCGCCTACGACCACACACCATTTCAACTACTCACCCCACACACACACGTCCACCCATAACCTCTACCCACACACAGACAGATCCGCTTTACCCCAAACCCCTTGGGGATCCACAACTAACTGATCCCACAGCCCGGTCTCCATCGCAAAGCTAAAACCGGGGCAGCGGGACAGGAGATCACAGAACCTCCAGCCGTCCGGCAGAGCTCAGTCCCGGTCCTTCACACCGCAATCAGCCCCCGATTTACACAACCCCGGTAATAGCTCCTTCCTCAGCGCCACCCGGACGGTACAACAGGGGGCAATACTTGGTGTCGGCAGCGCGCCTGCGCATCTCCGAGGGTCCAACGGCGTCACCAATGGCTCGATGTTCCCACAGCGCAGAGAGCTCGGCCGTCCGGCTCTTTCACTGGGACACCCCGAACACCATATCAATTCCATGTCCGAGCGAAATTTAATGACCAACAAATATAATTCCTCTCAGCGATCAGTTGTCAGAATGATTCCCTGACTTTGAGAGAAAGGGGTATCTGTGGTGCACACTGTCAGGGTGTTGAGTTTACCAGGAGATAAAGACTGCAGGGAATAGAGGACTTCTGTTGACTAATACACTGTCCAGACCCCGCTGGAAATTCTGATTCGTATTAATTTTTTTTTTTTTAAAAAGAAAAAAGCAGTTGTTTATTAAAATACTAGACACCAAGATACTGCACTGACTGAAGCCATCCCAAACCAGATCAGTCCCGAAAGTCCTCCCCTGAAACATTTCACACACAAGAGAAAATCTTCAGATGCTGGGAATCCAAGGAATGCACACAAATGCTGGAGGAACTCAGCAGGCGGGGCAGCATCTACGGAAGATATACAGTGGACGTTTCCGGCGGAGACCCTTCAGCCGGACCGCTGTGTTCCTCCAAAATTTTGTGTGTTGCCCAAAAACATTTGTGGATTTGTGACTCAACTCGAGACAAACACCACGCTGCCCACGCTCCACGAATAGCCAGACACATAGAAAGGACTTTACTTCACACAACAGGGGATTCAGACATGAAACCCTAATTAAATTATGCTGTTCCAAATCGTACGAAACGAAAGGAGTTTTTAAATAGAAGCGCTCCCCCTCACGTGACGTCACAGAGCAGCTCCCACGCACCAGACGTCACGCATGATCTCCCAGTATCTGCATCTGCTGTCACGAGCACAATGCCTTACGTCACACACGCACTGCTGTGCTCGAGCTTTTTCGGTTTAACGGCTGAACTACTAAGCACGTGCCAAATACCCCCTCCCTGCTTCCCACCCCACAACAGTCAACAGAGGAATTGAATTGAATTGATCTGCAAGCGGGGCCAATGGTTCGGGCAAAGTGAAAATTATTTGTACTTTCTTGAGCTTGTACCTGGAATATGGTGTAAAATGCTGCTCCCCATACTAAAACAAGGTTTTTATAGAACAAAGAAGAAACTGCCGGAGGAACTCAATGGGTCAGGCAGCATCTGTGGAGGGAAATGGACCGTCAACATTTCGGGCCGAGACACTCCCTCTGGACTGAGAGTGGACGGGAAATAGTCAGAGAAAAGAGGTGAGGGGTGGGGACGCGGCAGGAGCTGGGGCCTGAGAGGTGGATCCAGGTGAAGGTGGAAGGTGGGAAGATGGAAATAGAGAGAGGGGTGAGCGTAGAGTGGTTGGGGCAACACGGGGCTGCAGAAGATGGAAATTAATTCCATAGAGGATCAACAGAGAGGTTAGAGAGTATTTATTATAGAGAGTGCAATGAAGATTCACCAGACTGATCCCTGGAATGGTGGGGTCATCATATGAAGAAAGATCAAATGTGATAACCCTTTCATTTAGAGAATCGAGGACTGAGAGGTGAACACATTGAAATTCACAACATCATTACCGGTTGAACCAGGGATCCCAGTCTCTGAAACAGGGTGTGGAATGTCCGGGACTGAGATGAGGGGAAATGTCTCCACTCCGAGGGTGGTGAATGTCTGAAAATTCCCTCCACAGAGGGCGGTGAAGACTCGGTGATCGTCCTCACATAAAACTGCGGCCGGCAGATGTGTGGAGACCGAAGGGATCGAGGAAATGAGGATCGGGCAGAAACATGTGGCTGAGATGGGAGAACAGCCTCCATCTTGTTGATGGTTTGAGGGGCTGAATGGCCACCTCCTGCAGTTTCTCACTGATGTTTCAGTGTTGCTGTCCAGCGAGGCCCGAGAAATGTGAATAGAAATTAGTGATTTAAATGAAAGCTGGAGATTTCCGGTTTGGGTCTGAAAACTGCGTCGGACCGGAATGGGAATGGAGCGCGTGACACTGTGACCTGAAGGTGCAGGGAAAGGGACTTGGAAGATAAGGCGGGATAAACTAAACACGTATCCGGTGTAAATATGGAATTATGTGGGTAATGCGGCCGATGGGTCGGACAGCATGTGAGGGGCGAGGAGCAGAGTCATCGGTTCAGACGGGAGACCCTCCACCCGTCACCTGATCCCGTTTACAACAGATCGTAATGCAAGATTGAAACATTTTCTAATTATTTGTGCTCCTCAGAAATGACAACAGTTCTGTTAAGTTTCCCTCTGAATTTCCGAAGCAGAAGCTCCGTCTGTCTAATATTTCCACACAATTAAAATGGGGAATTTGTTTATTCTTATCACGTACTGAGCTACAACGAAAATCTTGCCTGACGTACCATCTACACAGATCGATACATTACGACCGTACATTGAGCTGATATACGACCAAACATTAACTGTAACAACGCATTATGGCTGCAGAGTAAGTGCAGTGCAGATAGACATATGGTGCAGGGTCACGTCGAGATACATTGTGATTTCGAGTCCATTTTATCACTCTTTTGGCTTATAATCACAGGAAACCGTCCTTTGGTTTGCAGCAATAATATCCCAGGTTGTGGGTATCTTTGAGATGCAGAGTCCAGGCTTGAGGCTATGATGTTCCCAGATGAGACCCAAGTACCCTGCAGTTCCTTGCTGTCATGGGCAGAGCAGCAGCCATACGAAGTCGTGAAGTATCGACAAGTAGCTCAGAGACATCGACCTTCACCCTGCCTTGTGTAGCTGGATCCTGGACTTCCCGTCAGATCGCCGGCAGGTGGTAAGAGAGGGCTTTCTCACCTCTCTCTCTCTCTAACCTTCAGCACACATAACCCACAGGTTTGTCTCCTTGGCCCCCTCATTTACTCTCTGGATACCCATGATTGTGTTGCCACCCACAGCTCCAAACAGCTGATCAGATTTGCTGATTATAGTAGACTGATTGGCCTAATGTCAAATAACAATAAGGCAAACTACAGAGAAGCTGCTACCTCCTGGGGAACGGTACCTCAGCACAAAACTAGGATTTCCTGCCCATCTGGGAAAATCACTGTACAGCCTGTATCCCACCACATCAATGATATATATCAATCGTCTTGTTCAACGTCTGTCCAGTCTGTATCCCACCACCTCAATGATATATATCAACCATCTTTTCCAACCCTTGCCCAGTCTGTATCCCACCACCTCAATGATATATATCAACCATCTTGTTCAACATTTGCCCAGTCTGTATGCCACCACCTCAATGATATATATCAATCGTCTTGTTCAACGTCTGTCCAGTCTGTATCCCACCACATCAATGATATATATCAATCGTCTTGTTCAACGTCTGTCCAGTCTGTATCCCACCACATCAATGATATATATCAACCATCTTGTCCAACCTTTGCCCAGTCTGTATCCCACCACCTTAATGATATATATCAACCATCTTGTCCAACCCTTGCCCAGTCTGTATCCCACCACCTCAATGATATATATCAACCATCTTGTCCAACCTCTGTCCAGTCGGTATCCCACCACCTCAATGATATATATCAACCATCTTGTTCAACCTCTGTCCAGTCTGTATCCCATTATCTCAATGATATATATCAACCATCTTGTCCAACCTCTGTCCAGCCTGTATCCCATCACCTCAATTATATATATCAACCATCTTGTTCAACCTCTGTCCAGTCTGTATCCCACCACCTCAATGATATATATCAACCATCTTGTTCAACCTCTGTCCAGTCTGTATCCCACCACCTCAATGATATATATCAACCATCTTGTTCAACCTCTGTCCAGTCTGTATCCCATCATCTTAATGATATATATCAACCATCTTATCCAACCTTTGTCCAGTCTGTATCCCATCACCTCAATGATATATATCAACCATCTAGTCCAAGCTCTGTCCAGCCGGTATCCCACCAATGATTATCTATCAACAGCCTCTCTTCTACCGTTGTCTTCGTTGTGACGTATTTTGCCTCACTCAGTTATTTCTGAAATCTGTGTTTGTTACCTGGAACTAGGAGAAGATTTATTGAATACAGCACCAGGTAGGGTAAAGACAGCCATTACGAATTTAGCTTCAACGTTGCCAAATGTCCGCCGTGTTAGTCTTTGTCGGAAGGAGGCTTGGAAGCAGAGATAGCAGATTGATAGTGGGGTGGGGAGGATGTTGTGTGCATTGACAGCATTATCCCTGTATTGGATTGAAGAGAAATCTAATGTATTACATTTGCGCTACTTTGTTCAGGCCGTTATAAATAACTTGTTATCAGTTAATAGTTGTGCATCATTTAAAGTAAAAAAAAAGAGAAAATGCTGGAAACGTTCAGCTGATCGGGCAGCACCTTGGACAGTCCCAGTTCTGACACTGGGTCTTCCACAGTTTCTCTTTACACACATCCAATCTGATGTACCGAGTTTCCAGCACTTTACTTTCAATTTTATATTAAACGCGTTTTATTCCTGTTAGCCCACAGGAAATGTGACGGACAATTGTGCTGGGCAAGTTCTCATTCAACAATAGGACAATGATAAAATGTGTTCAGTTTAGCTGGTGGAGACAATGTGAAACATTATACCCGCCTGCTGGTGCCCCGCGCCCAGGTTTTCCAGCCCGCTCTCTGGCTCAGTCAGAGGATCATCAGGTTCCCGTTCTGCCACAGGTTGATGTCGGAGTGTTAGTGTTTGAACTCTGAATGGCCGAGCCACTGCAGCACATTACTGGCGACAAGGAGTCCTGGGCGAGTTGCTGAGTGAGCTGTAATCCTGGGAAACACTGGGCATTTAGACCTGTCAGTATCTGGGATTTGGCCCAGGTCAGTACTTTCACAGATGGGGGCTGGATGTTCCTCCTTTCACAGTGAATCAAAAGGCTTGGGGTGCTGGGCATTGGTTGTGGGGAGATTTCTGATTACACCACTCGCTGTGAGATGTGAGGACGATGTCTGAGGATTCGGGGGTCGGTGAGTGTCAGATACAGCAGCGTGACACTGTGAGGTTGGGTCCTGAGATAACAAAGTTTTACATCCAACTACAATGGAACCGGGGTTCAACCTGCCCAGGTTTATGAGCTGTTGAACGAGTATTTCTGTTCTGGGTTCAGATGTTTGTTTCTGGAGTTCCTTTGGAAGTAATGACTACCTTTCTGAGGAGAGGATATGTTACCATCCCATCCCTTACAGTTAGAAGCTGTGGGAATGGACTGTTCCGTGTTTGCAACAGTGGAAATAGACCCGTGAGTTTGGTGTTCAATCTGTGTTTGGAAATTCCTCCCGGCCCCCCGTCACTGTCACCTGTCTGTCAATCGGTGGAAATTCGGCAGAATCTCAGGATGCTGGAAACTTGCACCAAAAACGGAAAATAGTTGAAGCCATTCTGATGAACGATTGTGAACCCAAATCACTAAGATTGTTCCTTTGGAAATGGACGTATGCACAAGCGCATGTTTGGTGATACTTAGTGGAACAGTGAAGAAACCGCAACTTTTCCCCTGTAAATTATCCTGGCACCACATTCCCTGTAATTCCTGGAAATGTGTTCAGTAGAACTGTTGCTCACGTGGTTCACAAGAGTGATCTCAGGAATGAGAGCGTTTATGTATGACAAGCATTTGATGACTCTGGGCCTGTACTCTATGGAGTTCAGAAGTATAGAGGAGGACGGGATCATATTTAAACCTACAGAGTGCTGAACAGCCAGGATATAGTGGACATGGGGAGGATATTTCCATCAGACGGAGAGTCTGGGGTCTGAGAGGACAGCCTCGGAATAAGCAAGCTTCCCTTTAAAACTGAGATGAGAGAAAGTTCTTCAGCCAAAGAGTCGTCGATCTGTGGAGTTTGTTGCAACAGATGGCGATTGAGGCTGTCACTGGGTATATTTCTGGCAGAGGTTAATATATTATTGATCGCTAACTATTGATCATTTTTGTTAGCCAGACTACTAGAGAATTAAGTGAATACAGAACGTTAAAGGCAGACTTTACAGTTTTAGATTCTTCAATCCAAAATGGCTGCAGTGTTAACCTTTGTCATAATGAAACTCACAGCATACGATGTTCAGTTTGTTAATTCCCTTTTCGGTTATTTTTGGTGAGCTTCTTCCTCCGTTTCCAGGGTAACAGCCCACCAGAGCTGCAAGAAGAGTTGCACATTTTTTTATCGCTCTGTGGTCACCGCCTCTCAGGGTAGGGACAGTGGCCTCAGGAGCAAATGTAACAGAATGATAGTGGGAGGAAAGGATGCTGTGAGTATTGACAATTTGCCTGACATCGCATTTAATTTACACCTACATCAAACGTTTTTTTTTATCAGTGACGGATGGAAAAACTCTGAACAATAATTTCACTGGGACACTTATTTGGCGGAGGCTGCTGCTGACATATTGGATTAGTAGTAGGACATTCGGCCTCTGTTCTGTTCCACCATTCTCTGATCCTCTGACCTCAACTGAACTCTGATTTCAGCGATCCAAGCCTGCAACACTTCACTCCATTGACTGTCAAGAAACTGACTGTGTTCTGCGGAATTAAACATTAAAAAAAAACTCCTGCTTTTTCTTTTTTTCCTTTGAGGAAGAGAATTCCAAAGACACACTATTCCCCCTCGTAAAAATAATCTCGTCTATCTTCACCTGTTTGAGTTTCCCTTACAACAGCAAACATATTGTCCACATTGCTGTCAAGATGACTCGTCATGTTACGTATGAATAGCAACCGCTCAACTCATTTATGTAAACAAGCGGATAACGTCTCCTCTCATTGATGGGGTCAGTTGTGCTGTGAGGATTACATTCCTTGACTTCTCTAGTGCCTTTAACACCATCCAGCCCAAGATCTTAAGGCACAAACTAACGGAGATGGGAGTAGACTCTCACATGGTGGATTGGATAGTGGGCTACTTGACAGATAGACCTCAGTATGTGCGGTTGGGAGACTGTAGATCTGACACGGTGGTCAGCAGCACAGGAGCGCCGCAGGGGAACCGGACTCTCTCCGGTCCTGTTCACCCTGTACACATCAGACTTCCAATATAACTCGAAGTCCTGCCATGTGCAGAAGTTCGCTGATGACACGGCCATAGTGGGGTGCGTCAGGAATGGACAGGAGGAGGAGTATAGGAAACTGATACAGGACTTTGTGATATGGTGCAACTTAAACTACCTGCGTCTCAATATCACCAAGACCAAGGAGATGGTGGTGGACTTTAGGAGATCTAGGCCTCATATGGAGCCAGTGATCATTAATGGAGAAAGTGTGGAGCAGGTTAAGACCTACAAGTATCTGGGAGTACAGTTAGACGAGAAGCTAGACTGGACTGCCAACACAGATGCCTTGTGCAGGAAGGCACAGAGTCGACTGTACTTCCTTAGAAGGTTGGCGTCATTCAATGTTTGTAGTGAGATGCTGAAGATGTTCTATAGGTCAGTTGTGGAGAGCGCCCTCTTCTTTGTGGTGGCGTGTTGGGGAGGAAGCATTTAGAAGAGGGACGCCTCACGTCTTAATAAGCTGGTAAGGAAGGCGGGCTCTGTCGTGGGCAAAGTACTGGAGAGTTTAACATCGGTAGCTGAGCGAAGGGCGCTGAGTAGGCTACGGTCAATTATGGAAAACTCTGAACATCCTCTACATAGCACCATCCAGAGACAGAGAAGCAGTTTCAGCGACAGGTTACTATCGATGCAATGCTCCTCAGACAGGATGAAGAGGTCAATACTCCCCAATGCCATTAGGCTTTACAATTCAACCGCCAGGACTTAAGAACTTTTTTTTAAAGCTATTATTAATGCTTTTTGAGATAGTGATTTAGATGCATATCATATTTTTACTGAGTTAAGTATTGTATGTAATTAGTTTTGCTACAACAAGTATATGGGACATTGGAAAAAAGGTTGAATTTCCCCATGGGGATGAATAAAGTATCTATCTATCTATCTATCTATCTATCTATCTATCTATCTATCTATCTATCTATCTATCTATCTATCTATCTATCTATCTATCTATCTATCTATCTAAATAGCAGCCTCCCAACCTTTATCTACGAATACATTAAAAAATCCGACATTCATTCAATTCCTCAGACACCTCCCTCTGCAACAGAATCCTAGAATTCCTGAATGGGTGACTTCAGTCAGTCCTGAACGGGAGCAGCATCCCCAAAACCATCACACTGAGCACGCTCCCCAACAGGGCTGTGCTCAGTCCACGGCTGTTCACTCTCCTGACCCACGACTGTGCTGCAACACACAGCTCGAATTATATAATCAAGTTCGCCGATGACACGACCGTGGTGGGTCTCATCAGCATGAACGACGAGTCAGCTTACAGAGAGGGGGTGCAGCGGCTAACGGACTGGTGCAGAGCCAGCAACCTGTCTCTGAATGTGAACAAAACAAAAGAGATGGTTGCTGACTGCAGGAGGACACAGAGCGACCACTCCCCGCTGAACATCGACGACTCCTCGGTAGAGATCGTTATGAGCACCAAATTTCTTGGCGGAGAATACCAGCTGGTCCCTCAACATCAGCTCCATAGCAAAGAACGCCCAGCAGCGTCTCTACTTTGTGCGAAGGCTGAGGAAAGTCCATCTCCCACCCCCCCCCCCCCCCCCAACCTCATCAGATTCTACAGAGGTTGTATTGAATATACTGAGCAGCTGCATCAGTGCCTGGTTCGGAAATTGCATCATCTCGGATCGCAAGACCCTGCAGCGGATAGTGAGGTCAGCTGAGAAGGTCATCCGGGTCTCTCTTCCCGCCATTACGGACATTTACACTACACGCTGCATCCGCAAAGCAAACAGCATTATGAAGGACCCCATGTACCCCTCATACAATCTCTTCTCCCTCCTGCCATTTGGGAAAGGGCACCGAAGCATTCGGGCTCTCACGACCAGACTATGTAACAGTTTCTTCCCCCAAGCTATCAAACTCCTCAGTACCCAGAACCTGGACTGATGCCTTACTGTCCTACTGTCTTGTTTATCATTTATTGTAATGCCTGCACTGTTTTGTATACTTTATGCAGTCCTGGGTAGGTCTGTAGTCTAGTGCAGTTTTTTTTTCTGTGTTGCTTTTTACGTAGTTCAGTCTAGTTTTTGTACTGTGTCATGTAACACCATGGTCCTGAAAAACGTTGTCTCATTTTTACAATGTACTGTAGCAGCAGTTTTGGTCGAAATGACAGTTAAAAGTGACGACTTGACTCGACTTGAAAATTGATGCAAATGCTTATTCAGTGCGTCCACCATTTTATTATCCCCCATTACTGTCTCTCGGTCATCGCTTTCCTCTTTCGCCTCGCTCGTACACTTTGTGTATCTGAACAAAAAAACTTTTGGTATCTACTTTAACCATATTGGCTCGCATTATATTGCATTCCTTCTTTAACTTTTCAATGAGTTTTATTTTGCCTTCTGCTGGCATATAAAATTTCCCAATCATTTAACTTCCCGCTAATACTTATTGTATTGCATACCTTCTCTATGCCTATGATGTTGGCGTTGAATAGTGTTCTGTGCCACGGTTCCATCATCTTCCTTTATAACGCATCTCCAATTTAGAAAGTATATATTGTGTGCTTTCGAAATTCCTTTCGGAAACTACAGACTGTTCTGCTGTCATGCCTGCCTGTGTTCTTTTCCAATCGATTCTGGGGAACTCCTCTCAAAAGGCTTTGTAATTCCCTCTACTCCACTGTAATTTTGATCCATTCTTTTTTTTCAATTTTGAGGTTGAGTTCGATCATGTCGTGATCATTTTCACCAAAGTCCTCTGATCAATTCCGGCTCATTACACAGTATCTCCCGGTGGGCTCAACCTCGAGCTGCTCTGAAAAGCCACCGCGCAGGCATTCTCGAAATTCTGTCCCTTGGAGTCCAGGATCAACATGATTTTCCCAGTCTTGCACAATATCTTAAACCATCATGACGATTATCGTCCTTCCCTTTCGACAGGCGTTTTCTATCTCATGTTATATTTTTTAGACCAAATCCTTATTCTGGTTTGGGTTGTCTGTAAATATAACTCACATAATGGTTTTTATCCTTACAGTTCGTTGTTCTATCCACAATGACTCAACACCTTGCAACCCCATATCACCTCTTTTAAATGATTTAATTTCACATTTAACCAACAGAGCAACACTGCCCCTTCTACATTCTTGGCTAGCCTTTTACTGCAATGTATATCATTGACATTCTCCCAGTCATAATCTTCCTTCAGCAACGATTCAGTGATTCTTACAACATCCTATACTCGTATTCCCATATGAAACTCTGCGAGAAGATCTTCAACCATGTCCAGTACACTACGTGCATTCAAATAGAACGCCTTCAGTCCAGTATTCACCCATTCCTATTTTTCTCGCCTTTTACGCTCCATCGTATCCGACTGACTGCAATTTTGTTTAACCCCCCCCCCCCCAGGAAATTCCAGCCTACCTGCCCGCCAGCACATCAGGCTCCTCTGATTCAAGAGTAACTCGTCCCTTTGGTAAAGATCGTTCCCTCTCCAGAATCTCCTCCAGAAACTGCAACACGATCTCATTCTAGTCGTCAATGTCAATTGACTAAAACGGCAATAAATCGTCCTTGTGTTCGACTACCCCAGGAACAATCAGCACACTTCAAAGATTATCTGTCCGACGTTAGTGGATGGTCGCATAACCGGGTCCTGTGATAGACACCAGCTGCTCATACGACCATCTTCCACCAACTCACATAACTGCATGTACACCCTGATCGGTGAGGTGGAGGGTAACCATGTTTGCTCAAATGTGACCTGCAGTCTAGCGGAGGAAGGGAGATCTATACAACTCTTTTATTTGGTCCATCTTCAGAAAAAAATCTCTGGGCATTTTCCAGCGGAGAAGCGGATAAAGAACCTAAAGTATGAAAACGGTGCAGCTTGTTTTCAGTGGTGCAGATAATGGAACACACCGGGAAAAATAAAAATATCCTGTTTACTTCACTTACAGCTTTCTTCAGATGTATTTTCTTCTGATGTCCAAAGCTGTCAATGATGTAGTAAATATAATTGTTAACATATATCCTCTGCGTCTAAAGATACGTTTAACATATTTTAAAATATTGTGAATACTGCAAATAAATGTTTATGTTTATGTTGTTTCAACCAGGCTATGCACAAAAAGAAAGATAGTTATTGCACATCACATATCAGATTAATTACTGTCAGAAACAGATCTAGCTAACCCTTTATAGTTCAGCACATGCAGAAATATAGAACACGCCACGGGTTTGTATAGAATGAAATAACACACATTATTGATAATGATTTTGCAATAATTAGAAATGTTTGCTACAACAGGAGTGAACATTCAAGCCAGAGTTCTCTGGAAAAGGGGACGGATGTGAAACACGGTCTTGATCAATCTGCCCGAAATCTTCGCCGATCACAATCAGACTCATCTCTGGGACTTTATGGACAGCCACTCTCTGGAATGGAACTACAGATCAGCGGACAGGAAGCAGAGTCAAACCCGAGGAAATCTGCAGATGCTGGAAATTCAAGCAACACACACAAAACGTTGGTGGAACGCAGCAGGCCAGGCAGAATCTATAGGAAGAAGTACAGTCGACGATTCGGGCCTTGCCTGTTCTCCAGCTCCCTCCTCCTTTTTTTCTCCCTGGGATTCCCGACCCATGATCCAGTCCCATAAATCTTTCCCTCTCCCTTTTGCCAATAACTTTCCAGCTCCTCCCCCTCCTGTCTTCTATCATTTAGGATTTCCCCTACCCCTCCCACTTTTAAATCCCTTACTATCTTTTCTTTCCGTTCGTCCTGACGAATGGTCTCGGCCCGAAACGTCGACTGTACTTCTTCCTGCTGACAGTGCCTGGCCTGCTGTGTTCCACCAGCATTTCCTGCGGGAAGCAGAGTGTAATAATGGAACGTCGGAATGATCAGGGGCTCTTTATTTCAATAAGCAAAATGGCCTACACTTTCAAACAGGTCGCTGCTCACACTGAAGTTATCATTGCTTGAATTATATCACTGTCACTGCTGTTCAACCTCAGCCGACTGAACTGAGATGATGATCTCACTACTGGCCTCGCGGATAACGTCATTACCAGTTCACGCCCATCGTTGATCATGTTACTCATGTTGTTGTGTCTGGAATCTTAAATCTGACGACAGTGATGATGTAACTGCGATTCCTGGTCACTCGCTGAACTCCATTCCAAAGACACCAATAATTGAAATTCCTCCTCTATGCATAGATTTCAATTGGCGATTTATTCACTGCTGTTGTGAACCTTGCAGCCAGCTGATTTTCGATTCTCCAGATAAAAGTGATCAGCAGAGTGCAATCCTGTGTTCTGTACATTACTCGTTTCGTTTTTAACTGCGTGGACCGCAATGACAATACTGCTCAAAATGACAGCGGAACTAGCAGCACAGGTAGAGAATTATTCCAGCTGCTACTGTCCTGCAGCTTCACCGCTAATCTCTAAAGCAGGATCACCGCCTACACCGTGCACTGCATTTTCCCTTAAAGGTGCAGTTCATATAGCGTTATCATAATGCTAAAAGATTGGAATTTGTCAAATTGCATCTGGTCTGGTTTTTATGCAGTATAGGTATCTACTGCGCACTAGCTTGGAAATTATATCAAATGCACATCAAAAGATAGTTCTTTTTTTTTTACAGAACGAGCGACGAGGCGAAGTGATTTAAGATCGCAGTAATGCAGTTTCGTGGAGACACTTTACTCATTTCAACTTGAGCTTCCACGCAGACGATGTTTAAAACTCTACCTGTCTACCATAAACATATGCAGTGGATAAATCATAATCAGCATTTACACCATTACATCTGGCGGAGTATTGCATTGCCACAGGTTACGAAGGACAGGTGTAACAATATTCATAATATCAATGGCCGCTCACACGCCGGCAAATATAAAAGCTGTTTGTTCAGCGAGAACCAAACTCAACAGTCAACACCTCAGCATTTACATCATTGATGGGATTTCCTGTACCCTCAACAGCATGATCATATGCTGATTTTTATCGCAAGAATATCAGTAAACACTGAAGTTGTTGCGGAAGAACGTTTATTGTGCTTAATTTTTATCATTATATTGGGCAGGGGTAGCATACCGAATAGAGCCGAGAAAGCGCAGGCTGGTGGGTTGGCAAGTTTGCAGACGACACATAGGTTGGTAGTGTAGAGGATTGTTGAAGATTGCCGAGAGACATTGATAGGATGCAGAAGTGGGCTAAGAAGTGGCAGATGGAGTTCAACCCGGAGAAGTGTCAGGTGTTACACTTCGGAAGGAAAAACTCCAAGGCAGAGTACAAAGTACGTAGCAGGATTATTGTACGTGTGGAGGAGCAGAGGGATCTGGGTACATGTCCATAGATCCCTGAAAGTTGCTTCACAGGTAGGTAGGGTATTTAAGAAAGCTTATGAGGTGTTAGCTCTCATAAGTCGAGGGATAGGGTTTAAAAGTTGTGATGTAATGTTGCAGCTCTATAAAACTCTGGTTAGGCCACACTTGGAGTATTGTGTCCAGTTCTGGTCGCCTCAATATAGGAAGGATGTGGAAGCATTGGAAAGGGTACAGAGGAGATTTACCAGGATGCTGCCTGCTTAGAGAGTATGGATTATGATCAGAGATTAAGGGAGCCAAGGCTTTCCTCTTTGGAGAGAAGGAGGATGAGAGGAGACATGATAGAGGTGTACAAGATATTAAGAGGAATAGACAGAGTGGACAGCCAGCGCCTCTTCCCCAGGGCACCACTGCTCAATACAAGAGGACATGGCTTTAAGGTAAGGGGAGGGAAGTTCAAGGGGGATATTATAGAAAGTTTTTTTTTACTCAGAGTGGTTGGTGCGTGGAATGCACTGCCTGAGCCAGTGGTGGAGGCATATACACTGATGAAGTTTAAGAGACTACTAGACAGGTATATGGAGGAATCTAAGGTGGGGGGGGGGGGATTTTATGGGATGCAGGGTTTGAGGGTCGGCACAACGAAGGGCCTGTAATGTGCTGTACTATTCCATGTTCTTATCACACAGGGTTACACATCAGTAGGACTAAAGGGATTCTTTGCACACACACCGAAGAAATTTGGGATTTCTACGTCAAATCTAAATGTGATTGCTGTTCAGTTGATTAGCATATAAAGAACCTGAAGTTACATAATCAATGCCGTTTGTATTCAATGGCTGGACGTAAGGGTGCCTACAGGAGCATGCAATGATATATTTCTTCGGCACTTACTCTGCAATGGTTTATTGAACGTTACACGACTGTGCTTGCCTGACTTTTTTTGTGGCAAAGAAATATGTTTAATAGAACATATATACTTTTAATCAAAATTTTCCCAGCTTGAAACACATTCTTTTTCAAATTTATTGCTATCGACAATTCGAATAAACGTATCCGTTCCGCTGCTTCTAGATCTCTAAGCTGAATTCTAAGGGAATTCATTGCAAACGCAACAGAGATAAATAACAGTCAGGAAGAGAAGTTTTAGTTCAGCCTTTGCAGGCTTACAAATATACCATGTCTGTGGAAAATGAAAATAATTCTAGTTTCCATAGACTTTGTTGAAATACCATAGGATTGCGGACACTGCTCAAGTGAGAGGAAACATTCCAAGGAACAGAATAAAGAGGAAAAAATAATAATAAAATATTCCGAATAACAGATTTAGAGCACTGGTGGTTGTTTCTTTCTGTGTGATCTTCAATCGAGGGTAAATTGTACAAAGGTACAGCGACACGTTTGCTTGCCAACAAATACAAAGTCACTTTACAGGAAAATGCTGATTCTGCCTGGATTAAAGCGCATCCTATCACTCCGACACATTGCAGACAGCGGAACAGCATCATCTGCCATACAGTGGAAATCTCTGTCTGTCTGCGGCCTGGGCGTGTGGGGAGGCTTATGATCATCGGCCATACAGTGGTTATCTCTGTCTGTCTGCGGCCTGGGCTTTGTATGCGGTGTGGGGAGGTTTATGATCATCGGCCATACAGTGGAAATCCCTGTCTGTCTGCGGCCTGGGCTTTGTCTGCGGTGTGGGGAGGCTTATGATTATCGGCCATACAGTGGAAATCTCTGTTTGTCTGCGGCCTGGGCTTTGTATGCGGTGTGGGGAGGCTTATGATCATCGGCCATACAGTGGAAATCTCTGTTTGTCTGCGGCCTGGGCTTTGTATGCGGTGTGGGGAGGCTTATGATCATCGGCCATACAGTGGAAATCTCTGTCTGTCTGCGGCCAGGGCTTTGTATGCGGTGTGGGGAGGCTTATGATTATCGGCCATACAGTGGAAATCTCTGTCTGTCTGCGGCCTGGGCTTTGTATGGGATGTGGGGAGGCTTATGATCATCTGCCATACAGTGGATATCTCTGTCTGTCTGCGGCCTGGGCTTTGTATGTGGTGTGGGGAGGCTTATGGACCGTAAGGAAACAACTTGACTTTTCTTGCTAATTTCTGTTTCAACAGCAGCAGGATTTTACAGGAAAGTGAGACACAGTGCCCATGTTGAAGATTGGTAATCTACTAGTATATCAGGCTGAGATGAAAATAATAATCAGCCTCTTGTGAAACCACAGACAAACCGTCGCAAAGAATACCTATTGACCACTCAGTGATCTGATCCGCATTGCGCTGGAGGGAACCCAGTTGCCGACAGTTAACTCCGTCGTTATTGTCGCTGTATATCTCTCTCTGTCTATCTCTATCTCTCTCTCTCTCTCTCTCTCTGTCTCTCTCTGTCCCCCTCTCTCTCTCACCCTTTCTCTCTCTCTCTCTGACTGTCTCTTCCACTCTCACTCTTCCCTTCCTCCCCTTGTCCATCTTTCTTGTCCACCTGCTACTCCTGTCGAACATGAGAGCACATTTGCACAGATGGCTGACTGTCATTTTCTGTCTCAGAAAACCTCTACTTTCCACGCTAATGCCGCTCTCTTTCAGAACCGCCGTTTTCTTCCATTCATCTTACACCAGCCAAGATGGATCAAATGCGATTTTTGACTAATTTACCGCTTTGCTAACCGGGGTGTTTTAAAGAAAATTCATATACTTGCTCATTTTGGACTTATTTCCTCTTCAAACTGTGTTATACAGGTGCAGTAAGATATTTTTAAAATTAATTTTATTAATTTCAGGATACGTGGTCACAGCAACACTTATCTACACACTTCTTCCTCTGCCACCTGGTAGACCAAGGATTAACTCTTCCTGTAGCTTTACGGAAACTAATTAGAGTCTTTTCAGGGTAGGCTGCTGACGTCACCGGAGATTATTTTTCTCTCTGTTTAATAAGAGCCCCGTTCACTCGGTTCCCTCAGTTTCAGCGAGAGCAGCTTCCCCTGCCACGGACAGATAACCGGAGCTGCAGTGTCAGGGAGAGTGAGGACGGATTGGCTCGTTCTGTCATGGATCGGAATCCGGGAAGCGCAGCCTGGAATATAACGGGAAATAGGAGAAGTGTCTTCTGGATGTTTCCATACATTTCTACAGACTATTGGGTACCGGTAGATTTTCGAGTTACACATGTTCTCGTCGCCATTCAGGTGGTTTTCTTCCCCGTCCTCGCCATTATTGCTCTTCCTGGTGAGTCTCTCTTTAATACGTCACCGCATTTTTCTTATCACGTGTACCTCTCATTATAACAATTAATGATGCTGTCGCACTGCAATCTGTTAATTAAACAAACTTTTTTCCTATGCACTTTGATGGTTTTCTGTCCTGACGATCTCTGTTCAAGAGAGTATGTGGTGGCAGTGGTGATGATCCAGAGAAGGTTTACGAGAATGATCCAGCGATTAAACGATCTCACGTATCAGGCGCGTTTGATGGCCCTGTGCCCGTATTCGCGCAATTTAACGGTTGTTAACTGAGACATTAACGTTTATATAGAGAAGGCAGGAAGACAGTTTTGGAAGGGAAACACATCAATCCTGATTGAGTAGCTTATGGTCCTGTGGCGTGGTCAGGCTGGCTCAGATAATGCTCCGGGTGTAATGGTTAAATTTCTGACGAGTGAACTTACTGACAGTCGCTCAGCACAGCAGCCTACGACCGAGACGTTGAAACATTACATATTCAAATGGATCTCCGCTTTCCATTCACTTTCTCCTCGCCGCGAGAATACCTGCTATGAATCAAGATTTTTTCCCCCTCACTTGAGGGTCAATTGCAATTAAACAGGTTTCCAACCCCTAGTCTTTTCGTGGATAATCGGTCTGATTGGTCATCTGTAGTCCGGGATTTCCGTGAACTTAACCAGGTCACTCGGCTGTCAGGACCTTCGGCCGTGGCGGCCACATTATCGAAGTGTCTTTCGCATTTTGGCTCCTATCTCGCCCTGTAGGCTTGCGGGAGTTCCTCCGAAAACGTCGTTCGTTCTTCACGTTTCCACATTGGCTGTCGTTCAGCAGCGGCATTACGTTCTCTAAACTTTGAACATTTATCTTAATGGCTCCGCTTCCGCGCGTTTTGCGTTCGCCAGCTCTGTATCCACATTTCTTTTGTTATCGTTTCAGTTGGCAGCGTGAGGCTGTCGCAGAATTGTGTTCGATAAATCGTCTAATTATCTGCCGTCCAGCAGAAAGAATGACGTTAGTGTGACGACCCCTCCTCCGTTTCTCTCTGATCATCTTCAACAACATCGGTCGGATTAGAAAGTTAATAAATCAGTTAGTTCCTTTCCAACTTCCATGTGCTGACCGAGGTGCCGCTGAAGCAAAGGAAGCATTGTCTCCGGAATATAATCACTGGTTGCATCTTCTGACTCTGGCCACCCTCCTCCCCACTGTGTTCATAAAATGCATTTTCCGACTGGGACCCAAAAATTGTAAAATGCAATGATCTTTAATATATTTTTTCACGCCAGCTGCATTTGACCGTGTGTAAAGCCTAAGGAACATATTTCTGAAAACATGATTTTTTTCTGAAAACATGATAGACCACTGTAAGTTCTTGAAATGCTGACCATGACGTATTGTTCTGGTGACAAATCAGTTTCACTGTTGCTGAAAAAATAAGGCATTTTCGAGACATTAATGACTGGCATAAAATTGTAAAGTCAGAAGTACAAGGAGGAGCTGGTGAGACTCGTGGTACGATTTCAAGGTAATACTCCCTCAATGTTGGCAAACAGGAAGTGATGTACAAAAATAAGGTTTTGGACTACATCTGCAAATTCAGCCGCCCTGGCTAAGGATCAGGGACGCGAATCTGCGCCTCATCCAGAGATGGTGGGTGTCAAGGATAATTATTTCACGGAGATTCCGCGGAGCATCATTCGGATCTTTTTCCCTCAGCATGTAAGGAATTTCACAACCACCGGCCATCGTTATCTGTGTTCTTCGCTTTCCGTTTCGTTGCTGATATTCGATCGAACAGATTGCACTCAGATTACACTACTTTGCAAAACTGTTTAATTTATTCAACTGGTAATCGCTACGATTATATTATTCCGTCAGGTACACTCATTTCAATCATTGACACACATTATACTCGTTTTAAGAGAACTCTTCCTGTTTTATTTACCCTGACTGTTTATTCTGTTTGGCAGTGAACATGGTGACCATATTCATCCTGTCTCGTGGAGAGTGCGGCCTCTCCAGAGTTGTCTCGTGCTATCTGGTTGCCATGGCAGCGGCGGATCTTCTGGTTCTTATCCTGGACCTGATATTGAGCAAGATTCCACTTACGTACCTTCATCGCCTCGTTTTCGACCGCTCAATGCCCAAGGGGTGTAATATCCACGCTGCTCTGATTTACACCGCAACCGACTGTTCCGTCTGGTTCACCGTCACATTCACCATGGATCGGTTTGTCGCCATTTGTTGCCAAAAGATGAAAACAAAGTATTGCACGCGGAAAACCGCGGCCGTGGTTTTGGGGACTGTGACTGTGATCAGCAATTTAAAGAATATTTACTGGTATTTTCGACTGTCAGAGGAATACACATGGATAATTGCTCCATTCATTTGTCAACAGAGATATCAGTTTTTAAATTTCACGAATCAAATTGACCTTTTTTATTCCTTCCTCACCCCTGTACTCCCATTTGTGCTGATTCTGCTGACGAACGGCCTCACTGTCAGGCACGTCTTAGTCACCAGCAGAGCTCGCAGGAGACTCAGAGTTCCCGGTAACGGACAGAGCGCCAGAGACCCGGAGATGGAGAAACGCAGGAAATCCCTTGTTTTATTGCTGATGGTCTCGGGTAATTTCATCCTGCTGTGGACACCTTTCAGTGTGTTCTCCGCATGGGATCGGCTGAATTATCTCCCCATGCGTTTGCCTCCGCCAGATTCCCTTCGAGAGCTGGGCATCATTCTGCAGCTTCTGAGCTGTTGTACGAACACGGCCCTTTACGCCGTTACACAGGCCAAGTTCAGGGAGCAGCTAAAGAATGTGGTAAAATCTCCGCTTGCCCTCATTGTTCAGAAAAAAATCGTGACTTAGCGGCGTCGCCCGTCCGGATACCACTATATATTGCGGGCACTTTCTGTTCATCTTGGCCCGGCGATATCCTTATTCCTGTCACACCTCACAAGCGGAAATTGCATAGACAAGCCCCTTATGCAGCCGCAATGCTGGTCCCGAATTCGCTGGCTCATTTCCCTTCTCTGCTCTACTGATTGTAGTGCGTTTTGCCCCACGGTTCCACTGTACATTCCTCCGTCCTCCCGATTCGTTGGTCCAGCTGCAAGGCCATATTCCTGTGAGAGCATCCGTGTTCCCGAAACAATCCGTTCATTCCCGACAGTGGCGGCTGAATTGCTGCTGCGAGTCCATTGACAACTGAATTGGTGCCTCTTCCTGCAGCCACGCTGAGCTCGTCAGTCTCATCTACACGGCCTACAACTTGCTACACCGCATTCAGATCAGATTGTACCCGTTCTGATACCAATCTTGTCTCTCGATCTCCCTGTTCCCAACTCCAGGGAGAGATTATCTACCGACATATTTTACAAAGCCATGCTACTGACTCCAACAGTTATCCTGACGATACTTTCTGCCAAACGGACACTCGCCGAAGTGCTATTCCATTCTATCATTTCCATTGATGAGAATTTCATCTCCAGACATTTTACAGTCAATGGAGATTCCCTTCCGCCACGATCGATGCTGCTATCACCATTCTCTGACGCATTTCCCCCAGGTACCATCACTCCATCCCACCCAGAATAATAAAAGAGATTGGGTCTCCTTGTCCTCAGGTAACACGCCACGAGCCTCCACATGCAAGATATTTTCCCGTAACTTCCACCATCTCCATAGCCACTCTACCACCAGGCACGACTTTCCCTCCCCCATCTCCGGTTTCTGCTGATCGTCCTCTGCGCGACTCCATTGACTACCAGCGGTCCGCACAAGTCTCCCTTATTCCTGTAACCGTACTGCAGACATTATTTCCAGCAGGTACTGGTTATTCCTGGACAACGGAGATCACACTGGCGAAAAAATGCATTTCCAGTGTCCGCTGTATTGCAAGAAATAAAATGCTGATACTCCATCCAGCTACAATCGTCAAAAACCCATTGTCATCAATGATGTCATTTACAATCCCTGTTGCCGCGGACAGAATTGACCTGAAAGTTGTTATGGGCTAGATATTATCGAGGTTGGAGGAGAGATAGTTTTGAACAAGGGCCCCATTGAGTGCCCACACGGACAGAGGGAGATAGGAACATTATTTGTTGTTATTCTGATCTCAATAATATCGGGAATAGCCCAAAATGTTCACAGAAAAAGCTCGCTGTTTTATTTTTAACTATCACATGGTATCGTGTTTATACTTGGAGGGATCTGATGTGACCGGGTCTTTTCCCGACACATAAATAGTTCTACTAGTGGTGACATTTTCACACATGAATCAAACTGCTTATCCTGTGAATCTCAAATATAACGATAATACCTGAATACGAACACGTCCGTCAGCTAAACCATACTACTAAACATGAATCGCAGATATCAGTGGCAGTAAGGACAGCGGTCATCCAGACCCAATTCAGATTAGATTGGAATAAATGTGTTGAACTGGCAATTGTCGCTGAACGAATAACAGGTACAGTGCCTGTAAAAATATTCACATCCCCCGCCCGCCCACCCCTCCCCCACTTTGAAGACCCTTGTAGCCATAGGCACTCGCATGGATCCCGGCTATTCCTGCCTTTTTATTGGCTACGTGGAACGGTCCGTGTTCCAAGCCGACAGCGGTGTCACTGTCCGAAATCTCCCGCGGGACACTGACGACAGCATTGCTGCTACTTCCTGGACGCTGCTCGTTGATTTCATCAACCAGCTCCAATTTCCAACACGCCTTTAGTTTTACCTGATCCATTTCCAATCTCTCTTTCTCTGTCTTCCGAGCCAGCTTATCTACTGTCGTACATCATAAGTCCATCGACTCACACAATTACCTGAACTATACTTCTTCCCATAGAACAATTGAACCATAGAAGCCTACAGCACAGTACAGGCCCTTCAGCCCTCCAGGTTGTGCCGACCCATGTAATTCTTTAAAAAAGTACTAATCCCACACCACCCCATAACTCTCCATTTTTCTTTCATCCATGTGCCTTTCCAAGAGGCTCTTAAATACACTTAATGTTTTAGCCTCCACCGCCATCGCTGGCAAGTCATTCCAGGCACTCACAACCCTTCGTGTAATAAACTTACCCCAGATTTCTCCCCTAAACTTCCCTCCCTTAATTTTGTACGTATGCCCTCTGGTGTTTGCTGTTGGTGCCCTGGGAAACAGGTACTGACTATCCACCCTATCTATGCCTCTCATAATCTTGTAGACCTCTATCAAGTCCCCACTCATTCTTCAACGCTCCAAAGAGAAAAGTCCCAGCTCTGCTAAACTTGCTTCATATGACTTATTCTCCAAACCAGGTAACATCCTGGTAAATCTCCTCTGGACCCTCTCCATAGCTTCCACATCCTTCCTATAATGAGATGACCAGAATTGAACACAATACTCTAAGTGCGGACTCGCCACAGAATTGTAGAGTTGCAACATGGCCTCTCTACTCTTGAACTCAATCCCCCTGTTAATGAAGCCTAGCATCCTATAGGCCTTCTTAACTACCCTATCAACCTGTGCAGCGACCTTGAGGGATGTATGGATTTGCACCCCAAGGTCCCTTTGTTCATCCACACTGATAAGTAACTGACCATTAACTCTGTATTCAGTCCTCTGGTTTGCGCTTCCAAACTGCATCACCTCACACTTGTCCGGATTGAACTCCATCTGCCATTTTCCTGCCCAACTCTGCCGCTTGTGTATATCCTCTTGTAACCTTCTACTACCTACAGCTCCATCCACAACTCCTCCAATCTGCGTGTCATCCGAAAACTTACTCACCCATCCTTCCGCATCTGCATCCAGGTCATTTATAAAAATCACAAAAGGCGGGGTCCCAGGACGGATTCCTGCGGCACTCCCGTAGTCACCTACCTCCAGGCAGAATACTTTCCTTCTGTAACACTAACCCAACAGGCCGGTATATGTCTAGGGGAAAAGGAGATCCAACCGCTCTCCAACTCCACCTCCCGTACACGCAGGTGCTGTGAGAATCAGGTTTATGCCTCGCATACACACACAATATCAAACTCACACCAAATACCTTTATGGAATACACTTTAAAGATTTTACTAAAACTAAAAGAGTACTATGCAATACAGTATATATGAAGGAAAATAAATAAAGTAAAAGGCGCCAACTTATCAAAGTTCAGTCAGTTTAGTGCACATCGTTGGAGCTCAACCATCGAACCATTCGACCCCTCGTCACTCTCCTCCGACCTCCACGTCCTCGCACCTGGGACCATCCGGCTGGTCGACCGAGCAGTGCGGCGCACGTCCACCTTCCTCGGCGTCTTCTTCCCGACTCCCCTGAAAACCCGCGAAAACCCCCAAGCTCCCAGCCCCACAAGCCAAAATAACATTCCCCATTGGTTAAAAAATGAATACAATCCCCATATCAGCAAGTCCAAAACCAAACAACTGCGTGAGAAAACACTTATCAGACATAAAAGCATTCCTACTCCAGAAAACCAAAGAAGCCATTTTAATTAACATACCCTGTACATTGTACACTTCTACAGCTACCCTCTTCTTTCTGCCATTAAGCCAATTTTTTATCCAAACAGCTAAGGTTCCACATCCCAATGCCTCATGACTTTCCGGATGAGTCTCTCAATAGGGACCTTGTCAAATGCTTTGCTAAAGTCCATGTAGACCACATCCACGGCCCTACCCTCATCAATTTCTTTTGTTACCGCTTCAAAAAACTCAATCAGGCTCCTGAGGCACGATCTTCCCTTCACAAAGTAATGTTGACTATCCAGGAGTAGAATGTACTTCGCCAAATGCTCGTAGATCCTATCTTTAAGGATCCTTTCCAGTAGTTTGCATACCACCGACGTAAGACTCATCGGTCTATAGTTCACTAGTTTCTCCCTATTGCCTTCTTTAAACAAAGGAACTACATTTGCCATTCTCCAGTCCTCCGGCACTTCCCCTGCAGCCAAAGAGGATTCAAAGGTCATAGCTAATGCTCCTGCGATCTCTTCTCTCAATTCCCAGAACACCCTGGGGTGTATCATATCCGGCCCTGGGGATTTATCAGTCTTAAGCACTTCATCTTCCTTAATCTCCACATTCTCAACTTCGACCTCATCCTGACCAAGATCCTTTTCACTTGTGAATACTGAAGCAAAGTATTAATTTAGGACCTCCCCTAACTCCTCTGCCCTCTTTATACTTTAGCGGTCCCACCTTCGTTCTCGTCATCCTCCTATTCTTCACATACGCATTGAACGCCTTGGGGTTCTCCTTAATACTACATTCCAAGGCCTTCTCATGCCGCCCTCGAGCTCACCTAAGTCCTTTCTTTAGTTCCTTCCTGGCTACACTATATTTCTCATAAGCTCCTCCTACTTCCTGCTTCTTATATCTAATATATGCTTCCTTTTTCCTCTTGAAGTGTTGCCTCACATGCTTTGTCAGCCACGGCTCCCTCTTCCTATCATTTTTTCCTTGCCTCAGTGGGACAAACCTATCCTGAACCCAGCTCAAGTGATCCATAAACTTTTCCCACATTACTTCTGTGCTTTCCCCTTTGAACATTTGTTTCCAATTTACTGTTGCTAGTTCCTGCCTCATCCCTTCAAATTTAGCCTTTCCCCAGTTAAGCACTTTACCATTTAGTCTGATTTTATTTCTTTTCCATAGCTAGGCTGAAGCTAAGGGAGTTGTGGTCACTCTCACCAAAATGCTCCTCCACCAAGAGGTCTGTCACCTGACCAGGTTCATTCCCCAGAACTAGATCCAGTATAGACTCTCCTCCCGTCGGCCGGTCCATATACTGTGTCACGAATCCTTCTTTAACACGCCTGACAAGTTCAGCCCCATCTATCCCCCTTGCACTCAGGAGGTACCAGTCAATATGAAGGAAGTTGAAGTCACCCATAACTACTACCCTGTATTTCCAGCATCATTCTAAAATAAGCCTGCTTATCTGCTCCTCGGTGTCTCGAGGGCTATTTGGGGGCCTACAGTCTACTCCCAGCACAGTGATTGAACCCTTCCTATTTCTGACATCCACCCACGCCGACTCAGTGGACACTCCCTCTGCAGCGTTCTCCCTTTCTATAGCCGTGATATTATCCCTGACCTGCAATGCCACTCACCCACCCCCACTTTTCTACCTCCCATCCTATTCCTTTTAAAAAAACTGAACCCCGGGACCTACATCATCCAATCCTGCCCTTCCTTCAACCAAATTTCGGTAACAACCACAACATCGTAGATCCACATCCTAATCCATGCTCTAAGTTCATCCTCCTTGTTCCTAATACTCCTAGCATTGAAATAGACACATTTCAACCCCTTTAACTGGCTACAATTATGTTCTGTCCCCTTCCTCATCAACTCAGAACTCGTCGGATCATGCTCTTGTCTTTCTACCATAATCCCTTCACTCTCATTCTGATTCCCACCCCTCCCCCTGCCAAACTAGTTTCAAGCCTCCCCAACAGCTCCATCAAACTTGCCCGTCAGGATATTGGTCACCCTGGGATTCAAGTGCAACCCGCTCGTTTTGTACAGGTCACACCCGCACCAAAAGAGGTCCCAATGATCCAGAAATCTGAATCCCTGCCTCCTGCTCCAATCCCTCAGCCACGCATTTATCCTCCACCTCATTCTACTCCTATTCTCACTGTCGCCTGGAACAGGCGGTAATCCCGAGATTACTACCTTTGAGGTCCTGCTTTTCAACTTCCTTCCGAAATCCCTGTAGTCGTCTTTCAGGACCCTTTCCCTTTTCCTACCTATGTTATTGGTACCAATATGTTCCACGACCTCTTGGTGTTCTCCCTCCCACCGCAGGATATCTTGGACGCGGTCAGAAACATCCCGGACCCTGGCACATGGGAGGCAAACTACCTTCCGAGTTTCTTTCCTGTGTCCACAGAATCGCCTGTCTGAACTCCTGACTATAGAGTCCCCTATTACTACTGCCTTCCTGCCTTCCTCTTCCTTTCCCTATCCTTCTGAGCCACAGGGCCGGTCGGCATAACTGTCTGTGTGCTTTTATCTATCTATCTATCTATCTATCTATCTATCTATCTATCTATCTATCTATCTATCTATCTATCTATCTATCTATCTATCTATCTATCTATCTATCTATCTATCTATCTATCTATCTATCTATCTATCTATCTATCTACTCGTCTGTCTTGCTGCCTGACGTCTGCTGTCTGTTTTTGTCTGGTTGTGCTGTATCAGATATTGCGAATTTGATGGAGCGGAATTGACAAGGCGATTATCAATCAGAAGCACTGTGGAGTTTGAGCAATGATTACTTTCTCAGTATTACTGGACAGATTTACAAAGGCTGACTGAATGTCGCGATGCAATAGGTAGCGGGTGGGTAACTAGCTGTCTCTCACTTGGTGCCCCAGATTTAGCGGCATTGATGATATATTATTGGAGGGATCTCAAGTGTGAAAGGTAAGTGAACGTTCACATGATCTGTCTGAGAAAATGTAGCACTGCGAGCGGATAATGAACTAAAATGAAAGTTAAAATTTTCAGCCATAATGTGGCGTCTGGACACACAGAGTAACAACGTACAAGGAAAGATTCAGGAGAAGATGAAGATTAACATCAAGTAATCTGTTCCCAACCAGGGAAGAGTTCCAGCGTTATTATTCCAACATATGAAAGGATGCCTGTCATTGACCCCTCTGGCACCAGGCTCAGAAATTGTGCCTTAATCATCTCGTTTAGCTCTCAATCATTCCCAGGTTCCACTACCTACAAACACCTGCTTTCCATCAGCAAAGGCAGTGTAAAAATCCTGTGACCACAACTAGGAGCTGGCAGTTTGTTAGTCGACTCGTGTATGAGTAACCTCGTTCCATGCATCTTAGGACTATCAGTCTAGCATCGGTTCTGAATTCTCTACAAAAACCAAGACTCCGGGTAAAGACTCCTTTGGCACCCATTCCACGGTCGCTACGACGGTAACGCCTCCCGACTCAGCCTCCGCGCCCGTGTTCAGCACTTGGGTTCGTTCCACCGCCACGTCCTTTCGACACTGCCATCCAAGTCTCCACACTGCTCTCCGCTGGGGAATGGTTAGATGCTACTGTTCCTTTAATAATCATACTGCAATTGTCGCCTGCCACCTTCGCTCATGGAAAGTTCGCCGACTGAGTACTGAGTGTTCACTTGTTCTCCACCATACTTAGTTCTCATCCGCATGACCATAAAGCTCCCCATCTCCTCATCTATCCTTCCGGTAGAGTAGTAACACCTACCCCCCGCCCCCCGTCCCCACACCATACCAGACAATGATTCAGCCTGTCAGAATCCTCTCCAGAAGTTGTTTGAGTTTATTCTTTATTCTCCTAATGAAGTACTGGATAGCCGCTGTCTTGCCTTCCTCATAACTGCATCGATATGTCGGGACCAGGTTAAGTCCTCAGAGATCTTAACACCCAGGAACCTGAAACGGCTCACTCTCTCCACTTCTGATCCCTCTATGAAGATTGGTACCTCTCTCCTTCCTGAAGTCCACAATGAGCTTTTTTCGTCCTTACTGACGTTCAGTGCAAGGTTGTTGCTGCGACACCACTCAACTAGTTCACATATCTCACCCCTGTTCGCCCTCTCGTCCCCATCTGAGATTCGACCAACAATGCTTGCATTATCAGTAAACTTTATAGGTGGTATTTGATCTGCTGACTCGATATGCACATGGATGTAAGGAAGATCGAAGGATATGGACATGGTAGGGAGGAGGGATTAGGGTTTTGAGTGCCTTTGATTTGATTTTTAGCTGGTATGACAATGCATTGTGGGTCGAACGGCCTTTTCACGCGCTGTATATTTTCAGGCTCTACGCTCTATGATATCTGTAAATTTCTCCTAAATTTTCTTTCCATATGTAAAAAACACGCGTTTGCAGCTCTGGGCTCTAGTGGCGCAATCGGTTGGCGAGCGGTGCTTATATGGCATCGGCGGAGAAATGCCGAGTCTGTGAGTTGGAGCCTAGAGCGCTTGTGACTTTTAATGCTTGCAGTGCCCGGGTGACTCAGCATCTCTCAAGCTGAGCATTCCACTAAAATGTTACATTTGATTATGTGCTTCTGAGATAAACTACGTTATTTGTATTTAACTACGAATCGATGCACCTTTGAGTGTGATCTGAGCAGGAGAGTGTATGTTTACAAACGTTGCAAGAGATCCTCCCTCATTCACTAAAAGGCATGTGCCCGCAGGGCTACAAACAATCTCCCTGCTTGGTTCTTTAGTTCAACACGCGCAGCCTCACTTTCCGTTGTTGAAAGTGTCTGAACAGATGGTTTCTTTGCTGAATTAAGGCAGAATTGTCCCCCACATTCATGTCTTCTTAGTTCAATTAACTAAATGGTGAAGCAAGATCTCTACCTTTCCTGAAGCCATGCTTCAGAAATCCTCTAATTACACCTCATCTTGGTTCGTTGTGTTGTCGATTAAACTCAATATTGACTTGCATCGGCGAATTGTTTCAGGCACCTGCGAAAAAAAGAGATATTAATCGTAGCCTCAATAGGCACAAATGGTATGGAGATGCTGACATCTTTCTCCCCCTCTCTCAACATGAATCTGCATTCGTCTGTACCGAATTATAAAATAATTCTCACATATTCGGAGTTCACCAAGCCTCTGTTAAAAAGACGACAATTCCTTCGTTTCTGCTGATGTCCTTCCGGCTGGAGAGTGATCACTCCACTGTGACCTCAGAGCCGATCGACTTGCCGCTCCCTTCCTGAAGGCTGTTGTTACCGATATAATTTTCCTTCACAATAGTTGTTTAATTGGCCGTTGATGTTTTGGTCTGGTTGCGATCCGACCGAACAGATTGGATGGAGATCATTAATGAATATCAGTGTGATGGTGTGTCTGGTGTCAGTGCGGGACTCGGTGGGATGATTAGCCGTGATTCGTTACTGTACAGCTGGCATCATCTCACAAGTAACCCTGGCTTGTAACGCGTCCTGTTGTATATAAATGTATCGGCACGTGGTTCACTCACTTCCTTCAATTAACTTGTAAACTGAGGTGAAGAGAACGGACGAGGCAGACGGGTGAGAAAGCTGAAAGGCACTGTTAAATTGAGCACGTGAGCCCGAGCGCCACCCTGTGGAGACTACTAGAAGCTAGAGTACAGAAGGTGTTTTAATTCCTTGCCTATTAATACAACACAGTTCAATTGACTGCCACATGTCGCGCCTTAATCAACACTCGACAGGAAATTGTTAATGCATATCTCTGTATATGGCGCATAACCAGAGAACCATCGAACATCACAGCACAAAAACAGGCCTTTTGAACCTTTTTGGCTGTGCTGAACCATTTTTCTGCCTTGTCCCATTGACCTGCACCTGGCACATATCCCTCCATACACCTCGCATCCATGTACCTATCCAAGGTTTAATTAAATGTTAAAAGTGAGCCCGTATTTATTATTTCATCTGGCAGCTCATTCCACACTCCCACCACTCTTTGTGTGAAGAACCCCCCCCTCCCAATGATCCCTTTAAACTGTCGCCCTTCACCCTTAACCGATGTCCTCTTCTGTGGTGTAGTGGTTATCACATTCGCTTCACACGCGAAAGGTCCCCAGTTCAATCCTGGGCAGAAACATTGTTTGGGCTTCAGTGCTTCAAATGAACTTGAGACTCAATTTTTCAGTTTGTGTTCAAGTTTACTGTCATGGGCATCCAGGTGTAAATATAATGAACATTCGCTTTTCTAGCAGTAGCGCATTGTATTTCAAACCTGGCAAAGGTAAATTAAAGAAAGAAGAATTAATAGAAATTATATATAATTTCCAGGAGAATATAAACGGATTTAAACCTGAGGAGGTTCGTAGATAACGTACATTGCGTAACGGGAGAAGCAGCCTTCAAACCCATTGCCATGTATTGTCGCATGAGGATGCACTGTGGTTTCAACGGAGCTCGCATCTCAAATGTTCCCATCCAGACAAACATCAGGAAGAATAACCGTGTGCTGCAAAATTTCAAAACTACTTTAAAATGTTAAATCGCTTTCTTTTTCCTCCTCCTGTATTCCACTCCTTCCTAGTCCCACCATACAGTCTCTCTGGTCAAATTCTCCACCACAGTCTTCTAGGTTCCACCATTCCGTCTGACTCTCTCTCTCTCTCTCTCTCTCTCTCTCTCTCTCCTCTCTCTCTCTCTCTCTCCTCTCTCTCTCTCTCTCTCTCTCTCTCTCTCTCTCCTCTCTCCTCCCCTCTCTCTCTCTCTCTCTCTCTCTCTCTCTCTATCTCTCTCTCTCTCTCTCTCTCTCTCTCTCTCTCTCTCTCTCTCTCTCTCTCTCTCTCTCACCACACACACACACACACACACACACGCATTCAATCTCTCTGCTTCTCTTTGTTGGCTCTGTCGCGAGCAGCACCACAGCCACCCCACGTCAGCCGCGCAAATATTTGTGCTTCGTACAGTTTAAGCCGCGGTGGAAACAGTTGGTAACATCAACACCTAATATTTTCAGGTCTCGAACCAGCGATCTTCCGATGATATTGCAGCGCAGACAGAAGCCAAGTGTCTTACCATTGGTATCGCACATTCCATTCCAGTTAAAGGACCAGGGAGGAAGGACTGATCACAACGCTGACATCGCAGTTCTGCGGGAATGTCGAAAAGTATGGTTAAAACCTTCCTGTATAATAACGGTAATGTAGAACAGGAAAACTGGATACTGTTTAGTTTTGAAACGAGGTGACGGTGGGAGATCGCATATCGGTATAGAGTTGGGATCACGGTCCTTTTCAATAGATCGAATTTGTTGTGATTCCATGTAAAATTAAAGCATGGGCGAAATATCCCACTCCTGCATAAGGGTGAGTAACTGGCCGTGGAGGTTCTCCCGCAACGTGAACGTCAGCAATTAATACTTATCTCGGAATACGCTCCGCCCCTGACTCAACGTTTAGAATTACACCGAAATAACTCCCGATCTTTCCCCAGTTACACTCTTAACTATACCACCTTATAAAACCTTACAGCCAATCTTTCTAATCAAACCGGCCACAGTTTTATTGTTTAAGATTTCGGCAACGTAATGACCAGTGATGATTTACTCGAGGATCCCCACAGTGGATGTGAAATGTTTGAAATGTATGCCACTCAAAAGTGATCAGTGAAAATGTATCCGGGGTTATCAGTGGAGTGCAGTTGAAAAATAACACCTCGCCTTTGGGCGTTAAGGAACAGATGGATGGTGTATTGACAGTAATAATTTGTCCTGCTCAGCAGTCAAGAGTTTGCGTGTAAAATTCCATGGCAACATTTGAGGTTTTGTGCTTCTTCGGTCCGGATCTTGTGCCGCTTTTCCACCGCCTCATGTCCAGTGACATGCAAATGTTCGGGCAGCCCTGGACAAAGATTCTGTTACTGTGAATAGTTCAGTGAGTAGAAGATGAACTGATCTCCAAAAGCCATGAAGTTAAAGATGAAACATACTTTTTCTGCATTTTAAGCAAGATGAGTGTATCATTTTCGTTTTGTACAATTTTAGAGTGAAAGAGAATGAAAGGAGCACCAAGCAAAAGCTCGGGCACCCCAAGAGATTTGAGGTCTCAGAGAACCTTCACCAGTGTCTCAGACCTTTATGAGCTTGTGAGGGCTCTGGCGTGTTTACTGTCGTCGTTAGGAAAGGCCAGGGGATGCAAATTTCAAAGCTTCATAAATACCCTGACTCCTCAAACCTTCTCCCAACAATCAGCAACCATGGGCTCCTCCTGGCAGCTGCTTAGAAAATAAATAAATGATGCCCCAAAACAAGAGAAGGCTATAAGAAGATAGCAAAGAGTTTTCAGGTAGCCGTTTCCTCAGTACGTAATGTAATTAATAAATGTCAGTTAACAGGAGCGGTCTGGAAGACCAAGAAAACTTTCCGAGAGAACTGCTCGTAGGATTGCTACAAAGGCAAAACAAAACCCCCGTTTGACTACAAGAGACCTTCAGGAAGATGGAGCAGCCTCTGGAGTGGTGCCGCACAAATATGACCGTCATGGAAGAGTCATCAGAGGAAAACCTGTCCTGCGTCCTCACCACAAAATTCAGTCAGACGTTTCAGAAGGAACATCTAAACTAGCCTGATGCATTTTGGAATCAAGTCCTACGGACTGATGAATTTAAAATAGAACATTTCTTAGGTGTTCTATATGCATAGAAAGGTAAAATATATACTATATACTAAAACAAACGTTTGACTAACTGACGCTAAATAAACCGATATGCCTGTTCCGACTTCAAATCCGTTTTAAAAACGGTCTCAAGAACGAAACTCCCTCATAACCCAGGAACTGCCTGTACTTTAAAATCCTCTCTAGATTAATTTTCATACCTAATACAATGTAAATAGTTGGTATACTGCATTGCTTAGGGAATAATGACAAGAAAAATAGTCTACATGCTCAAACAACGAGTGCTGGAGAGAGATCTTCTGGGTTTTCTCGATCCACGGTTGGTTGAATCCGCGGATAAGGAGGTCCGAGTGTACACTTTGTTAAAGGCGTAGACAAGATTCTAAATGGGAAATAAATTCAAATATCGAAGGTGCAAAGACAACTGGGAGACCCTGTGCAGGATTGCCGACAGAGTAAACACAGGCTGAGTTGGTAGTAAGGACGACAAATGCAATGCCAACATTCATTTGGAGAGAACCAGAGTACAAGAGTGAGGCTGTAATGTTGGGTCTGTATAATGCATTGGTCAGACCGCTCCTGGAACAAGATGAACAGTCTGTGTCCCTTATTTAAGAACTGATGCCCTGAGATTGGAAAGGGTCCAGAGGACGGTGACGAGAATGATCCCGGAACGAAAGCTTTAATGTATGAGGATCGTTTTATGACTCTGCCCCTGTACTCGCTGGAGATTAGAAGGAGTTAGGGTTTTCTTTGAAAACTATCAAATACTGAAAGGCCAAGGTAGACTGGACATGGAAAGGATGATTCCGATTGTGGGTGAGTTTAGGGTCAAGAGAGCACAACCTCAGAATATTAGGACGCCCTTTAGGACAGGGATGAGGAGGAAGTTGTGTCACCAGAAGGCTATCGATATGTGGATTTCATTGCGGGGATATCTGTGGAGTCAACTCAGTTGGTAATATTTTAGAAACTTAGAAATCCTACAGCATAATACAGGCCCGTCGGCCCACATACCTGTGCCGAACATGTGATAATTTTGTAATTACCTGTGGCTATATATAGCCCTTTATTTTTTTAAGCTTCATGTACCTGTCCAGGAGGCTGTTAAAATACCCTTTTATATCCACCTCCACCATCGTCGCCGGCAACCCATTCCACGTACTCACCACTCTCTGCGAAAAAAAACCCTAAACCTGACATCTCCTCTGTACCTACTCGCAAGCACCTGGAAACTGTGCCCTCTCATGCTAGCCTTTTCAGCCCTGGAAAAGAGCCTCTGACTATCCACATGATCAATGTCTCTCATCCTCTTATACACCTCTATCAGGTCACTTGTCATGCTCCATCGCTCCTAGGAGAAAATGCCGACTTCACTCAACGTATTCTCATAAGGCATACACTCTCATTTAGGCAACATCTTTGTAAATCTCCGCTGCACACTTTCAATAGTTTCAGCATCCTTCGTGTAGTGAGGTGACCAGAACTGTGTACAGTACTCCAAGTGGGATCAGACCAGGGTCTTATAAAGCTGTAACATTACCTCTCGAATCCTATTCTTAAGCGGAGATAGACAAGTATTTGTTTATGAGGCGTGCCAGAGGTGACGGCGAGAAGGCAGGAGAATGGCATTGAGAGAAAATATAGCAGCCATAATGGAACGGACGGAATGGCTGAATTCTGCATCTATATTGTCTGGTATTATGGCCAAATTATTAACAAACGTTAATCAAAAAAAGTTGATTTTCATGATTCCCAGCCAAGCACTCTATGTGACAAAAGGTGAAGGCTCGGAATTCTAATAAGTGATAACTTCAATATTTCATCCCCCAGATAAACCTGCCTCGACTAGGATTGGATTCGAACCCACGCGTGCAAAACACAATGGATTAGCAGTTCATCACCTTAACTTTGCGGCCACCTCGTCCGCACTTCAACCATTGTGTTTTATTGCTATGAGTTTCTTTCCGATCACTTGCAACCCCTGCTTATGATTCACACGTTTGTTTTCATATTCCAGTTCTATTTTCCTTGGCTGCCATGGTTACCAGAATTCCTAGGCATAGATAAGAAAGGCCTCGGGGGATATGCCCCAACCACAGGAGAATGGAACTATCTTTTGTAGGGAAGTCAGACACTCTGATCGTGCTGAGTTGAAAGTATCGATCCCGTGCATATTAAGCCCGAGCACTTGTAAGTGTTTTCAGTTGTGCAATGAGCAGTGGGCAGGTGTGCAAATCTCCTGGTCCATTTGTAACTACTTTATATCCAAACACAACTACATTGTAAAATATGACGAATTTTCCATGAATCAAGCATTTTAAAACGGAGGTATAAAAAAGGTATTTAAATATTCTTTATTAGACTGACTTAACTTTATTAGTTACACTCTTCACATACACAAGGAGCAAAAATCCTTACGTTATATCTCAGTCTAAATGTACAATGCGCAATTTTATAGTAAGTTATAATAAATATATGTACAACTGTATAGTTAATATAACATAGACATACAGTTGTGTAAGCATGAATTATCCATTCAGATGTCCTGGTGGAAGACGCTGTCCTGGAGACCGTTGTTCCTGGCTTTTATGCTGCGGTACCATTTCCCGGATAGTAGAAGCTGGATCAGTTTGTGATTGGGTTGACTCGGGTCTGGAATGGTCTTTCGGACGCTTAATACACACTTGTCTCTGTAAGTGTCCTGAATAGTGGGAAGTACACATCTACAGATGTGCTGGACTTTCCGCAGCGCTCTCTGCAGGGTCCTGCGATTGAGAGAAGTACAGTTCCCAAAAGTGCCAGTGATGCAGCCTGTCAGGATGCTCCCAAATGTGCCTCTCATGAAAGTTCTTAGGATCTGGGGCCCACGCCAAATTTCTTGAACCGTCTGAGGTGAAAGAGGCGCACAGCCAGTATGTACAGACCACGTGAGTTCCCCGGTGATGTTTATGCCGAGCAACTTAAAGCCGTTCAACCCCTCAACCCAGGTACATTGATGTCAATAGGGAAGAGCCTGTCATTTGCTTAGTACAGCTGAAAATACATTTATTAACATGTTTTGTTTTAACTAAGTTGTGGCACGTTAGTAAATTAATTCAACCGAAACATTTAAAATTCGCCTGATTGCAAAAATGTGTCTTCGCACTTAATACAGCGTAATTGCAGATAATAATAATAATAATAATAATAATAATAATAATAATAATAATAATAATAATAATAATAATAATAATAATAATACTTTAGTGATCCCGCGTGGCCTAGTGGATAAGGCATCGGACTAGCAACCTGAAGGTCACTAGTTCGAGCCTCAGCTGAGGCAGCATGCTTGTGTCCTTGAGCAAGGCACTTAACAACACATTGCTCTCTGACGATACCGGTGCCAAGCTGCTTGGGTCCTCGTGCCCTTCGTTTGGACAACATCGGTGGCGTGGAGAGGGGAAGGCTTGCAGCCTGGGCAACAGTCGGTCTCTCATACAAAACCTGCCCAGGTCTGCGCCCCGGAAAAACCTTCTAAGTCGCAAATCCATGGTCGTACGAGACTAACGAATCCCTATTATTAGTGATCTCGAATGGGAAATTCTTTCATTAGTGACGTAACTTTTAAAAACACACTATCGAAGAACTTAAGACTCTTTGGATATATAGGGATTGTGAATGTTCCTGAGATTTAGCTAAAATCAGCAAGATGGAGTTTGCAGCGCCGGGTGGAATGCAGCCAAAATATTGTGATCTCGGTCTAAGTTCAAAGTCAAGCAATGTTCTTGTTAAGTGTTTTTAGTTACATACTCTGTGTCTATATAATGAAGCGTGTCTACAAGCTAAGCAGAGCCCCTACACACCGCTCTCAGGTGCAGAGGCTCTCTGTGATATCATGTATAATAAAGTCCTTTAGTCTGAAACATCTCTCTGAGTCTGCCTGATTTGTTCTGTCTGCTGCTCCAGAGATTTATCTGCAACAAATTGGCGACGTGGATGGGATCCTAAATTTAGTCTCCCAGCTGAAAGCGGGAGGCTGGAAGAGCGGGATCCAGAAAAGGAACCCTAAGCGGAAAAGGAAAAGCAAGACTAAAAGGGGCCGACCAAGTTGGGAAGGGAAATCAGTCTTCTAGTTGAAAGGGGGAGACTGGTGCCCTGAGTCCTAGCTGAAAGGGGGTCGGCAAGGGGTGCTCGTGTGGGTACCAAGGTAGCTCCGATCAATTCCGTAACCGAACTCAAAGACCCGTGGAAAGACAGAGGAAACACAGCGGTCAGCGCTCTCGATATGATTCCGTGTGACATAATACGAACGCTCGGTATAGTCACTCTCTTTTTCAAAAAATGGGAAGTGCCAGCAGTCGAGCGTCTTATGCTGCTCCTGCGGCGAAACCTCGACGGCTGGAAACGCAAGGAAAGACCTTGAAAGCAAGAGAGAAGGTGGAAAAAACGAATGAAGACTGTGAAAAAGACCCGGCAGAAGGTAAGAAACACTCTGGTACCCCCAGGGTCGCCAGCGGACACCGTAGTAAGAGGAACCCGGGATACCCTGTAGGCTGTAAACTTTAGCAGTGATCTCTACAGGTGTTCTCAAGGAGGCTGGCCCTATGTGGCAGACTTAAGATCCCCCTGATTCAGAGTTAGTGGGATGTAAAAGCTAACTGGAATGGGGACCCTAATTGGGATTTTGAGCATGATGGGTCGTTTTGAAAAATGGATGTTGGTGGCCAAGAAGCACCAACTCACCCAAACTGAAAGAGAAGGAGGAGCAGGGGCAGGAGCTGTAGGCGGACGCGTGTTAGAGGTTGAGACAGGGGGTGGAAGGGATGAGGCGACTGGATCTAAAGTAAGCACGCGCTTGCGAACGCGCCGTGGCGGGGAATCGCAGCCTGTGCCAGACTCGCAGATACTGCAAGCGCCAAAAATAATGATTGGAGACGTACCCATACTCAAACCCTGGACTGACTCAGAGGCCCGGGATATTGTGGTTGAAGCCCCTAACCCGTTAAAAAGGCCGGCTGCATTCCTCAGTCGGCGAGAACAAATGTGTGAGATTTACAAACCATGGTACATTACAGCACAGAAACAAGTCTTTTGGCCCTGCTTGGCTGTGCCGAATCATTTTTCTGCCTAGTCCCACTGACCTGCACCTGGGCCGTATCCCTCCAAACCCCTCTCATCCATATACCTGTCTAAGTTTTTCTTAAATGTTAAAAGTGAGCCCACATTCACCACTTCATCTGGCAGCTCATTCCACACTTCCACCACTCCCTGTGTGAAGAAGCCCCCACCCATGTTCCCTTTAAACTTTCCCCCTTCACCCTTAACCCATGACCTCTGTTTTTGTTTCTCCCCTGGCCTCAGTGGAAAAAGCCTGCTTTCATTCACTTTGTCTATACCCTGTCACCACCGAGAGACTGGCCCGGATCTGGAATGATGAACAGACCACGGCGCATGCGCAAGCGTTGTGCAAAACGGCAGCTGACCTGCATGAGAGAGTGCGACAGGCGCAGTGGGAAGCGAGATTATGCATCCTTTCCAACCCGGTGATGGGGTATATATAAAGGAGCTAAAAAAGCTCTCTCTTTGTCCTAGGTGGAAGGTCCCTTACACAGTGCGGATAATAACCCGAACCGCGGTGAAGGTTGAAGGAAACGGAGAATGGATTCACGCTACGAGGTGCAAACGGCACCAGGAGTTGGAAGACAAGAAAGCATGGAGCTGACAAACCAGATGCATTTATGGGGACTGATACTGCGGGGAGTCAGTGTGGCCTTGTCCAGAAATACCTCTTTGTCTTTATGTCACACTTATGCCAGTCATTAAGGTGAAGAGTTGGACTCTTGTTGGTTGTGTGTAAAGATACCTCAGCATGCTGCCCACCCCTGGAAGGGGTCCCCATGAACGGAAGCGAAAAGCTCTCTGTGCAACTTATGAACCTATTTAACACATCCTATTCCAGCTTTAGAACGAGAGATTGGCAGAAGGACTGTGATGTCAGCGAAGGGGATTGTGGATGTGCCTGTTTCAAAGGATGGTACCACCCTACCCCGACGCAGGAGAAAAGTATGCGCTCTTTCGAGTTAGTAAATACACAGAAAACTGTGAATGGAATTTGTTACTGCAATACGGCGGGGGGAGATGGGACATTTTTGGGTCATAGTTCTTGTACTGAACGGAGAGTGGGTCCTCCTGCGCTTACTCCTAATGGGATTTACTGGGTATGTGGGGAAAGAGCTTGTCCTTGGCTTCCAAGGCCGCCAGGCGAAAGTGGGAATGTGTCCCCAGGAAACTGGACGAGCTGCTGTAATCTGGTCTATATATTGCCCTCCATGCATCCTATAAAAGATATATCGCAACATCCTTATTGAATGCGAAGTAAGCGAGGGATGACTGAAAGTGAAAGGTTTTGGATGATAGCATTTCCCTCATATGGTGTGGCCCGAAATTCGCGAAAAATTATTAATATGGCAACCGCTCTAGAGAAATTGGCCAATAGCACTGCCGATGCCCTACCTGACGTGCAAGTGACGCAAGTGAAAGACCTAACAGCAGAGGTAGTTGCCCTTGGAATGGTAGTCTTCTAAAATATAATGACCCTGGACTTGCTCTGAGCTGAAAAAGGAGGGACATGAGCCGCGGTAGGGCAGGGATGTTGTACTTTTATTCCCGATGCCTCAGAAAACATAACTGACCTTAGTCAACACATAGTGGGAAAGATTAAGGAGATTAGGAAGATAGGGAAGCAGCTTAAAAATTTTGGGACGAAATGGTGGGAAATAGTAGAGGGATGTTTTTTTCTGGCTGGGGAAGCTGGATTACCCATGGGATAATTATAGTGGTATATTATGTGTTTTAGGGTGCTGAGTATGTGGAGCATTACGATTATATTGTGACCATTTAATAAAAGGAGCCTTACTTGGGCCTGCAAATGACCCTATGATACCCCAGATGGTGAGAGAATTGCGCAGTAAGCGAAACTGATGGGCAGAGGAGGTACATCATGGCAAAAAAATACCCTTCCCGGAAGGATATGAACCTCCTATGACGAAAAAGAGCAGTGCTGATCTGAAAGGATCAATAACGAGGGAATTGTGGACGTATTGTGGAAGACTCTTTGGATATGTAGGGGTTACCCTAATCGCTTGTGAATGCTCTTAAAATTTAGCTAATGTCTTTGCAGGTCTTGGAATTCAGCTAAAGTCCTTACAAGGAAGATGTTGTGACCCCGAATTTACGTAAAGCTCTTGTTTGTTGCAATCTAGTTCTAACATCAAAGTCACGTTGTTCGTTGAAATTTAGTCCTAAGTTCGAAGTCAAGCAATGCTCTTGTTAAGTGCTTTTAGTCACGTACTCTGTGTCTATATAATGAAGCGTGTCTGCAAGACAAACAGAACCCCCAAGCACCGCTCTTAGGTAAAGAGGCTCTCCGTGATACGCGTATAAATAAAGTCCTTTAGGCTGAAACGATTCTCTGAGTCGGCCTGATTTGTTCTGTCTGCTGCTCCTGAGATTTATCCGCAACAAAACAACCTGTCGTATATGAAATTTATGTCAACTTGTATATCTACAGCATATTCTACCTGTTAATATTATTGTATTGCTTTGATATTATTTTATGTGCTGTATGTGATATATGTTCTGTGCTTTGCACCTTAGTCCCTGTTTCGTTTCGCTGCATACATTTGTACAGATCAATAAAAATATATCTGAACTTCAGCTTTAAATTGGACTTGAGTGTTGGACAATTTCGGTATTTCACTCTGACGCGATCATTAGACCATAAGACCATCAGCATAATTAGGCCCTTCAGCCCATCGTGTCTGCTTCTCCATTACATCATGGCTGAACCCGGATTCCACAGAACTCTATAAATCTGCCTTCTCATCACATCCTTCGTCGCTCTGGGCTATCAGAAAGCGATCAACTTCTGTCTAAAATATACCCACGGACTTGGCTTCCACCTCAGTCTGTGGCTGAGCTCTCCACAGAGGCACTATTCTCCAGATAAAGAAAATCCTCTTTGCCTCTGTTCCAAAAGGTGATCCATCAATTTTCAGGATGTGCTCTCGTCTGGGTGCCCCCACTATAGGAAACATCTCCTCCACATCCACCCTATCTAGTCAATTCAAAATACGTTAGGTTTCAGTGAGATCCCAGTGTATGCTTCTAAATTTCAGTGAACACAGACCCAAAGCTGCCGAACGCTCTCCATATGCCAGTCCAGTCCTTCCCGGAATCATTCTCGTGAATGCGCTCTCGACTCTCCAATAACAACAGATCCTTTCTGAGATCTGGGGCTCATAGCTGATGACGTCACTCCAAGTGCGACCTGACTACTGACTTATAAAGGCTCAGCATCATCTCCTTGCTTTTATATCCTGTTCCACCTGAAGTAAATGCTGGCATTGCATTTCCCTTCTTTACCACAAACTCAGCCCGCAGCTTCACCTTCTGCAAGTCTTGCACGGGGACTCCTTAGTTCATCTGCATCCTGATGTTTGAATTTTTCCCCATTTTGATAACAGTCGGCACTATTGTTCCTTTTAATAAAATGATGACCATTCTTTTCTCCTCACTGTATTCCATCAGCCCAATGATTGCCCACTCTTGCAATTTGTCTAAGTTCTGCTGTAATCGCATTGCTTCCTGGGCACTACCTACCCCTCCTGCTATCTCTGTATCATCTGTATAGCTTGCAACAAAGCCATCAATTCTATTATCCAAACCACTGACAGAAGATGGTAAAGTAGCGTTCCCAATACTGAACTCTGAGGAACACCACTAATCACTGGCAGCCAATCACTGCTGCCTTCTTCCTGTCAGCCAGTTCACAATGCATGTTAGTATCTTCCCTGCATCTTTCCTGAAAATTGAAGTCTTCGCAATTCTAACAGAATTTGAATCTATTGGAATGATGAAGGACATTGAGAATGGCTGATGCTCAAATTGACGAACGTGCTGATTTACAAAACTGTCTGATATGTTTGTAGAGAATTGCTTAATGTAAATAACCCCGGCACTGAGATGGACTTGACATTTGATTTACCTCAGCCCCGAAGGCAGACAGAATATCATACATCATCGACCTAATTCCGATGTACTCCGACATATGCATGTGTACATTGATGAACTGTGGACATTATCTTACGAACAGTGGCCGTTCTGCATGGTTGTTGGCGTACTCTCGTTTCGTATCACATACCTGCCAGCGCACATACACATTGTGTTTCATTAACACACTGCGCGAATTTATCTAATTTACAAAATGTACTTTTCAGGAGTGGGGATCACTGATAGTGTTCAGTGTGCATCACCACTCAAACTTGTAGTCTGACACGTTCTGAGGCGCCGACGTTGCTCCGCTCAAGCACATTAATCCCCGATCCCAGCACTGAGCCGGTAACTTTGTATATAACATTTTATGAGATCATAACAAAAAAACAACATTCAGTATCTCCCTACCTCCAACAGTGCGTGATGTAGGAAATCCCTTATCACCCATATACTTTGTAGATGAAAGGTGTAACACAATCTTCCACACGGTTCTTTAAATCCTGAATATCGTAGCGAATACTCGGGTCATACTAATCTCTGCTAACGGAAAGAGAATCTCACTGACATTCTCTTCTATTTCATTGGTGATGTCGATTACCCAGTGAAGGTGCAACTTTGTAATCTCTCCGACGAAGTCTGAAAAGTTTCATCGGAACAAGCGGCTTCGGGACCCACACCGAAGTAATGTGAAAGCACAGGCGACTCTAATCGCTTAAATATCAGCATTTTCAGTGCTGCTGGAGGTGATTTATATCTGCTTGTTTGAAGTAACCATATCATATATAACAGTGACTCTCCACCAGCTGCAACAGAATATATCATCAGTGACGTTAGAGTCGCGTCACTACCCCATTGCCGGGTTGCTGCATCAATTGTTTGTTTTCAATGACGTCACATTCAGGAAGGAATCACAGCCTGTAAGGTTAGACAAAGACTGACGGGTTGACCTTAGACTGGACGCATGATGAGAAAGGTTATTGAAGAATTATTCTTTGAAAAGTAAAGGCAAGCGCAGCATCAGTAATGTTATAGTCAGTGGGAATCAGCAGAACGCTGTGTAACAAATGCAGTTACGGAACGGAGCGGGACCTCTTCACTGAGTTACTGTGGGACAACGAAAGGACCCTCCCGGAGCGATGCTCTCCGCGGGCGAGGGGAGCGCTGACGTCACTCCCTCGGGGGGGGGGGGTGTTCTGTTGTGGAATGTGAATGAAGGAGCTTCATGATCCAGCTGCTCAGTCCATCAGCTGGGGAACAGGTGGCACTGGAGCGGAACATCAACCCTTGTGTGTTCATTGGCTGTACGTAACGTCATTCATTGCACAACCCGCCTACCCGTGACGGAGAATTCGTGTTCCCTATAAATTAGCAGGGTGTCGCGGTCCGAGTCACACGCTGATGTGAACTGCACAACGGGAGATAATTCAAGCAATCGAACATGAGTCGACCGGCGATCCTACAGGTGAAAGACGTTTGTTACCCTGTTCTAGCGGTGTTTGGTTTACCCGGTAAGTCGTATTAATACATTGTCTAACAGCTATTGGCCTTCTGCAGGACATTGTTATTTTTAATGAAGTATGATCAGAAGATGCGCCGCAATGTGTCCATTGTACAAGCTGCTCAATAGGCGCTGTATCGTCCCCTGTCCACACGGCCGGTGAGGATACATTCCTCTGGACACAGGAGGCCGTCTCCTCATGACCGGTGCAAAGAGAACGGAGGGATGCCATCGCTGAAATAGCAGTAGTGTTTCACTCAGGAGGAAATGTATTTTCCATCGTGCCTGTCCGAGAATAAAAGTGTACTACAACAGCAGTAGTGTTTCGCTAAATATTTTGAAGTCTGTCGCGAATTTTGATATAATTCCCATAAGAAGGTGAGTAGAAATTTAAACAATACTACGAATTCGGCTTCAATTTTGTATTGCACAACTCCAACTCAATAACTCAACCCCAGTGCTCAGAGTCCTGATTTGTGATGGCCGATGTGTAAAATGATCTCTGTGCCACCCGGTTTACCCGTTGTTTTACTTTAAATGAATGATGGATCTGTATTTACAGCTCCGTTTCTTTTATGCAGAGCACCTCACAACCTACCATTCACCATGCAATGGTAACCTGGTTTACCCTCCTGCAGGGCGGCACATTACCCAGGCTCCCGGTAAATTAGACGTGCTGTTTGTCAGCCCGTTTCCAGCTGGTGAAGATCACACTGCGAAGATGCCTTTCCGTCCTGCCTATGCTTACTCTCAGACCACCGTACTAAACAGAAATACATCCAGACATATTTCAGAAATAAGTTGTAAGATTCCGCTGTCTTCCTCCGTCAGTGATGTCTTAATCTGTTGTTGTTTTTTTTTCTGTTGCAGCCAATTTGTTAACAATTATTATTCTGTCCCGGGGGAAATGCGGTCTTTCCAAATGCATCTCTGCCTACATGACGATGATGGCTGTGTCAGATCTATTGGTCATTCTAATCAATGTCCTTGTCTATGAGATTTTAATATTCCGCCTGTCCAGTTCATTTCTGCATTATACGGAAGTCCTTAAGGCCACGATCTACGTGCTGGCGGTCACTCTGGAACTATCACGGTGGTACACGGTGGCCTTCACCTGTGATCGATATGTTGCCATATGTTGTCAGAAGTTTAAAACAAAATACTGCAGAGTGAAGACAGCCAGAATCCTGGCAGCAGTAATACTGGCGGTGGTTTGCTTGGAGAATATACCCTTCTTGTTTGCATTTCAGCCTCAACGAATAATTGGAAATATTTCGTGGGGTATTCGCCCGAAATTGGACATCGTCAACTCTCCAAGTTTCGTCGCGCTCAGCAGATTCAAAACCTTTCAAAACCTGCTGTGTGCATTTGGTTTAATACTTCTATGTAACGGGATGACGGCCAGTCATATCTTAGTGGCCAGCAAATCCCGGAGGAGCTTCCGAACCCATAAGAGTAAGATTGAACGTGACCCGGAAATGGAGAACAGGAAAAGGGGCATCATATTACTCTTCTGTGTATCAGGCAGCGTTATACTACTTTGGCTGCCGTGGGCAGTGACCGATTTTATCGCCAGCCTAAACATGTATTTTGATCGCGACTATTACTCTGCCCGATATATCGCTGCTCAAACCGGGGTTCTGCTCACGAACATGAGTTCCTGTACAAACACGTGTATTTATGCAGCCACCCAAACTAACTTCAGGGCAGAGTTGAAAACGTTGATACTGTCTCCTTGGACGCTTGTCCGGGAATTGATCAAGAGAAATGTAAGATCATCTAAGGCTTTCTCCCCCGAGTAGAACTCAGTTCCAGCTCGCACACGTCTTACAACAGGCAACATTTTGTAGAAGATCCGCGTTTTAAGTTTCATAATAAAATAAAAATTATCATTTAAAACATCCCGATGCCGGTAACTGAAAGTGTCTCATTTGTATCTGATAAGAATTAGCTCGAGGAAAAAATAAAATGTATGAATGCGTGGAATGGACCGGATGGAACACAGTATTGAATTAGGAAAATCGTCATTTCAATGTTAAAGAAAACAGACTATTTGCACCCAACATTGGATCTCTGTAAAGCAGCAGAGAGCTACGGTCAATAACATCCTTATTCCACATTTCCCGATCTGTCCAGCCGTATCATATGAAACAGCGAAAAAGAGGGGCAAAAACTTTTCGAATGCTGCACAACGGCCTCCAAAAACTTCAGCAGATATTGAGAATAGAAAATATTCTTTCTCAATAATTAGTACAAGAATACAAATTTTGGAAAGGCGTTTCAAAAGATCCTGTGTCATTTTAGCTTACGTTGTGTCATTCCATTCATTTCGTGATCGGCAGTGCCACACAGCTGGACCAGAACCTCCTCAGTTGACCAGCCACCCCTCGGCAATAGAAGGCGATCTTCCATTCCCGATCCTGTAGACATTATATTCGATGCTACCCGGCGATATGCCTGGTTACGGAAATCAGCCCTTACAGAAGTCAGAGATCAACGCCTAAATATTTGGCTACCTTCTATGACAACTAATAAATAAGCACACGATGTATTCCTTTTCAAATTGATTTTATTAAATCATGTACAGGTGACCCACATTCACTTTCTAATTAAATCTGAATATGGTTCATATTTTAGGGAGGCGATACTATCACCAACGATCCACAGCACGCCAAGCAAACCCATCCCCAAAATGCCGGGACTCCGTGAAAACTGATTTATTCAGGTTATTAACAAGCAACACGAGAAGCTGATTCTCGAGGAGTCTCAAGATGGCGCTTATGGAGTGAAACCGTTTTAGGCTTCGCTCCAATCCTTTTATTATTTTCTACCTACAAGCACCCCCTAATTTACCTGTTTATACCTATTCTAAAGGGGTTCATACTTATGAAATCTTTTTCAACTGTTTGAATCATTTTCAACCCGTTGAAATGTCTAAACAAAAGGAATCGAAACAGACGAAAGAACCGTTAACTCTGGAAGCAATTGCGAAACTTATGGACGAGAGACTTGAAAAACTGGAGAATAAATTAACCTCAAAGCTTTCTACGTTCGATCAAATTATAAAGACAGTCGATGGAAAACTTCAATTACTTTGGACGTTTTCGTCTCAGAAGTACTGGATACCCCTCCAATAATCGAACGTGCACATCGCATTTCTCGTTTTCAACCAGCTTCAGGTACGAAACCACGACCAGTGATACTCCGGATTCATTACCCTCATACCAAATAACGTTTGATTCGGGCTGCTCGGAAAAAGGGTATGATCAGTTTTAATGATTTCAAATTTCGTATTCTGGAAGACTATAGTCCCGAAGTTTTAAGGGCAAGAATGGCTCTTAAATCGGTTATGTCGGAAATTCATCAGGACGGCTACAAGCAAACGCTGTTATTTCCAGCACAATTGAGAGTTACTCTCAAAGATGGGACCTATCGGCTGATCAAATCTCCAGCGGATGCTCAAAGATTCCTTGAAGAATAGTACTTTTCTTTTACTACGGGTTGACTAATGTAATAATTAGTCTATAGATTTCGATCATTTATAATTTGATGATTTTCCACGTGATGGTTAACAGTGTATTTCTTACCAACGGTAAAGGTCCGTTTTTTTGGTTTATCCTGAGTTCGTTCTTTTAATATTATTATTCTGTTAGTTCTGAAAGTAATTCATTAGGTTTTTATTTTAAGTTTATATACACTTTTTATACTTTTTACGTTTAAATATTAAGGTTTTTTTTATAATAAAAAACTTTTCTAAGATGTCGTTTCTTTTCCTCAAAGACCTTAGTGCTGGGATACGTCACATGCGTTCTGATGTGTCTGAATGAGTTTAAGGACTTTCTTTTAAAACACTAATACACAATTATTCATTTATGGATTTTAACGTTTTAATTTTTTTCTTTTTTTAATTTTTTTTTATATATTGAATAATAATTTTATAGTTTAATCTTTGTTATACTAACCCTTTCTTAAAATATGGGTGGTTTGTATTTTTTTAAACTTTTGTGTTTGAGTCGCCGTCTTCAGACATGGGGATAAATTTAGTATTATATTGCCTCTTTTTGGCTTTATTCCCCTGGGGTTTTGAGGGTGGAGGGAGGGAGATTTTTCATTTAGCTTGCTTCACGCTTAGTTGTACTTCATGGGCTGACTCGAAACTACAAAAATGGTTGCAGTGTCAGAACTTCCGGTTCCTCCTTGAACTTACTTCCCTCTTCCGGATTCATGAGTTCATCTTTTTTTTAACCTTATCTGTTAATTGTAATAAATATTGGCAATATGGATAAGATTATTAATTTTGTTTCTGGGAATACTAATGGTTTAAATCATCCGATCAAACGGAAAAAATATTCAAAGTATTCCACAGAATGAACGCTAATATTGTCTTTGTACAAGAGACTCATGTGAGGAAGGTGGATCGTGAACGTTTTTTTCAGGTTTTGGAAGGTAAACAGTATCACTCGAATTCCCAAGCCAAAGTAAGAGGCGTTTCCATTTTTATAGATTCTTCAACCTCCTTTATACACTATGAAACAATTTCGGACCCACAAGGTAGATTTTTGCTTATTACTGGTTTACTTTTTAATCAAAAAGTTGTTTTAGTTGATGGTTATGCTCCAAACACTGATTGTCCTGAATTTTTAAGTGTCTATTTACATCCTTTCCTAATTTGAATCAGTACATGCTAATGATGGGTAGGGATTTTAACTGCTGCTTAAACCCTTCGATAGATAGATCTAAGCCCACCCAAGCTCTTCCGAATAAATCGGCCTCTCTTATTAATTCCTTTATGATTGATTAAGCAATTTCCGAAATTTGGCGTTTTTTACACCCCAATGACAAAGAATTTTCATACTTTTCTCATGTTTATCATAATTATTCAAGAATTGACTACTTCTTTATTGATCATCGTTTACTTACCGATGTTATTGATTGTAAATATGATTATATTACCATTTCTGACCATGTCTCTTTGAAGCTATCTATTAAGAGAATGGATTCATCTTCTAACGCTAAGTCTTGGATTTTCAACTCCTTTATTGCAGGACTCAGACTTTCTTAATTTTATTAAACAACAAATTGATTTGTGTTTCTCAACAGATTGTACTGCAGAGATCTCTAGTGGATCTTTATGGGACACTTTTAAAGCATTTATTCGTGCACAGATCATTCCATACGCTGCTGGAGTTAGGAAACGAACTAATTTTGAAATATCAACATTGGTTGATAAAATTAAAGTAATTGATAAGATTTATTCAGTGACCCCCAGCAACGAACTTTATAAAGAAAGAGTTGAACTTCAGATGGAGCATAGTTTGTTATTATCCTCTTCGAGGGAAAATCAGTTAATTAAATCTAGAAACCAGTTCTATGTACATGGAGATAAATCTGGCAAACTATTGGCTAATCAATTGAAAACTGCTTCGGTTAAACGACAAATTACTAAGATTCGTAAATGAGATGGTTCATTGACGATTGATCCTAAAAAGATAAATAAAGCCTTTCAAGATTTTTACAATTCTTTATATCAATCAGAATTTGTTGAGGATTCTTCTATAATGGATGATTTTTTAAGAAAATTGAGCATCCCCAAATTAACAACAGAATATAATGTATTTCTAGATACACCTATCACGGAAATCGAAATAAAAGAGCCGATTTTTTCAATGAATTCAGGTATAGCCCCTGGTCCGGATGGTTATACTGCAGAATTTTTTTAAATCCTTTTTCTCTGTACTCTCCCCTTGGCTTTGTAAAATTTTTAAAGATGTGTTAATTTTATGTAAATTGCCACAATCTTTTTATGATGTCTCTATCTTTTTAATTCTTAAAAAAGATAAAGACCCCACTGAACGCATATCCTTGCTGAATACGGACTCTAAGATTTTTAGCAAAGTTTTGGCCACTAGATTAGAAAATATATTACCTCGAATTATCTCTGAAGATCAGACTGGATTTATTAAAAACCGTTATTCATCTTTTAATATCTGAAAATTAATATTATTTATACTCCTTCATCCAAAATACCAGAATGTGTTATTTCCTTAGATGCTGAAAAAGCGTTTGATAGAGTTGAATGGCCGTATTTATTTAATACGTTGCAGCATTTTAATTTTAGTTCGAAATTTATATCATGGATTAAAATATTATACTATAAACCCTTGGCTTCGGTCTTTACCAATAATCAAAGATCTCCTGTTTTTCAGTAATTCCGTGGTACAAGGCAAGGCTGTCCTTTAACTATTTGACATTGTTTTGGAACCTTTAGCTATAGCTATTCGTGAATCACCTAATATTTTGGGTATTACTCGTGGGGAAGGGACGTATAAGTTATCATCATATGCTGATGATTTGTTACTATACATATCCGACCCTGAGAGATCCATTCCGGCTATTTCGTCCTTGCTTGCTCAGTTTAGTAGTTTTTCTGGTTACAAACTGAATTTTAATAAGAGTGAATTATTACCATTAAATATGCAAGTTCCAATTTATAAACATTTACCATTTAAAGTTGTCACAGATCATTTTACTTATTTGGGTATGTTACGTACCTCGTAACTGGGTGTCTGACCAGCAGAGAAAGAATAATCCGTTGCAGTCTGGTGGTACTATATTCAAAAGTGTTTATTAGTAAAATAAGCAAATCAATACCAATAATGCAAATATATAGATAATACACGTTAGCAATAATAAACCTAAAAATGTGGGAATAATAATAAGCAATAATAAACAAGCTCTATCGATGTCTAGGGGATAATGATTTGACATCGAAAAGTATAAAGCTCAGTTCATACGTGCTGAGGTAGATATGGTTGTTCTATTGTAATCGTTGGAGAGTAGAGAGAGAGAGCGAGCGAGATGTACCAGCTACAGTCAGGCAAACCTTCCTTTGCGTTCTTGATCCGTCGTATCGTTGTGGCCATTCAGTTATGAGCCCTCTGTCATTCAGCTAGACCGTTCTTCTGTGGTGGACTCATCACTCTGGCATGAGTGGACACACACACAAGTCCACACCGGTCCTGCTATAGCACTGTGAGTTTAACTGACCGAGCTCCTGGTTCAGTCTCCGATGCACCACACCTTCCCGTCGGTTCCAACACTCAAACAGTGTCCACTAGTGTGTCTCCTGGTGTGTCTGAAGGGTGTCTCTCCGGACCTGACTTTTATCCCTACTCACGGGGTCTCAGTTGTCAATCAATTTTGAATGGCTGTGTCCATCAAACCAGCCCACTCCGGCTGTCCACTGAGGAATGTTAATGAACAGAATGGTACAAGATAAATAACCCTCTCAGAAGTCATAAGTCTCTCAGAAGTCATAACACGGTGAATTAACAAGTCTCTCTCCCCTCTGTTATCTCTCTCTTATCTGTAGCAGATGTTCTTGCATGTTTTATTTTCCAGCTCTCTCTCTCATGAGCAGCATAGCAACAGTAACGGTTTGTGATTCTCCCGGGGGCGGGGGGGGGGGGGGTGGACATGGGCAACTCTGCACCCTTCTGCCCATCAGAACTGTTCATCCTTCATAACAAGCATTAAAATTACCAAGAAACATGAGGATTTATTTAAAGTTAATTTTTTACCTTTAATTGACCAAATTAAGCAAATTGTTAGTAGGTGGTCCCCATTATCTTTGTCATTGGTTGGTCGAATTAATGGTATTAAGATGATAGTATTACCCAATGTTTTATATTTATTCCAACCATTACCAATTTTTTTCCTAAATCTTTTTTGATGTTACTGACTCCAAAATATCCTCGTATGTGTGGCAGAATAAAAATCCTAGACTAAGCAAAAAAATATTTACAGAAGCCTAAGAAGGAGGGTGGTTTGGCTTTGCCAAATCTAATATTTTACAATTGGGCAGTTAATATTTGATATTTAATATTTTGGACACAACAATCGATTATAGCATCTTGCCCACAATGGGTAAATTTGGAATGCAAATCTGTACAGGACTTTTCATTGTTTTCAATTTTAGGATTTTTACTTCCCTTTTCTTTATCTAAATTGAATAAACAAATAACTAATCCTATAGTTAAACATACATTGCGAATATGGTTCCAATTTCGTAATTTTTTTAGCTTGAATAAGTTTGTCCTATTAAGCCCTATTATATCTAACTTTTTTTTGGCCCTCTTCTATGGATCAAGCCTTTGTATTATGGAAAATAAAAGGTATAACATGTTTTCGTGATCTATTTTTAAATAATAGTTTTATGTCCTTTGAACAGCTATCTAATAAATATAATTCACCTTAAACACTTTTTTTATCTCTGAATCCTTGTGAGAAGGATTTAGTAGCCACCATATATAATATGATCATGAAAATACAGCCAGAAGTATCAGAAAAAATTAAGAAGGAATGGGAAAAAGAACTTTATTGTCTTATGCCCACTGAGCAGTCGGAGAAAATTTTACAATTAGTCAATTCTTCCTCTATTTGTGTTAAATATGCCCTAATACAACTTAAGGTTGTACATAGGGCTCACATGTCCAAGGATAAACTTGCTCGATTTTATTCTTGTGTTAATCCAACCTGTGACAGATGCCATTCTGAAGATGCTTCATGGACCCACATGTTTTGGTCTTGCCCTTGCTTGCAAAATTATTGGAAAGATATATTTTTATTATTTCAACAGTTCTGATAATCAAATTGCAACCTATTACTGCAATTTTCGGTTTACCAGTGGTGGATAATAGTTGCTTATCCCCCTCAGCCTGGCGGATGATTGCATTTGTCAAATTAATGGCTAGAAGATCTATTCTGTTGAACTGGAAAGAAATTAATTCTCCAATTATATTTCAGTGGTTTTCTCAAACTATCTCTTGTTTGAGATGAGAAAAAATTAGAAGTGTTATCTTTGACCCTTCAGTTAAATTTGAAGAAACTTCGAGACTATTTATTCAACATTTTCATATGAGCTAAACTGACTTTCCCTGAACCTTACTTTTATTATCCTTAATTATTTTGATTGAGGTGCGGAGTTATTGACGCTACTGTGTATATTTAACATAATGCAATGGCCCATGTTGGTTAGGTTTCTTCATTTTTGTTTTTTTTTTCTTATTTACTCCATTTGTCGTAATTACTATGAGTTTGAGAGGTGATTATATATGGATTATTATCTATTTGTATTTGTATTTTAAGCTATTAATTAAGTACTCTCAGACTCTTTGTATTCATGTTTCATTTATTTTTTTTAAATTAATAAAAATATTTAAGAAAGAAAGACAGGCGCATAAATGTGAGGAAAATGGAGAGAGGTGGATATTCTGCTGGCACAAAGAATCAGTTTAGTGGCCATTTGGTTGCTAATTTCTTTGGTTCAGCACAACATTATGGGCCGAACTTTGTCGACGTACTTTCTTACGCCAACGATGTTTCAATGTGATTTCCAATTCTGTGTGTTGTTTTACCGTACCGAACTTCAGAACTACTTTCAGCATTTTGTCCACCTTTGCTAACTTATTGCTCATTTCCACAAAGGATTACCACATCACTCCCTGGGACTAGGAGCCTTTCCCCATCACCAGGTCTGAGGAAGTGCGGGGAATCCTCTATCACGGTTTCCTTCTCTGTGAGTTCTGTGATTTCCTGTAAACATGGAACGTGTTGAGTGACAGACTTAGAGAAAAAGAATGGAGAAGACAATATCTGCTCAGTGATGGGACGTCCCAGTAACACTGAGCACAGGAAGAGTCACTGGGCAGCCTCTTCACCCATTCTGTAAATTACCGGGTTCGGTCATTAGCAGCAAAGCACTGACTGTGGAAATTACAAATCAGAATATTATTAGAGCCACAGAGCCCAGCAACACGGAAACAGGCCTTTCGGCCCTTCTGGTCAATACCGACCCGTTTTTGTTTTTACTGCCAACTACCTGCATAAACCTCCCATCCATGTCTTTACCCAAATTTCTCTTCAGTGTCTCAATCGAACCCACATCTACCACTTCCACTGGCAGCTCATTCCACACTCTCACAAACTTCTGAGTGAAGAATTCCCCTTCAGATTCCCCAAGAATATTTCACCTTCCACTCTGAAATATCAAGTGTGACAGTGGGGAAGTATGTATGGAACCGAAGGAAATAGCAGAGGTCCTTAATGAATACCTTACTACAGTATTCACAAAGGAAAAGGATCTTGGTGTTTGTAGTGATAACTTGCAGCAGACTGAAAAGCTTGAGCATGTAGATATTAAGAAAGAGGATGTGCTGCAGCTTTTGGAAAGCATCGAGTTGGATACATTCCTGGGACCGGATGAGATGTACCCCAGTCTTCTGTGGGAGGTGAGGGGAGAGATTACTGAGCCTCTGGCGATGATCTTTGCATCATCCATGGAGACGGAAGAGGTTCCAGATGATTGGAGAGTTGCGGGTGTTGTTCCTTTATTCAAGAAAGGGAGTAGAGATAGCCCAGGAAATTATAGACCATTGAGTCTTACCTCATTATTTGGTAAGTTGATGGAGAAGATCCTGGGGGGCACGATTTATGAACATTTGGAGAGGTATAATATGATTACTAATAGTCAGCATGGCTTTGTCAAGGGCAGGTCGCGCCTTATTAGCCTGATTGAATTTTCTGAGGATGTGAATAAACACGTTGATGAAGGAACAGCAGTAGATGTAGTGTATATGGATTTTAGCAAGGCATTTGATAAGGTACCCCATGCAAGGCTTATTGAGAAAGTAAGGAGGCATGGGATCCACGGGGACATTGCTTTGTCGGTTCAGACGTGGCTTGCCCGCCGAAGGCAAAGAGTGGTTGTAGACGGGTCATATTCTGCATGGAGGACGGTCAGCACCGGAGTGCCTCAGGGATCTGTTCTGGGACCCTTACTGTTCGTGATTTTTGTAAATGACCTGAATGAGAAAGTGGAGGGATGGGTTAGTAAACTTGCTGATGACACAAAGGTTGAAGGTGTTGTGGATGGTGTGGAGGGCTGTCAGAGGATACAGCGGGACGATGATAGGATGAAAAACTGGGTTGAGAAATGGCAGATGCAGTTCAACCCAGATAAGTGCGACGTGGTTCATTTTGGTAGGTCAAATAAAATGACTGAGTATAGTATTAATTGTCAGAATCTTGGCAGTGCGGAGAATCAGAGGGATCTGAGAGTCCGAGTCCATAGGACACTCAAAACAGCTGCGCAGGTTGACTCTGTGGTTAAGAAGGCGTAAGGTGCATTGGCCTTCATAAATACTGGAATTGAATTTAGGCGCCGAGAGGTAATGTTCCAGCTATATAGGACCCTGGGCAGACCCCACTTGGAGTACAGTGCTCAGTTCTGGTCACCTCACTACAGGAAGGATGTGGAAGCCATAGAAAGGGTGCAGAGGAATTTACAAGGATTTTGCCTGGATTAGGGAGCATGCCTTATGCCAATAGGTTGAGTGAACTCGGTCTTTACTCCTTGGAACGATGGAGACATGAGAGGTGACCTGCAAGAAATGTTGAGAGACACTGATCGTGTGGATAGTCAGAGGCTTTTTCCCAGGGCTGAAATGGTTGCCACAAAAGGACACGGATTTAAGTGTTGTGTAGTAGGTACAGAGGAGGTGTCAGGGTTATGTATTTTACTCAGAGAGTGGTGAGTGCATGGAATGGGCTGCCGACAACGGTGGTGGCAGCAGATACGATTGGGTCTTTTCAGAGACGTTTGGATAGGTACATGGAGCTTTGGAAAATAGAGGGCTATAGGTAAGCCTAGTAATTTCTAAGGTAGGTACATGTTCGGCACATAATTGCGGGCCGAAGGGCCAGCATTGAGCTGTAGGTTTTCTATGTTTCTTTCACCCTGAACGTCTGCCCATTGCGGGGTTGAGAGAGAAGACGGGGCAGAGAGGGAAGACATTAAGAGGAGGGTGTGGTCGAGTGAGGAGCGAGAAATGGAGGGGAGTGTTTATACTGACTATCTTTCAAAAACAGTAATTGTTTGAACTTACTTGCTGCAAATTCACTATCCATTGCCTGTACACTCTCAACCAAATTATTGGTAGAGATGACAAGTTGCAGTGTTCAAAGTTCAAAGTCAATTTCATTTTCAGAGTACATACATTTCACCACATACAACCCTGAAATTCCTCTTCATGCGGGCATACTCAGCAGATCTATAGAATAGTAACTGTACACGGATCAATGAAAGATCAAGTAGAGCGTAGAAGACAACAAACTGCAACAATGCAAATATAATTAAATTGCAATAAATAACGAGATCAATGAGTGTAACCCCGGGGAATACCACTAGATACGGGCCTCGAGTCCAATAAACAGCCTCCCACCATCACTCTCTGCTTCCTACCATCAAGACAACCGTGCATCCAGTGAGCCAGCTCTCCCTGGATCCCGCGTGATCTACCTTTCTACAGAACATTACCATGCTGAACTTGACGAAGCCCGAAACGTCGACTGTACTTCTTCCTATCGATGCTGCCTGCGTTCTACCAGCATTTTGTGTGTGTTGCTGCAGACCAACCTCTCACTTGAGACGACTGCCTAAACCCGTGACACTGGAAATCAAATCATTGTCACTCTATTCCAGCTGCTACATCCGGGAAGCATAAAAGCGTGGACCAACAGGCTCTGGGAAAGTTTCTTCCACTGGGACATCAGACTGATGAACTCACGCTGATTTGAGAACACTCTAGATTACATTGACTATTATATTTGTTTTAAACTATTATAAATTACTATAATTGCACATTTCACATTTAGATGATTTTTACCCCTCATGTATGTGAAGGATGTAAGAAATGAACTCCGTTCAATTCAATTTCTGATTCCGTTTCTGACATGCTCACCTCCGGGTATCCTCCGTCAACAAGCTTCTTCCTCAGTCACCGTCTGTGAGATTATAAAAAGGAATTAAAACAATCTGCCAGACAGCTTCTGTACCCCTTTACCCCTGAACATGTTCCCCTATTAAAACTCTCTCTTTAGCCCCTTGCCTACTCCCTTTCCCTTTCTGACTCCCGATATGCCACCAGATCTGAATCCACTCTAAGGACATTGGTATCTCACAGGAGGCTGTCCTTCTCTGATGCAGAGGTCAGTGACCCCATTTCCAATCTGCACTCGCTGTTCATGACGGTGACAGCTGTTCCCAGACTCTGGGGCTCTGTAACAAACACAATCTTAACAGCAAGGTTGGACGGTACCTGTAATTAATATGAAGAGAGGATTGATGTTTCCTGGAAGGACCCGCGAGCTGAGCTGGCTGACCCAATTCACCAGATCCTCCCTTATTTACAACTTAGTTTGTCACGAAATTTCCTATCATCCCACCTTCACCCAACAGACCCCAACCCGCCTACGACCACACACCATTCCAACTACTCACCCCACACACACACGTCCACCCATAACATCTACCCACACACAGACAGATCCCCTTTACCCCAAACCCCTAACAGAGCTCAGTCCCGGCCCATCACACCGCAATCGGCCCCCGATTTACATAAACCCGGTAATAGCTCCTTCCTCAGCGCCGCCCGGTCGGTACAACAGGGGGAAATACTTGGTGTCGGCAGCGCGCCTGCGCATCTCCGAGGGTCCAACGGCGCCACCAATGGCTCGATGTTCCCACAGCGCAGAGAGCTCGGCCGTCCGGCACTTTCACTGGGACACCCCGAACACCATATCAATTCCATGTCCGAGCGAAATTTAATGACCAACAAATATAATTCCTGTCAGCGATCAGTTGTCAGAATGATTCACTGACTTTGAGAGGAAGGGGTATCTGTGGTCCACACTGTCAGGGTGTTGAGTTTACCAGGAGATAAAGACTGCAGGGAATAGAGGACTTCTGTTGACAAATACACCGTGCAGACCCCCCCGCTGGAAATTCTGATTCGTATTAATTTTTTTAAAAAAAGAAAAATAAACAGTTGTTTATTAAAATACTAGACACCAAGATACTGCACTGACTGAAGCCATCCCAAACCGGATCAGTCCCGAAAGTCCTCCCCTGAAACATTTCACACTCAAGAGAAAATCTGCAGACGCTGGAAATCCAAGGAACGCACACAAATGCTGGAGGAACTCAGCAGGCCGGGCAGCATCTACGGAAGATATACAGTGGTCGTTTCGGGCGGAGACCCTTCAGCAGGACAGCTGTGTTCCTCCAAAATTTTGTGTGTTGCCCAGAATCAGTTGTGGATTTGTGACTCAACTCGAGACAAACACCACGCTGCCCACGCTCCACGAATAGCCAGACACATAGAAAGGACTTTACATCGCACAACAGGGGATTCAGACATGAAACCCTAATTAAATTATGCTGTTCCAAATCGTATGAAACGAAAGGAGTTTTTAAATAGAAGCGCTCCCCCTCACGTGACGTCATAGAGCTGCCCCCACGCGCCAGACGTCACGCATGATCTCCCAGTATCTGCTTCTGCTGTCACGAGCACCGTGCCTTACGTCACACACGCACTGCTGTGCTCGAGCTTTTTCGGTTTAACGGCTGAACTACTAAGCACGTGCCAAAGACCCCCTCCCAGCTCCCCACCCCCCAACAGTCAACAGAGGAATTGAATTGAATTGATCTGCAAGCGGGACCAATGGTTCGGGCAAAGTGACAATTATTTGTACTTTGTTGAGATTTTACCTGGAATATGGTGTAAAATGCTGCTCCCCATACTAACACAAGGTTTATATAGAACAAAGAAGAAACTGCCGGAGGAACTCAATGGGTCGGGCAGCATCTGTGGAGGGAAATGGACCGTCAACATTTCGGGCCGAGACCCTCCCTCTGGACTGAGAGTGGACGGGAAATAGTCAGAGAAAAGAGGTGAGGGGTGGGGACACGGCAGGAGCTGGGGAGTGAGAGGTGGATCCGTGTAAAGGGGGAAGGTGGGAAGGTGGAAATAGAGAGAGGGGTGGGCGTAGATTGGTTGGGGCAACACGGAGCTGCAGAAGATGGAAATTAATTCCATAGAGGATTAACAAAGAGGTTAGAGAGTATTTATTATGGAGAGTGCAATGAAGATTCACCAGACTGATCCCTGGGGTGGTGGGGTCATCATATGAAGAAAGATCAAATGAGATAACCCTTTCATTTAGAGAATCGAGGACTGAGAGGTGAACACATTGAAATGCACAACATCATTACCGGTTGAACCAGGGATCCCAGTCTCTGAAACGGGGTGTGGAATGTCCGGGACTGAGATGAGGGGAAATGTCTCCACTCCGAAGGTGGTGAATATCTGTAAATCCCCTCCACAGAGGGCGGTGAGGACTCGGTGATCGTCCTCACATAAAACTGTGGCCGGCAGATGTGTGGATAACGAAGGGATCGAGGAAATGAGGATCGGGCAGAACATGTGGCAGAGATGGGAGAACAGCCGCCATCTTGTTGAAGGTTAGAGGGGCTGAATGGCCACCTCCTGCAGTTTCTCACTTGATGTTTCAGTGTTGCTGTCCAGCGAGGCCGGAGAAATGTAAATAGAAATTAGTGTTTATAAACATGGACTGATTTAAATGAAAGCTGGAGATTTCCGGTTTGGGTCTGAAAACTGCGTCGGAACGGAATGGGAATGGAGCGCGTGACACTGTGACCTGAAGGTGGAGGGAAAGGGGCTTGGAAGATAAGGCGGGAAAAACTAAACACGTATCTGGTGTAAATATGGAATAATGCGGGTAATGCGGCGGATGGGTCGGGCAGCGTGTGAGTGGCGAGGAGCAGAGTCACCGGTTCAGACGGGAGACCCTCCACCCGTCACCTGATCCCGTTTACAGCAGATCGTAATACAAGATTGAAACATTTTCCAATTATTTGTGTTCCTCAGAAATGACAACAGTTCAGTTAAGTTTCCCTCTGAATTTCCGAAGCAGAAGCTCAGTCTGTCTAATATTTCCACACAATTAAAATGGGGAATTTGTTTATTCTTATCACGTACTGAGCTACAGCGAAAATCTTGCCTGACGTACCATCCACACAGATCGATACATTACGACAGTACATTGAGCTGATATACGACCAAACATTAACTGTAACAAAGCATTATGGCTGCAGAGTAAGTGCAGTGCAGATAGACAAATGGCGCAGGGTCACGTCGAGTTACATTGTGATTTCGAGACCATTTTATCACTCTTTTGGCTTATAATCACAGCAAACCGTCCTTTGGTTTGTAGCAATAATATCCCAGGTTGTGGGTATCTTTGAGTGCACGGTCTGCTTTTCAGATGCAGGGGGAAATTTAGGAAGAGTCCAGGCTTGTGGCTATGATGTTCCCAGATAAGACCCAAGTACTCTGCAGTTCCTTGCAGTCATGGGCAGAGCAGCAGCCATACGAAGTCGTGAAGTATCGACAAAAAGCTCAGAGACATCGACCTTCACCCTGCCTTGTGTAGCTGGATCCTGGACTTCCTGTCAGATCCCCGGCAGGTGGTAAGAGTGGGCTCCATCTCCTCTGTCTCTCTGACCTTCAGCACACATAACCCACAGGGTTGTCTCTTTGGCCCCCTCATTTACTCTCTGTATACCCATGATTGTGTCGCCACCCACAGCTCCAAACAGCTGATCAGATTTGCTGATGATAGTAAACTGATTAGCCTAATGTCAAATAACAATAAGGCAACCTACAGAGAAGCTGCTACCTCCTGGGAAACGGTACCTCAGTACAAAACTAGGATTTCCTGCTCATCTGGGAAAATCACTGTACAACCTGTATCCCACCACATCAATGATATATATCAATCGTCTTGTTCAACCTCTGCCCAGTCTGTATCCCATCACCTCAATGATATATATCAACCATCTTGTTCAAACTCTGCCCAGTCTGTATCCCACCACCTCAATGATATATATCAACCATTTTGTTCAACCTCTGTCCAGTCTGTATCCCATCACCTCAATTATATATATCAACCATCTTGTTCAACCTTTGCCCAGTCTGTATCCCATCACCTCAATGATATATATCAACCATCTTGTTCAACCTCTGTCCAGTCTGTATTGCATCACCTCAATTATATATATCAACCATCTTGTTCAACCTTTGCCCAGTCTGTATCCCATCACCTCAATGATATATATCAACCATCTTGTTCAAACTCTGCCCAGTCTGTATCCCACCACCTCAATGATATATATCAACCATTTTGTTCAACCTCTGTCCAGTCTGTATCCCATCACCTCAATTATATATATCAACCATCTTGTTCAACCTTTGCGCAGTCTGTATCCCATCACCTCAATGATATATATCAACCATCTTGTTCAACCTCTGTCCAGTCTGTATCGCATCACCTCAATTATATATATCAACCATCTTGTTCAACCTTTGCCCAGTCTGTATCCCATCACCTCAATGATATATATCAACCATCTTGTTCAACCTCTGCCCAGTCTGTATCCCATCACCTGAATGATATATATCAACCATCTTGTCCAACCTCTGCCCAGTCTGTATCCCATCACCTCAATGATATATATCAACCATCTTGTCCAAGTTCTGTCCAGCCGGTATCCCACCAATTATTATCTATCAACAGCCTCTCTTCTATCGTTGTCTTCGTTGTGACATATTTTGCCTCACTCAGTTATTTCTGAAATCTGTGTTTGTTACCTGGAACTAGGAGAAGATTTATTGAATACAGCACCAGGTAGGGTAAAGACAGCCATTACGACTTTAGCTTCAACGTTGCCAAATGTCCGCCGTGTTAGTCTTTGTCGGAAGGAGGCTTGGAAGCAGAGATAGCAGATTGATAGTGGGGTGGGGAGTATTTTCTCTGCATTGACTGCATTATCCCTGTATTGGATTGAAGAGAAATCTACTGTATTACATTTGCGCTACTTTGTTCAGGCCGTTATAAATAACTTGTTATCAGTTAATAGTTGTGCATCATTTAAATTTAAAAAAAGAGAAAATGCTGGAAACGTTCAGCTGATCGGGCAGCATCTTGGACAGTCCCAGTTCTGATACTGGGTCTTCCACAGTTTCCCTTTACACACATCCAATCTGATGTACCGAGTTTCCAACACTTTACTTTCAATTTTATATTAAATGCGTTTTATTCCTGTTAGCCCACAGGAAATGTGACGGACAATTGTGCTGGGCAAGATCTCATTCAACAATAGGATAATGATAAAATGTGTTCAGTTTGGCTGGTGGAGACAATGTGAAACATTATACCAGCCTGCTGGTGCCCCGCGCCCAGGTTTTCCAGCCCGCTCTCTGGCTCAGTCAGAGGATCACCAGGTTCCCGTTCTGCCAGAGGTTGATGTCGGAGTGTTAGTGTTTGAACCCTGAATGGCCGAGCCACTGCAGCACATTACTGGCGACAAGGAGTCCTGGGCGAGTTGCTGAGTGAGCTGTAATCCTGGGAAACACTGGGCATTTAGACCTGTCAGTATCTGGGATTTGGCCCAGGTCAGTACTTCCACAGATGGGGGCTGGATGTTCCTCCTTTCACAGTGAATCAAAAGGCTTGGGGTGCTGGGCATTGGTTGTGGGGAGATTTCTGATTACACCACTCGCTGTGAGATGTGAGGACGATGTCTGAGGATTCGGGGGTCGGTGAGTGTCAGATACAGCAGCGTGACACTGTGAGGTTGGGTCCTGAGATAACAAAGTTTTAGATCCAACTACAATGGAACCGGGGTTCAACCTGCCCAGGTTTATGAGGTGTTGAACGAGTATTTCTGTTCTGGGTTCAGATGTTTGTTTCTGGAGTTCCTTTGGAAGTAATGGCTACCTTTCTGAGGAGAGGATATGTTACCATCCCATCCCTTACAGTTAGAAGCTGTGGGAATGGACTGTTCCGTGTTTGCAACAGTGGAAATAGACCCGTGAGTTTGGTGTTCAATCTGTGTTTGGAAATTCCTCCCGGCCCCCCGCCACTGTCACCTGTCTGTCAATCGGTGGAAATTCGGCAGAATCTCAGGATGCTGGAAACTTGCACCAAAAACGGAAAATAGTTGAAGCCATTCTGATGAACGATAGTGAACCCAAATCACTAAGCTTGTTCCTCTGGAAATGGACGTATGCACAAGCGCATGTTTGGTGATACTTAGTGGAACAGTGAAGAAACCGCAACTTTTCCCCTGTAAATTATCCTGGTACCACATTCCCTGTAATTCCTGGAAATGTGTTCAGTAGAACTGTTGCTCACGTGGTTCACAAGAGTGATCTCAGGAATGAAAGCGTTTATGTATGACACGCATTTGATGACTCTGGGCCTGTACTCTATGGAGTTCAGAAGTATAGAGGTGGACGGGATCATATTTAAACCTACAGAGTGCTGAACAGCCAGGATATAGTGGACATGGGGAGGATATTTCCATCAGACGGAGAGTCTGGGGTCTGAGAGGACAGCCTTGGAATAAGCAAGCTTCCCTTTAAAACTGAGATGAGAGAAACTTCTTCAGCCAAAGAGTCGTCCATCTGTGGAGTCTGTTGCAACCGATGGTGATTGAGGCTGTCACTGGGTATATTTCTGGCAGAGGTTAATATATTATTGATCGCTAACTATTGATCATTTTTGTTAGCCAGAGCTACTAGAGAATTAAGTGAATACAGAACGTTAAAGGCAGACTTTACAGTTTTAGATTCTTCATTCCAAAATGGCTGCAGTGTTAACCTTTGTCATAATGAAACTCACAGCATACGATATTAAGTTTGTTAATTCCCTTTTCGGTTATTTTTGGTGAGCTTCTTCCTCCGTTTCCAGGGTAACAGCCCACCAGAGCTGCAAGAAGAGTTGCACATTTTTTTTTATCGCTCTGTGGTCACCGCCTCTCAGGGTAGGGACAGTGGCCTCAGGAGCATATGTAACAGAATGATAGTGGGAGGAAAGGATGCTGTCAGTATTGACAATTTGCCTGACATCGCATTTAATTTACACCTACATCAAACGTTTTTTTATCAGTGACGGATGGAAGAACTCTGAACATTAATTTCACTGGGACTCTTATTTGGCGGAGGCTGCTGCTGGCATATTGGATTAGTAGCAGGACATTCGCCCTCTGTTCTGTTCCACCATTCTCTGATCCTCTGACCTCAACTGAACTCTGCTTTCAGCGGTCCAAGCCTGCACAGCCTGCAACACGTCACTCCATTGATTGTCAAGAAACTGACTGTGTTCTGCGGAATTAAACATTAAAAAAAACTCCTGCTTTTTCTTTTTTTCCTTTGAGGAAGAGAATTCCAAAGACACACTATTCCCCCTCGTAAAAATAATCTCGTCTATCTTCACCTGTTTGAGTTTCCCTTACAACAGCAAACATATTGTCCACATTGCTGTCAAGATGTCTCGTCATGTTACGTATAAATAGCAACCGCCTCAACTCATTTATGTAAACAAGCGGATAAAGTCTCCTCTCATTGATATAAATAGCAGCGAGTACCATCGCCTCCCAACCTTTATCTACGAATACAGTAAAAAACCCGACATTCATTCAATTCCTCAGGCACCTCCCTCTGCAACAGAATCCTAGAATTCCTGAATGGGTGACCTCAGTCAGTCCTGAACGGGAGCAGCATCCCCAAAGCCATCACACTGAGCACACCCCCCGCCAGGCTGTGCTCAGTCCACTGCTGTTCACTCTCCTGACCCACGACTGTGCTGCAACACACAGCTCGAATTACATAATCAAGTTCGCCGATGACACGACCGTGGTGGGTCTCATCAGCATGAACGAAGAGTCAGCTTACAGAGAGGAGGTGCTGCGGCTAACGGACTGGTGCAGAGCCAACAACCTGTCTCTGAATGTGAACAAAACAAAAGAGATGGTTGTTGACTTCAGGAGGGAACGGAGCGACCACTCCCCGCTGAACAGCGACGGCTCCTCGGTAGAGATCGTTATGAGCACCAAATTTCTGGGTGTTCACGGAGCGGAGAATCCCAGTTGGTCCCTCAACATCAGCTCCATAGCAAAGAAAGCCCAGCAGCGTCTCTACTTTCTGCGAAGTCTGAGGAAAGTCCATCTCCCACCCCCCAACCTCATCAGATTCTATAGAGGTTGTACTGAATATACTGAGCAGCTGCATCACTGCCTGGTTCGGAAATTGCATCATCTCGGATCGCAAGACCCTGCAGCGGATAGTGAGGTCAGCTGAGAAGATCATCGGGGTCTCTCTTCCCGCCATTACGGACATTTACACTACACGCTGCATCCGCAAAGCAAACAGCATTATGAAGGACCCCATGTACCCCTCATACAATCTCTTCTCCCTCCTGCCATCTGGGAAAAGGCACCGAAGCATTCGGGCTCTCACGACCAGACTATGTAACAGTTTCTTCCCCCCAAGCTATCAAACTCCTCAGTACCCAGAACCTGGACTGATGCCTTACTGCCTTACTGTCTTGTTTATCATTTATTGTAATGACTGCACTGTTTTGTATACTTTATGCAGTTCTGGGTAGGTCTGTAGTCTAGTGAAGTTTTCTTTTCTCTGTGTTGCTTTTTACGTAGTTCAGTCTAGATTTTGTACTGTGTCATGTAACACCAGGGTCCTGAAAAACGTTGTCTCATTTTTACAATGTACTGTAGCAGCAGTTTTGGTGGAAATGACAGTTAAAAGTGACGACTTGACTCGACTTGAAAATTGATGCAAAATTCTTATTCAGTGCATCCACCATTTTATTATCCCCCATTACTGCCTCTCGATCATCGCTTTCCACTTCCGCCTCGCTCGTACACTTTGTGTATCTGAACAAAAAAACTTTTGGTATCTTCTTTAACCATATTGGCTCGCATTATATTGCATTCCTTCTTTAACTTTTCAATGAGTTTCATTTTGCCTTCTGCTGGCATATAAAATTTCCCAATCATTTAACTTCCCGCTAATACTTATTGTATTGCATGCCTTCTCTATGCCTATGATGTTGGCGTTGAATAGTGTTCTGTGCCACGGTTGTATCATCTTCCTTTATAGCACATCTCCAATTTAGAAAGTATATATTGTGTGCTTCCGAAATTCCTTTCGGAAACTACAGACTGTTCTGCTGTCATGCCTGCCTGTGTTCTTTTCCAATCGATTCTGGCGAACTCCTCTCAAATAGCTTTGTAATTCCCTCCACTCCACTGTAATTTTGATGCATCTTTTTTTTTCAGTTTTGAGGGTGATTTCGATCATATCGTGATCATTTTCACCAAAGCCCTCTGATCAATTCCGGCTCATTACACAGTATATCCCGGTGGGCTCAACCTCGAGCTGCTCTGAAAAGCCACCGCGCAGGCATTCACGAAACTCTGTCCCTTGGAGTCCAGGATCAGCATGATTTTCCCAGTCTTGCGCAATATTTTAAACCCTCAGGACGATTATCATACTGTCCTTTCGGCAGGCGTTTTCTATCTCATGTTATATTTTGTAGACCAAATCCTTATTCTGGTTTGGGTTGTCTGTAAATATAACTCACATAATGGTGTTTATCCTTACAGTTCGTTGTTCTATACACAATGATTCAACACCTTGCAACCCCATATCACCTCTTTTAAATGATTTAATTTCACATTTAACCAACAGAGCAACACTGGCCCTTCTAAATTCTTGGCTAGCCTTTTACTGCAATGTATATCATTGACATTAAGCTCCCAGTTATAATCTTCCTTCAGCAATGATTTAGTGATTCTTACAACATCCTATAAACGCATTCCCATATGAAACTGTGCGAGAAGTTCTTCAACCATGTCCAGTATACTACGTGTATTCAAATAGAACGCCTTCAGTCCAGTATTCACCCATTCCTATCTTTCTCGCCTTTTATGCTCCATCTTATCCGACTGAATGCAATTTTGTTTAAACCCCCTCCAGAAAATTCCAGCCCAGCTGCCCGCCAGCACATTAGACCCCTCTGATTCAAAAGTAACTCGTCCCTTTGGTAAAGATCGTTCCCTCTCCAGAATCTCCTCCAGAAACTGCAACACGATCTCATTCTAATCGTTAATGTCAATTGACTAAAACGGCAATAAATCGTCCCTGTGTTCGACTGCCCCAGCGACAATCTGCACACTTCAAAGATTATCCGTCAGACGTTAGTGGATGGTCGCATAACCGGGTCCTGTGATAGACACCAGCTGCTCATACGACCATCTTCCACCAACTCACATAACTGCATGTACCCCTGATCGGTGGGGTGGAGGGTGGAAGTGGGCTAAGCAGGTTTGTTAGCCATGTTTGCTCAAATGTGACCTGCAGTCTAGCGGAGGAAAGGAGATCTTTACAACTCTTTTATTTGGTCCATCTGCAGAAAAAAAAATCTGGGCATTTTCCAGCGGAGAAGCGGATAAAGAACCTAAAGTATGAAAACGGTGCAGCTTGTTTTCAGTGGTGCAGATAATGGAACACACCGGGAAAAATAAAAATGTCGTGTTTACTTCAATTACAGCTTTCTTCAGATGTATTTTTTTCTGATGTCCAAAGGTGTCAATGATGTAGTAAATATAATTGTTAACATATACTCTCTGCGTCTAAAAATACGTTTAACACGTTTAACATATTGTGAATACTGCAAATAAATGTCTTTTCAACCAGGCTATGCACAAAAAGAAAGAAAATTATTTCACTTCACATATCAGATTAATTACTGTCAGAAATAGATGTCGCTAACCCTTCTTAGTTCAGCACATGCAGAAGCATGAAACACGCCGCATGTTTGTATAGAATGAAATAACACACATTATTGATAATGATTTTTCAATAATTAGAAATGTTTGCTCCAATAGGAGTGAACATTCAAGACAGAGTTCTCTGGAAAAGGGGACGGATGTGAAACACAGTCTTGATCAATCTGCCCGAAATCTTCGCCGACCACAATCAGACTCATCCCTGGGACTTTATGAACAGCCACTCTCTGGAATGGAACTACAGATCAGCGGACAGGAAGCAGAGTCGAACACGAGGAAATCTGCAGATGCTGGAAATTCAAGCAACACACACAAAATGCCGGTGGAACGCAGCAGGCCAGGCAGCATCTATAGGAAGAAGTACAGTTGACGTTCCGGGCCTTGCCTGTTCTCCATCTCCCTCTGGTGCTCCCTCCTCCTTTCTTTCTCCCTAGTCCTCCCGTCCCATGATCCTTTCCCTCTCCCTTTTCCCAAACAACTTTCCAGCTCCTCCACCTCCTGTCTTCTATCATTTTGGATATCCCCTCCCCCTCCCACTTTCAAATCCTTTACAATCTTTCCTTTCACTTCGTCCTGACGAAGGGTCTCGGCCCGAAACGTCGACTGTAGATGCTGCCCGGCCTGCTGCGTTCCAGCAGCATTGTGTGAGTGTTGCAGGAAGCAGAGTGTCATGATGTAACGTCGGAATGATCACGGGTTCTTGATTTCAATAGGTAGAATGTTCTACACTGTCAAACAGGTCACTGCTCACACTGAAGTTATCATTGCTTGAATTACATCACTGTCACTTCGGTTCAACCTCAGCCGACTGAACTGAGATGATGATCTCACTACTGGCCTCGCGGATAAACTCATTACTATTTCACGCCCATCGTTGACCATGTTACTCATGTTGTTGTGTCTGGAGTCTTAAATCTGACCACAGTGATGATGTAACTGCGATTCCTGGTCACTCGCTGAACTCCATTCCAAAGACACCAATAATTGAAATTCCTCCTCTATGCATAGAATTCAATTGGCGATTTATTCACTGCTGTTGTGAACCTTGCAGCCAGCTGATTTTCGATTCTCCAGATGAAAGTAATCAGCAGAGTGCAATCCTGTTTTCTGTACATTACTTGTTTCGTTTTTATCTGCGTGGACCGCAATGACAATACTGCTCAAAGTGACAGCGGAACTAGCAGCACAGGTAGAGAATTATTCCAGCTGCTACTGTCCTGCAGCTTCACCGCTAATCTCTAAAGCAGGATCACCGCCTACACCGTGCACTGGATTTTCCCTTAAAGGTGCAGTTCATATCACGTTATCACAATGCTAAAAGATTGGAATTTGTCAAATTGCATCTGGTCTGGTTTTTATACAGTATAGGTATCCACTGCGCACTAGATTGGAAATTATATCAAATGCACATCAAAAGATAGTTCTTTTTTTTTACAGAACGAGCGACGAGGCGAAGTGATTTAAGATCGCAGTAATGCAGTTTCGTGGAGACACATTACTCATTTCAACTTTAGCTTGCACACAAACAATATTTAATACTCTACCTGTCTACCATAAACAATTGCAGTGGATAAATCATAATCAGCATTTACTACATTACATCTGGCGGAGTATTGCATTGTCACAGGTTACGAAGGACATGTGAAACAATATTCATAATATCAATGGCCGCTCACACGCCGGCAAATATAAAAGCTGTTTGTTCAGCGAGAAACAAACTCAACAGTCAACACGTCAGCATTTACATCATTGATGGGATTTCCTGTACCCTCAACAGCATGATCATATGCTGATATTTTTTCGCAAGAATATCAGTAAACACTGAAGTTGTTGCGGTAGAACGTTTATTGTGTTTAATTTTAATAATTATATTGGGCAGGGGTAGCACACCGAATAGACTGGAGAAAGCGCAGGCTGGTGGGTTGGCAAGTTTGCAGACGACACACAGGTTGGTGGTGTAGAGGATTGTTGAAAATTGCAGAGAGACATTTATAGGATGCAGAAGTGGGCTAAGAAGTGGCAGATGGAGTTCAACCCGGAGAAGAGTGAGGTGTTACACTTTGGAAGACAAACTTCAAGGCAGAGTACAAAGTAAATAGCAAGATTCTTGTAAGTGTGGAGGAGCAGAGCGATCTGGGTACATGTCCATAGATCCCTGAAAGTTGCTTCACAGGTAGATAGGGTATTTAAGAAAGCTTATGTGGTGTTAGCTTTCATAAGTCGAGGGATAGGGTTTAAAAGTCGTGATGTAATGATGCAGCTCTATAAAATTCTGGTTAGGCCATACTTGGAGTATTGTGTCTAGTTCTGGTCGCCTCACTATAGGAAGGATGTGGAATCATTGCAAAGGGTACAGAGGAGATTTAACAGGATGCTGCCCGGTTTAGAGTGTATGGATTATGATCAGAGATTAAGGGAGCTAAGGCTTTCCTCTTTGGAGAGAAGGAGGATGAGAGGAGATATTATAAAGGTGTACAAGATATTAAGAGGAATAGATCGAGTGGACAGCCAGCGCCTTTTCCCCAGGGCACGACTGCTCAATACAAGAGGACATGGCTTTAAGATAACGGGAGGGAAGATCAAGGGCGATATCAAAGAAAGTTTTTTTTTACTCAGAGTGGTTGGTGCGTGGAATGCACTGCCTGAGTTAGTGGTCGATGCAGATACACTAGTGAAGTTTAAGAGACTACATACAGGTATATGGAGGAATCTAAGGTGGGGGGGGGGATTATATGGGATGCAGGGTTTGAGGGTCGGCACAGCGAAGGGCCTGTAATGTGCTGTACAATTCCATGTTCTTATCGCACAGGGTTACACATCAGTAAGACTAAAGGGATTCTTTGTACACACACCGAAGAAATTTGTGATTTATACGTCAAATCTAAATGTGATTGCTGTTCAGTTGATTAGCATATAAAGAACCTGAAGTTACATAATCATCTGCCGTTTGTATTCAGTGGCTGGACGTAAGGGTGCCTACAGGAGCATGCAATGATATATTTCTTCGGCACTATCTCTGCAATGGTTTATTGAACGTTACACGACTGTGCTTGCCTGACATTTTTTTGTGGCAAAGAAATATGTTTAATAGAACATATATACTTTTAATCAGAATTTTCCCAGCTTGAAACACATTTTTTTCAAATTTATTGCTATCGACAATTCGAATAAACGTGCCCGTTCCGCTGCTTCTAGATCTCTAAGCTGAATTCTAAGGGAATTCATTGCAAACGCAACAGAGATAAATAACAGTCAGGAAGAGAAGTTTTAGTTCAGCCTTTGCAGGCTTACAAATATACCATGTCTGTGGAAAATGAAAACAATTCTAGGTTCCATAGACTTTGTTGAAATGCCATAGGATTGCGGACACTGCTCAAGTGAGAGGAAACATTCCAAGGAACAGAATAAAGAGGAAAAATTAATAATAAAATAATCCGAATAACACATTTAGAGCACTGGTGAATGTTAATTTCTGTATGATCTTCAATCGAGGGTAAATTGTACAAAGGTACAGCGACACGTTTGCTTGCCAACAAATACAAAGTCACTTTACAGGAAAATGCTGATTCTGCCTGGATTAAAGCGCATCCTATCACTCCGACACATTGCAGACAGCAGAACAGCATCATCTGCCATACAGTGGAAATCTCTGTTTGTCTGCGGCCTGGGCTTTGTATGCGGTGTGGGGAGCCTTATGATCATCGGCCATACAGTGGAAATCTCTGTCTGTCTGCGGCCTGGGCTTTGTATGCGGTGTGGGGAGGCTTATGATCATCGGCCATACAGTGGAAACCTCTGTCTGTCTGCCGGCTGGGCTTTGTATGCGGTGTGGGGAGGCTTATGATCATCGGCCATACAGTGGAAACCTCTGTCTGTCTGCGGGCTGGGCTTTGTATGCGGTGTGGGGAGGGTTATGATTATCGGCCATACAGTGGAAATCTCTGTGTGTCTGCGGCCTGGGCTTTGTATGCGGTGTGGGGAGGCTTATGATAATCCGCCATACAGTGGAAATCTCTGCGTGTCTGCGGCCTGGGCTTTGTATGCGGTGTGGGGAGGCTTATGATCATCCGCCATACAGTGGAAATCTCTGTCTGTCTGCGGCTTGGGCTTTGTATGTGGTGTGGGGAGGCTTATGGACCGTAAGGAAACAACTTGACTTTTCTTGCTAATTTCTGGTTCAACAGCAGCAGGATTTTAGAGGAAAGTGAGATACAGTGCCCATGTTGAAGATTGGTAATCTACTAGTATATAAGGATGACATGAAAAAAAATAATAATAATCAACCGTCGCAAAGAATACTTATTGCCCACTCAGTGATCTGATCCGCATTGCGCTGGAGGGAACCCAGTTGCGGACAGTTAACTCCATCATTATTATCGTTGTATCTCTCTCTGTCTCTCTCTATCTCTCTGTCTCTCTCTATCTCTCTCTCTCTCTCTGTCTCTCTCTCCCCCTCTCTCTCTCTCTCTCTCACCCTTTCTCTCTCTCTCTCTGTCTGTCTCTTTCACTCTCACTCTTCCCTTCCTCCCCTTGTCTATCTTTCTTGTCCACCTGCTACTCCTGTCGAACATGAGAGCACATTTGCACAGATGGCTGACGGTCCCTTTCTGTCTCAGAAAATCTCTACTTTCCACGCTAATGCCGCTCTCTTTCAGAACCGCTGTTTTCTTCCATTCATCTTACACCAACCAAGATGGATCAAATGTGATTATTGACTAATTTACCGCTTTGCTAACCCGGGTGTTTTGAAGAAAATTCATATACTTGCTCATTTTGGACTTATTTCCTCTTCAAACTTGTTAAACAGGTGCAGTAAAATATTTTTAAAATTAATTGTATTAATTTCAAGATACGTGGTCACAGCAACAGTTATCTACACACTTCTTCCTCTGCCACCTGGTAGACCAAGGGTTAACTCTTCCTGTAGCTTTGCGGAAGTCTTTTCAGGGTAGGCTGCTGACGTCACCGGAGATTATTTTCTCCCTTCTTAATAAGAGCCCCGTTCACTCGGTTCCCCCAGTTTCAGCGAGAGCAGCCTCCCCTGCCACGGACAGATAACCGGAGCTGCAGTGTCAGGGACAGTGAGGACGGATTGGCTCGTTCTGTCATGGATCGGAATCCGGGAAGCGCAGCCTGGAATATAACGGGAAATGGGAGAAGTGTCTTCTGGATGTTTCCATATATTTCAACAAATTACCGGGTATCGGTAGATTTTCGAGTTACACATGCTCTCCTTGCCATTCAGGTGGTTTTCTTCCCCGTCCTCGCCATTATTGCTCTTCCTGGTGAGTCTCTTTATTACGTCACCGCATTTTTCTTATCACGTGTACCTCTCATTATAATAATTAATGATGCTGTCGCACTGCAATCTGTTAATTAAACAAACCTTTTTCCTATTCACTTTGGTGGTTTTCTGTCCTGACGATCTCTGTTCAAGAGAGTATGTGGTGGCAGTGGTGTTGATCCAGAGCAGGTTTACGAGAATGGTCCAGCGATTAAACGATCTCACGTATCAGGCGCGTTTGATGGCCCTGTGCCTGTATTCGCGTAATTTAGCGGTTGTTAACTGAGACATCAACGTTTATGTAGAGAAGGCAGGAAGACAGTTTTGGAAGGGAAACACGTCAACCATGATTTAAGTAGCTTATGGTCCTGTGGCGTGGTCAGGCTGGTTCAGTTAATGCTCCGGGTGTAATGGTTAAATTTCTGACGAGTAAACTTACTGACAGTCGCTCAGCACAGCAGCCTACCACCGAGACGTTGAACCATTGCATATTAAAATGGATCTCCGCTTTCCATTCGCTTTCTCCTCGCCGCGAGAATGTCTGCGATGAATCAAGATTTTGTTCCCCCTCACTTGAGGGTCAATTGCAATTAAACAGGTTTCCAACCCCTAGTCTTTCCGTGGCTAATCGGTCTGATCGGTCATCTGCAGTCCAGGATTCCCGTGAACTTAACCAGGTCCCTCCGCTGTCAGGACCTTCGGCCGTGCGACCACATTATCGAAGTGTCTTTCGCATTTTGGCTCCTATCTCGCCCTATAGGCTTGCGGGAGTTCCTTAGAAAACGTCTTTCGTTCTTCACGTTTCCACATTGGGTGTCGTTCAGCAGTGGCATTACGTTCTCTAAACTGTGAACATTTATCTTAATGGCTCCGCTTCCGCGCGTTTTGCGTTCGCCAGCTCTGTATCCACATTTCTTTTGCTATCGTTTCAGTTGGCAGCGTGAGGCTGCCGCAGAATTGTGTTGGATAAATCATCTAATTATCTGCCTTCCAGCAGAAAGAATGACGTTAGTGTGAGACCGTTTCTCTCTGATCATCTCCAACAACATCGGTCGGATTAGAAAGTTAATGAATTCGTTAGTTCCTTTCCAACTTTCATGTGCTGACCGAGGTGCCGCTGAAGCAAAGGAAGCTTTGTCTCCGGAATATAATCACTGGTTGCATCTTCTGGCTCTGGCCACCCTCCTGCCCACTGTATTCATAAAATGCATTTTCCGACTGGGACCCAAAAATTGTAAAATGCAATGATCTTTAATATATAATTTCACGCCAGCTGCATTTGACCGTGTGTAAAGCCTAAGGAACATATTTCTGAAAACATGATTTTTTTTCTGAGAACATGATAGACCACAGTAAATTCTTGAAATGCTGACCATGACGTATTGTTCTGGTGACAAATCAGTTTCACTGTTGCTGAAAAAATAAGGCATTTTCGAGACATTAATGACTGGCATAGGATTGTAAAGGCAGAAGTACAAGGAGGAGCTGGCGAGACTCGTGGTACGATTTCAAGGTAATACTCCCTCAATGTTGGCAAACAGGAAGTGATGTACAAAAATAAGGTTTTGGACTACATCTGCAAATTAAGCCGCCCTGGCTAAGGATCAGGGACGGGAATTTGCGCCTCAGCCGGAGATGGTGGGTGTCAAGGATAATTATTTCACGGAGATTCCGCGGAGCATCATTCGGATCTTTTTCCCTCAGCATGTACGGAATTTCACAACCATCGGCCGTCGTTATCTGTGTTCTTCGCTTTCCTTTTCGTTGCTGATTTTCGATCGAACAGATTGTACTCAGATTACACTACTTCGCAAAACTGTTTAATTTTATTCAACTGGTAATCGCTACGATTATATTATACCGTCAGGTACAGTCACTTCAATCATTGACACACATTACACTCGTTTTAAGAGAACTCTTCCTGTTTTATTTACCCTGATGGTTTATTCTGTTTGGCAGTGAACATGGTGACCATATTCATCCTGTCTCGTGGAAAGTGCGGCCTCTCCAGAGTTGTCACGTGCTACTTGGTTGCCATGGCAGCGGCGGATCTTCTGGTTCTTATCCTGGACCTGATATTGAGCAAGATTCCACTTAAGTACATTCATCCCGTCGTCTTCACCCGCTCAATGCCCAAGGGGTGTAATATCCACGCTGCTCTGATTTACACCGCAACCGACTGTTCCGTCTGGTTCACCGTCACGTTCACCTTGGATCGGTTTGTCGCCATTTGTTGCCAAAAGATGAAAACGAAATATTGCACGCGGAAAACCGCGGCCGTGGTTTTGGGGACGGTGACTGTGATCAGCAATTTAAAGAATATTTACTGGTATTTTCGACTGTCAGAGGAATACACATGGATAATTGCTCCATTCATTTGTCAACAGAGGTATCATTATTACAAATTCACGAATCAACTTGATCTATTTTATTCCTTCCTCACCCCTGTACTCCCATTTGTGCTGATTCTGCTGACGAACGGCCTCACTGTCAGGCACGTCTTAGTCACCAGCAGAGCCCGCGGGAGACTCAGAGTTCCCGGTAACGGACAGAGCGCCAGAGACCCGGAGATGGAGAAACGCAGGAAATCCCTTGTTTTATTGCTGATGGTCTCGGGTAATTTCATCCTGCTGTGGGCACCTTACAGTGTGTTCTCTGCGTGGGATCGGATAAATTATCTTCCCATGCGTTTACTTCCGCCAGATTCCCTTCTGGAGCTGGGCATCATTCTGCAGCTTTTGAGCTGTTGTACAAACACGGCCCTTTACGCCGTTACACAGGCCAAGTTCAGGGAGCAGCTAAAGAATGTGGTAAAATCTCCGCTTGCCCTCATTGTTCCGAAAAAGTCGTGACTTAGCGGCGTCGCCCGTCCGGATACCACTAAGTTTTATATATTGCGGGCACTTTCTGTCCCTCTTGGCCGGGCGATATCCTTATTCCTATCACGCCTCACAAGCGGAAATTGCACAGACAAGCCCCTTATGCAGCCGCAATGCTGGTCCCGAATTCGCTGGCTCATTTCCTTTCTTTGCCCTACTGATTGTAGTGCATTTCGCCCTACGGTTCCACAGTACATTCCTCTGTCCTCCCGATACTTTTGTCCAACTGCAAGGCCATATTCCTGTGAGAGCATCCGTGTTCCCGAAACAATCCATTCATTCCCGACAGTGGCGGCTGAATTGCTGCTGCGAGTCCATTGACAACTGAATTGGTGCCTCTTCCTGCAGCCACGCTGAGCTCGTCAGTCTCATCTACACGGCCTACAACTTGCCACACCGCCCTCAGATCAGATTGTACCCGTTCTGACACCACTCTTGTCTCTCGATCTCTCTGTTCCCAACTCAAGGGAGAGATTATCTACCGACATATTTTACAAAGCCATGCTACTGACTCCAACAGTTATCCTGACGATACTTTCTGCCAAAGGGACACTCGCCAAAGTGCTATTCCATTCTATCATTTCCATTGATGAGAATTTCATCTCCAGACATTTTACAGTCAATGGAGATTCCCTTCCACCACGATCGATGCTGCTGTCACCATTCTCTGACGCATTTCCCCCAGGTACCATCACTCCATCCCACTCAGAATAATAAAAAAAAGAATGGGTCTCCTTGTCCTCAGGTAACACGCCACGAGCCTTCGCATGCAAGATATTTTACCGTAACTTCCACCATCTCCATAGCCACTCTACCACCAGGCACGACTTTCCCTCCCCCATCTCCGGTTTCTGCTGATCGTCCTCTGCGCGACTCCATTGACTACCAGCGGTCCGCACAAGTCTCCCTTATTCCTGTAACCGTACTGCAGACATTATTTCCAGCAGGTACTGGTTATTCCTGGACAACGGAGATCACATTGGCGACACACTGCATTTCCAGTGTCCGCTGTATTGCAAGAAATAAATTGCTGATAGTCCATCCAGCTACAATCGTCAAAAACTCATTGTCATCAATGATGTCATCTACAATCCCTGTCAGACCAGTATGTTAATATTGCCGATGACAGAATTGTCCTGAAAGTTGTTATGAGCTAGATATTATCGAGTTTGGAGGTGAGATATTTTTGAACAAGGGCCCCATCGAGTGGCCACACGGACAGAGGAAGATAGATGCATTTAACATTATTTGTTGTTATTCTGATCTCAATATTATCAGGAATAGCCCAAACTGTTGACAGAAAAGCTCGCTGTTTTATTTTTAGGTATCACATTGTATCGTGTTTACACTTGGAGGGATCTGATGTGACCGGGTCTTCTCCTGACACATAAATAGTTCTACTAGTGGTGACATTTACTCACATGAATTAAGCTGCTCATGCAGTTGCATCACATTATTGTTCACAATGAGAGTGTCGCTCCTTATCCTGTCAATCACAAGCTTAACGATCATATGAGAACATAAACACGTCCGTCAGCTGAACCATACTACTAAGCGTGAATCGCAGATATCAGTAGCAGTAATGAAAGTGGTTATCCAGACCCAACTCAGATTAGATTCGAATGAATGTGTTGAGCTGGCAATTGTCGCTGAACGGATAACTGGTACAGTGCCTATAATAATATTCACATCCCCCGCCCACCCACCGCCGCCCCCACACTTTGAAGACCCTTGTAGCCATGGGCACTCGCATGGATCCCGGCCGTTACTGCCGTTTTGTTGGCTACGTGGAACGGTCCGTGTTCCAAGCCGACACCGGTGTCACTGCCCGACATCTCCCGCGCGACACTGACGACTGCATTGCTGCCGCTTCCTGCACGCTGCTCGTTGACTTCATCAACAACCTCCAATTTCCACCACGCATTTTGTTTTACCTGATCCATTTCCAACAGCTCACTCCCCTTCTCAATCTCCCTTTCTCTGTCTTCCGAGCCAGCTTATCTGCTGTCGTACATCATAAACCCATCGACTCACACAGCTACCTGGACTATACTTCACCCATCCTGTTACTGGTAAAAATGTCATCGCCTTCTCTCAACTCCTCCCCCCTCCGCCGCTTACGTTCTGAGCCTGGGGCGTTTCATTTCAGAATAGCGGAGATGTTTTTTCCTTCTTCAGAGAAGGGTGCTTCCCTTCCTGCACCATCGACACTGACCTCAAAGTCATTTCTTCCATTTCGCACAAGTCTGTCCTCACACCAACCTCCTGCCACCTCACTAAGGATCGGGACCTGCCATCTCACCAGACACCGCGTCCAGCACATAATTCTCTGTAATTCCGCAATCACTAACGTGATCCAAACAACAGGCACATCTTCCCTTCCCCTACTCCCAGTCTGCGCTTTCCAGGGATCTCTTCCTACGCGACTGTCGTCACTGATCTCCTTCCTGGCACTTATCCTGCAATCTGAACAATTGATACACCCTCCCCTGCACATTATCCCTCACTAATATTCATGTCCTCAGTCTGTCCTCCTAGGTGAGGCGATGCGTCAACTCTGTTGGGTCATTAATTGTACCTGCTGCTCCGGTGTGGTCTCTTGTATATCTGTGATACTCGACGTTGATTGGGAACTTGCTTCACCGAGCACATCCGTTCCGTCCATCAGAAAAAGCGGGACCTTCCAGTAGCCCTCTCTAACCTTATATGCCCCTGCCACAAACTACCCCCTGGTCCTCCTCCACCTTTTCATTCTTCTATGGCCTTCTGTCCTCTCCTATTAGATTCCTCTTCTCCACCCTTTAACCTCCCAGCTCGTTACCTCACCACTGCCCCCATCCCGGTTTCACGCATCCACATGTGGTTCTTCCTCCCCTTCACCCAACTTAGAAATCTGTCTCCAGTCCTGATGCCGGGTACAGTTTGTAATTACGTGTCAATAATTTCTAACAGGGTATCCACACAAACCGGGGTTTAGGGCGGGAAAGCTGTCTCAATCACAAGCGTTTGGCGGGAACGGAGAGTGTCTTCCCCAGACCTGCGCAGCCAAGGAAACCGCGCGTTTTGATTCTGCGGCTCCTCCAGGATTGATTTTGTTCGAGGCTCATATGATTACTCTGAGCATTGTTCCAGTTGGTTGTGTGTCTAAGCCCGTGTCTGGTAAAGTAATTACGATACGGGGTTACGGATTGTACAGGGGGCAGTGTGCTTTCCATGCTTTCCATGGGGAGGGTATTGTAGGCGAGCGTGGTGAACCGCAAGCCGAGCGTCCCATTGCTGAGGTTGGAGACATCTGTAAATGAAACAACCTGGAGATACGGCACAACTCCAAATCCGTAGACACCACAGGTGTGCACCTTCATACCGGCGGTTGCATCACTGAATCTGTTCGCATCCTTACACCAATGTGCATCCCCATATTTGCCGACACCGCCCGAAATCTGCGCACTTCCCGAATAGTGCGCACCCTAACGGGCTGACACTCCAATATCCATAATAGATTACTCAGAGCAGGACTCATTTCAAACGGCGCAGAAAATGACTGTTTCCACGATAAAAATCCGCACGCATCCCAAATCCGTCTGGAACTGCAAATCGGCCGATACACCGAAATTTGGTGAAACCCAAAATCCGTGTGCACCTCCATATTCGACAACAGATGCATAAAACTGCGCTCATCACCAAATAAGAGCGCACACCTAAATCCATATGTATGTCCAACTCGATGACAGCTTCACATGCACATTAGATAATCCAAAAACAAAAGTCTTTTCAAGCAGCTCAGAAAATAGCTGCCTCCACGTTCAAAATCTAGAACAAAGTTGTGCTCTATCTACATTTATTATGAATGTATCTATAAACGATACGACCTTGAGATTCATCACACACTACAATTCACCGACATCACCAATTCCGCGTGTACCCAAACCTGTATCTCCAAATCTCAGCGCAGCTCCAAATTCGAAGGCGGCCCTGTAAGTACAAGTGTTTATCCCAGAGCAAGAATAACTTCAAACTTTTCACAAGATAGCTTAATCCACATTAACAACAGCAAAGAATCGAAATGGAACGTTAAAGTGCATTATTTATTAAAGTGTTTGTAAAAGAAACAATCTTGATATTTGCCATTACTCCAAATCCACAATCACCCACAAATCCGTGAAGACACGCTTCAGATTCGTCACGACCCCAAATACACCACATCCCGGAATCTGTGAGCACCCGAGGACCGTGTACACCGTCAACCCGACTGAAACCCAGGTATGCACATTTGATTTTCCCAAAAGAATCATTCACAAAATAGCAGCCTTAATAGCTAGAACAAAGTTCAACATTTAAAGATCAGTTGTTATTAAAACTCAAATAAATGAAACGTCTTTGAGATTTTAACAGCTCGAAATCGACCGGCACCCACAAATCCATGTGCACCCGTATACGCCGACCGACACCTAAACCTGCGGACATCACCAAAACCGTGTGCACCCAAAACACGCACGCACCCCTAAAATCCCTGTGCGCACATACTCGGCGACATTCCCATCAACCGTGCGCACGACGTAATCCGTATGCACGCCCAAAGCTGCTGTCATACCCACTTGCACATTAGATTATCCCAGAGCAAGAAACATTTCCAGCAGATCACAAAATCGACTTAAACAACCAAGTAGGTACTGTATAAAGTACAAGATTGAAAGTGCATTTGTTAATAAATTATCACAAAACGTCCACCAATAAGTTAAATCCCCATGCGCAATGACGGCCATCAGCGGAGAGGCCATTGCACACATGTAGGCTAGTTGGCGAGAGTAGAAGCGACAGGCTTTGTCTCAAAGGAGCCTTCGGCTCGGAGGAGCCGTCGGCTCTGTGTAAAGCGTCTGTAAGGTTCCATTTTTGTCATTTTTCTCTCTCTTACTGGACCATTTAAACGCCTGTGGTGTGCTTTTCTATTAGTTGGGTGCCCGTCAGGAGAAATGGTAAAAGGCAGTTACAACAGAACACACCGTGGCCATTCTGTCACAAGGTGTGACATTGGGACCGGACCCAAATGCAAGACACAGACACTGAACTACCAGTAACAGGACTAGGCGTGAGAAGGAAGCAGGGGAGGAGAGGAAGAAAGGACGCTGGGTACGACACAGGCCCCGGACGAGACAAGGACTCCGGGCCTGCGCTAGGATCTGACTAGGATAAGGAACCAGGACATGGAACTTTGAACCTGGAGCTTGGTCTTGGACTTCGAGCCAGAGACTGGACAAGGACACAGAACCTGGGTCTTGACTCGGGCTTGGACCCCAGAACTAGGCGAGGACATGACGAGGTTACAGGACGACGAGAGACAACAGGACTGGACGTGAGATTCATGGACAGGACGTGGGAACCCCAGCACTGGGCTGGGCAAAGTACTCCTGGGCTGGGCGTGGCACATGACAAGACGAGAACACAAAGCCGAGGCTTGTACAGGACAAGGGCCTTGGACGTGACTGGGACTGGATGAGGCCCCGAAACCTTTTGACATGGTCGAGGAAGAGACAAGAACGCAGAACACTGAGCCTTGGACGAAGGAGAGTCAGGAGCATGGAACACTGAGCCGGGACATCTCCTTGGGTACAGGACGTAGAGCAAGGGTCTCATCACACCGAACACAGAACCCGACGAGACAGTTCCTAACGCTAGTTAGCGGCAGAACGGCCGGACCTACCTAGCGAAGGCGTGGACACAGACAGTTCCAAACAGGGCGAGGCTCCAGACACAGGCAAGGCGAGGCGAGGCTCCAGGAGGAGGCCAGGCGAGGCGAGGCGAGAATCCAGGCAGAGGGAAGACGAGGCCAGACGGGACTCCAGGCGGAGGCAAGGCCAGGCCAGGCGAGGCTCCAGGCAGAGGCAAGCTGAGGCCAGGCGAGGCTCCAGGCAGAGGCAGGGCGAGGTAAGGCTCCCGGCAGAGGTAGGACGAGGCGAGGCTCCAGACGGAGGCGAGGCGAGGCAAGGCCTCAGGCAGGAAGGTAAAGGGAAGGGATGCAGACAGGGGGTTTAGACAGGAACAATCTAGCAGCCAGAGGCTGAATCCTGAAGCTATTTATGAAGCCAGCCCAAACAAGAATCAGCTGCCTCAACAGAATCTGAGGAAACCCGGAAAACCTGGAATAAGGTACGTAGACCAGACAGTGAACCGGAATGCGGATTTCACGGACCGTACCATGACACATTCCCATGAAAAAAAAAGTATAGCGCTTTGGATACATTTGTCAGGGATGACCTCCTGGAAGAATGCCGCGGCAACCTGGTTATAGGCACAGAACATGGGGCGGTGGCGAAGAAGGGAAAGGGAGAGAGAAAGGAACTGTAACGAGTGTGTTCTACTTTAAATTTGATAAGGAGGAGGTGAAGTCTGAAGTAGCAGTATTTCACTGGAGTACGGGAAATTACAGTGGTACGAGAGAGTAGCTGATCAAAGTACAGTCAATTGGAAGGAGCTACAGGCAGGGAGGTCAGCAGAGCAGAAAGGTCGTCCGTTTCTGGGAAAATGAGGAATGTGCAGGACATGTGTATCTCAAATTTGAATAAATACTCACATTGTAAAATAGTACAACTGTGGCTGACAAGGGAAGTCAAGGCTATTGTGAAAGCAAAAGAAAGGTCAAACAACAAAGCAAAAATTAGTGGGAAGATAGAGGATTGGGAAGTTTTGTTTAAACCTACAGAGAGCAACTAAAATGGTCATTAAAAGGGAAAAGATAAAATATGAAAGCAAGGCAGCAAATAATATCAAAGTGGATTGTAAAAGATTTTTCAAGTATGTTAAAAATAAAAGAAAAATGAGAATGGATATACGACCGCTAGAAAATGAGGCAGGAGAAATAATAACGGTGGACAAAGAGATGGCTGATGAATTAAATCAGTATTTTGCATCAGTGTTCATTGTGGCAAATACTAGCTGTATGCCTGATATTGTGGTATGTGAAGGAAGATAAATGTGCGCAGTTACTGTTAAAAGAGAGAAGCTGCCCATAGAGCTGAAAGACAGAAAGTTACATAAGTCACACGGATCACAAGAACCGCACTCTGGGGTTCTGAAAGGTAGCATTAGAGATTGTGGTGCATGAGAAACCAACTATCAAAATCATTGACATCTGTCATGATGCCAGAGGACTAGGAAATTGCAAATGTTACTCCTCTCTTTGGGAAAGAAGGAAGGCAGCAGAAAATAAATTATAGAACAGCCACCGAGCTGCCATACCCTCTCCAGCAGCCCTCACTCAATCTGATCCGCCCATACGGCCCCAATGGCCACAAATCCCACTGCATTGTTTTCCACTGACTCTACCTCACCATTTTCCAATGACCACATACCGCCCACTTTCTCGCTGACTCAACTCTTTCCCATCAACTCACATTGCGACTATTCCTCCCCAGCAGACCCCAAAGCTCCCAGGCATCTGACATTGACCTCGGGCCTTTATCGAACACCACCCAGCTCATATGTAACCCGTCAGACGCTGAAGCCGTCCTCATACACCCCCTCCCCCACAAGCACCGCGACTGCATCTCCATTCCCGTACTGGCTTGACGAGAAAAACAAGATCCGTGTATCTAATCTTGATTCTACGGGCCCATAACTGCACATCAGCCACTCCCACAGCACCCATCTGACTCCACACGCTCAGCAGACACCCATTGCTCAACCACCACAGAACCCCACCACCCGCCAGAAATATCCACACGAACAGCAACACAGAGCACACCCGCACCCCCAGTTATCTAACTGAGCGCACACTGTTCCCTTGGGATCCAGTATCTGTGAATCCTCGGGAGGATGCCTTTCGGCATTTGGACCCACCCTCAGTCATCTAACTGACCGCACACTGCTCCCTCGGGATCCAGTATCTGTGAATCCTCGGGAGGATGCCTTTCGGCATTTGGACCCAGCCTCAGTCATCTAACTGACCGCACACTGCTCCCTCGGGATCCAGTATCTGTGAATCCTCGGGAGGATGCCTTTCGGCATTTGGACCCAGCCTCAGTCATCTAACTGACCGCACACTGCTCCCTCGGGATCCAGTATCTGTGAATCCTCGGGAGGATGCCTTTCGGCATTTGGACCCACCCCCAGTCATCTAACTGACCGCACACTGCTCCCTCGGGATCCAGTATCCGTGAATCCTCGGGAGGATGCCTTTCGGCATTCTGACCCAGCCTCAGTCATCTAACTGACCGCACACTGCTCCCTCGGGATCCAGTATCTGTGAATCCTCGGGAGGATGCCTTTCGGCATTCTGACCCACCCTCAGTCATCTAACTGACCGCACACTGCTCCCTCGGGATCCAGTATCTGTGAATCCTCGGGAGGATGCCTTTCGGCATTTGGACCCAGCCTCAGTCATCTAACTGACCGCACACTGCTCCCTCGGGATCCAGTATCTGTGAATCCTCGGGAGGATGCCTTTCGGCATTTCGGCCCACCCTCAGTCATCTAAATGACCGCACACTGTTCCCTCGGGATCCAGTATCTGTGAATCCTCGGGAGGATGCCTTTCGGCATTTGGACCCACCCCCAGACATCTAACTGACCGCACACTGTTCCCTCGGGATCCAGTATCTGTGAATCCTCGGGAGGATGCCTTTCGGCATTTGGACCCACCCTCAGTCATCTAACTGACCACACACTGCTCCCTCGGGATCCAGTATCTGTGAATCCTCGGGAGGATGCATTTCGGCATTTGGACCCACCCCCAGTCATCTAACTGACCGCACACTGCTCCCTCGGGATCCAGTATCTGTGAATCCTCGGGAGGATGCCTTTCAGCATTTGGACCCACCCTCAGTCATCTAACTGACCACACACTGCTCCCTCGGGATCCAGTATCTGTGAATCCTCGGGAGGATGCCTTTCGGCAATTTGACCCACTCTCAGTCATCTAACTGACCGCACACTGCTCCCTCGGGATCTAGTATCTGTGAATCCTCGGGAGGATGCCTTTCGGCAATTTGACCCACTCTCAGTCATCTAACTGACCGCACACTGCTCCCTCGGGATCTAGTATCTGTGAATCCTCGGGAGGATGCCTTTCGGCAATTTGACCCACTCTCAGTCATCTAACTGACCGCACACTGCTCCCTCGGGATCTAGTATCTGTGAATCCTCGGGAGGATGCCTTTCGGCATTTGGACCCACCCTCAGTCATCTAACTGACCGCACACTGCTCCCTCGGGATCCAGTATCTGTGAATCCTCGGGAGGATGCCTTTCGGCATTTGGACCAACCCCCAGTCATCTAACTGACCGCACACTGCTCCCTCGGGATCCAGTATCTGTGAATGCTCGGGAGGATTCCTTTCGGCATTTGGACCCACCCTCAGTCATCTAACTGACCGCACACTGCTCCCTCGGGATCCAGTATCTGTGAATCCTCGGGAGGATTCCTTTCGGCATTTCGGCCCACCCTCAGTCATCTAACCGACCGCACACTGCTCCCTCGGGATCCAGTATCTGTGAATCCTCGGGAGGATGCCTTTCGGCATTCTGTCCCACCCTCAGTCATCTAACTGACCGCACACTGCTCCCTCGGGATCCAGTATCTGTGAATCCTCGGTAGGATGACTTTCGGCATTTGGACCTACACTCATCATCTAACTGGCCACACACTGCTCACTCGCGATCCAGTATCTGTGAATCTTCGGGAGGATGCCTTTCGGCATTTAGACCCACCCTCAGTCATCTAACTGACCGCACACTGCTCCCTCGGGATCCAGTATCTGTGAATCCTCGGGAGGATGACTTTCGGCATTTGGACCCACCCCCAGTAATCTAACTGACCGCACACTGCTCCCTCGGGATCCGGTATCTGTGAATCCCCGGGAGGATGCCTTTCGGCATTTTGAACCCGTGATGCTTCGCGCGTCATTCTGTAGTTTCCCCTCGGCAGGAAAAGTCAACGTTGATTGCATCAGCACAAGTCAGGTTTAGCAAAGCGATAGGGGCAAGAATCATCTGATATCGACTGGGGAAAGGAGAGAAAGAGGGAGGGGCCATTCTTTAGAAAGCCAGTCTTCATGACCACCGCGGAAATAACCCAGAGAACACTATAGCAGGTGGTCACTCCCCGATTCAATATAACGTTGAGACTTTATAAATCACTGTTAGGGCTGCACTTTGAGTGTTGTGAGCAGATTTGCGTTTCTCCGCTTAGAAAGGATGTTCTGAAAATAGAGACGGCTCAGTCCTGGTTTACGAAAATGATTTCCGCATTTAACGGCTTGTCATATGAAGAGGGTTTGTTGGCTCTGGCCCAGAATTCACTGGAAAACAGAAAAAATGAGGGGTGACGTCATTGGAAATATTGAATGGTGAAAGATCTTGACAGAATAGAAGTGGGATGGATAATTTTTTGTGGTGAGAGTGTCTAGGTCCAGAAGACGCTGCCTCAGAATAGAGGAGCGTCCTTGTAGAACGGCAAACAGAACTAATTTCGTGAGCCAGAGAGGGCTGAATCCTGTAATTGCTTGCCACGGGCAACTGCAGAGTCCAAGTCTTTATGTATATTTAAGACGGAAAGAGATAGATTCTTCATTCTGCAGGTCATGGAGAGAGAAAAAAACAAGACATTGGGGCTGAAAGGAAAATTGGATCAGCCATGATGAAATGGCGGAGCAGACTCGATAGACCAACTTGACTAATTCTGCTCCTATTCTTAATGTCCTTATGGCCTTAACTGCTTTGCGCTGATTATTATATGAGCCGTCTCGTTAACTTTGCTTCTTGTATAATTTCGATATCTACACATGAATCGCCCGTCATCTGTGTGTGCAGTTACATTTGAAGACACCTGGTGACCCCATCTCTATCACAGGAGCAGGCAGCGCCTTCCAATCACAACGACTTATTATTTGTACAACACCGCGTGTGTAGCCCAGGTGGTTTCCCGGTAAATCTGCTCTTCACCCCCTTTAACGTTTTCACCGTCTTCCTAAGCTCAACATTTCAAGTGTGGTCTAACCTGTGCGTTACAGATCTGCAACAATTTCTCACCATGTTTGAGCTCGATTCCAGACAAATGAAGGCCAGCGCGCCTTCCTGACATTGCTCCCGACTTGTTCATAGTTCACAGCACATTTACCATCAAAGTACGTATACAGTAGACAGCCTTGAGGTTCGTCTTGTTGCAGGCGGCCACAAAGCAAAGAACCCGCTTAAAGAAAACATAAACACACATAATTCAGGACTAAGGAAAACCCCGAGGCATTCCGCAAGTATGTGAAGAGCAAGAGGATAACATGTGAGCAAATAGGACCAACAAGTGTGAGAATGGAAAAGTGTTTATGGAACCCGAGGAAATAACGGAGGTACTTAAAGAATAATTTGCTTCAGTATTCACTACAGAAAAGGATCTTGGCCATTGTAGGGATGTCTTGCAGTGGACTGAAAAGCTTGAGAATGTGCCGGAGATTTTGGAAAGCATCCAGTTGGATAGGTTCCCGGGACCGGACGGGATGTACCCCGGGCTACTATGGGAAGCGAGGGAGGAGATTGCTGAGCCTCTGGCAATGATCTTTGCATCATCAATGAGGACGGGAGAGGTTCCGGAGGATTGGAGGGTTGCGAATCTCGTTCACTTATTCAAGAAAGGTGGTAGGGATAGTCCAGGAACCTATAGGCCAGTGAGTTTTACTTCAGTGGTTGGTAGGTTGATGGAGAAGATCTTAAGAGGCAGAATTTATGAACATTTGTAGAGGTATAATATGATTCGGAATAATCAGCATTGCATTGTCAAAGGCAGGTCGTGCCTCACGAGCCTGATTGAATTTTTGAGGATGTGACTGAGCATATTGATGAAGGTAGAGCCATAGGTGTAGTGTATATGGATTTTAGCAAGGCATTTGATAAGGAACAGCATGCAAGGCTTATCGAGAAAGTAAGTAGTCATGGGATCCAAGGGGACATTGCTTTGCGGATCCAGAACTGACTTGCCCACAGAAGGCAAAAAGTGATTGTTGACCGGTCATATTCTGTATGGAAGCCGGTGACCAGTGGTGTGCCTCAGGGATCTGTTCTGGGACCCCTATTCTTTGTGTTTTTTAAAAAAATAAATGACCTGGATGAGGATGTAGAGGGATAACTTAGAGAATTTGCTGATGACACAAAGGTTGGGGGTATTGTGGATAGTGTGGTGGGCTGACAGAATTTACAACGGGACACTGATAGGATGCATTTTGGTTGGTCAAATATGATAGCAGAATATAGTATTAATGGTCAGACTCTTGGCAGTTTGGAGGATCAGAGGGATCTTGGGGTCCGACTCCATAGGACACTCAAAGCTGCTACGCAGGTTGACTCTGTGGTTAAGAAGGCCTATGGTGCATTGGCTTTCATAAATCGTGAGGTTGAGTTTAAGAGCGAGTGGTCATGGTGCTGCTACACAATGTGGTGATAATAGTTTCTAAATTGAATTTACTAATGCGTGTCCTTATTTGGCGATCCTGCATTTATTTCTACCAGGACGCTGCGGAGGTAATCCTAAATACAGAGGTATTTTGTGCTAAAGCAGGAGATGTAGACAACTGTTTACGGAGTTGAATCTATAAGTGGCAGGAAATATCATGCAGGTATTTACACTAGTGTCAAACGTGTTGGTGTTTGCGCTCGTAACCGACAGGACAGTGAATGGCAGAATTATCAGCCCATTATATTCCTATAGCCAATTGAACGTCACAGTATTTCAGCATCTCACTGTCCCTCAGGTGGATTCAACAGCGGTTTCGATGGTTACCTTAACGTTTCAAAATCCATGGCACGAGCAGGAAATTTTATTCATATACATTACAAGATGTACAAGAGGTGCTTCAACATACACAGACACATATACATACGCACTCCCACATACCACATCCCACATATGCACACTCGAACAAACAAATAAACGCGCGCGCGCACACACACACACACACACACACACACACACACACACACTCAAATACACATAACACACACACGCACACACACACACACACACACACACACACACACACACACACACACACACACACACTCAAATACACATAACACGCACACACACACACACATACACACACAGATACTACAGATATGGAGAAGATAGTTTAAGAGATGCAGGGATCCGTGGACAGTTCTGGACCTCAAGGTATCGAAAATAAGTACGATACAGGGGAGGCTGATCTAAATGACGGAAACATCGATGCCGCCCAGGGCTGATGGAGAACTGGACAGAGTGTCTGTGTACACAGCGGGGATGTTTTATATCTGGTGGCACATAGTGGGGCGGGGTGGGGTGGGTTTTGGGCCTGAGCGGTGACGCCAGTTTCTCAGTAGTTCATCAGTTAGCCGCATGCTGCAATGTGGAACATTGGATTATTCCAAATGTGAAACCTGTGCTTCCCTCACATTCCTACTCACAAACTCTCTCAGTACCACACTGAACAAGGCTGTCACTACATTATCAATAAAACATGGATGACGCGATACGGACCAATCTGAAGCTCACATAAGAAAATCAAAATGAATATTACATCATTTATGAGTGCGACATCACTGGAATAAACTCACACAGTTGTGCACATTGAGAACGGATAAAAGAATCGGCAAACTCTTCAGAGAGAAGATACTCGGTGAAGGAAACAATTTAGAATTGTTGAGGGAAATCTATTGATATACAAGCTGCTGGAATATGACACATTCCGGCTCGGTTTGTTTCATATCTATCAATTCATGAATTTACTTACGCACTTATATATTTAAATTACAGCACTTATCTAAAGTGTTTATTTTCATTCAACATTGAAGAAGTTGCATTGCCAAGCCATAGACAATTACAGACCAGGTTCTGTTCTATTTGGCTGTATCTGTTTGAGTAAGAAATAGCATGCAGAATTATGCCGGGCCGAATGGTCTGTTAGCCCCATGACTCTATTATCCTGAATGTACTGATCCGAACAACCGACATTATTCATTGATGATCTCTCTATCTCACAATTATAGCATAAACCAACTGTAGGAGACTCTTGTTCCAAAAATAGCTCGGGGAAGACAGCAACTAGTTTAAGATCAGTTACTAGATTTGAGAATTAAGAGAAAAAAATACACTCGCTCCCACTGAAACAGTGGCTTCCGGGTACAGGACTGAGAGGACACACTTAACGCTCGATCAGAGACTGACAGATACAGAATGAAACCCACACTCTCACACTGTATCAGAGACTGACAGATACAGAATGAAACCCGCACTCTCACACTGTAACAGAGACCGGCAGATACAGAATGAAACCCACACTCTCACACTGTAACAAAGACTGACAGATACAGTATGAAATCCACACGCTCACACTGCAGCAGAGACTGACAGATACAGAATGAAACCCACACTCTCACACTGTAACAAAGACTGACAGATACAGAATGAAACCGACACTCTCACACTGTAACAGAGACTGACAGATAGAGAATGAAACCCACACTCTCTCACTGTTGCAGAGACTGGCAGATACAGAATGAACCTCACACTCTAACACTGTAGCAGAGACTGAGAAATACAAAATGAAACCCCACAGTCTCACACTGTGGCAGAGACTGACAGATACAGAATGTACCCCACACTTTCGCACTAGAGGAGAAACTGGTATATACAGTATGAAATGCACAGAGAGTGTGTGTGTGAGTGTGAGAGAGTGTATCTGTGTGCGCGTGTGTGTATGTGCGTGTGTATGTCATAGATAGTGCATATGTGTATGTGGAAATTTACATGTGTGTGAGTGCATGTGTGTAACAGTGTTTGTGTGTAACTGTGTGTGTGTGTGTGTGTGTGTGTGTGTGTGTGTGTGTGTGCGTGTGTGTTCATAATACTTTCAATATGGCTTTATTTGATGACTTGGCTTTATTTGACGGTCCTGCGAAAGACACTGTAAAGGAGATGCCAAAGACACGGGTATTTTTATGTTAAACCATGAGATCTTATCGGAATGGAATCTATACACGTCAGAAAGTATTTCGTTAAATCATGCCGGTATTTACACCATGGAGAAACGTGTTGTGGTTGTGCTCGGAACCCACAGGACAGTGAATGAAAGCCTTATCATCTCATTATATTCCTACAGCTAATTGAACGCCACAGTGTTTCAGCATCTAACTGTTCCTCAGGCGGATTCAGCAGCGGCTTTGTCCGTCACTTTACTGTTCAAAATCCACAGCACGAATAACAAATTTTATGCGTATACATTTTGTGATATATCCGAGTTGCACACAAACATCCATACACATGCGCACACACAATAAAAAGACACACAAACACACCTATATACACATCCACACACACACGTGCGCGCACACACACACGCACAAACACACACACACACACACACACACACACACACACACACACACACACACACACACACACACACACACACACACACACACGCACAGACAGACAGACACATATACACATAAAAACACGCACGCGCTCATACGCACAAATCCATACCCACACACATACATATAAACATAGGTACACACAGATACTACAGATGTGGAGAAGATAGTTTAAGAGATGGAGGGAACCGTGGACAGTTCCGGACTTATCGACGGTGTCGAAAATAAACATTATACAGGGAAAGTGATCAAAATGACGTAAACATCGATGCCGTCCAGGTCTGAAGGAGAACTGGACAGAGTGTCTGTGTACACAGCGGGTATGTTTATATGTGTCGGCACATAATGGAGCATAATGGGGTGGGTTTAACAGCTGAGCGGTCAAAGTGAAGCTGCTGAATTAAAAACAAATACAAAGTGAATGACATTAACTGAAAGTCTGCAGAAGAAGACTGACAGTGTCCCTGGATCCACAGCACACTGAGGGGAAACCAGGTCTATTTGCAGATGAAACAATAGATGTGACAGTGAAAATTGTCCAAAATGTTGGAAGCACCGATTCCCATTTGCTCGTGGAAAGAGAACCAAAGTGAAAGTCTGAAGGAGAACTGGACCGAGTGTCTGTGTACACAACGACTATGTTTTGTATATGGTGACACATAGTCGGACGGGGTGGGATGGGTTTGGTGTCTGATGGGGAACTGGACCGAGTGTCTGTGTACACAACGACTATGTTTTGTATATGGTGACACATCGTCGGACGGGGTGGGATGGGTTTGATGTCTGAGCAGCCAGAATGGAACTGCTGAATTAAGAAAAAGTGAATGATATTAAATTAAATTAAATTAATATTAAATTAAAGTCCGCAGGAGGAGACTGAGAGGGGTTTTCATGTGTCCCTGGATCCAGAGCACACTGAGGGGAAACAGGAGCTATTTGTAGATGAAACAGCAGGCATAATAGTGAAAATTGCTGAAAATGCTGGAAACATTGATTCCGGAATGCCTGTGGAAAGAGAACCACAGTGAAAGTTTCAGGCTGGAAAATGCGAACAGTTGAAATCTCTGTCAATACAACTGTGGAATGTCGTAAATGAAGCTGATTGCTCACTTACTGGTCTCAAAGCACATTTTGCTCGAATTACACAAAGGGATCTGACTGAGGTAATGCTAATGATATTGACGTGTTCGCGTTACATCCCCACATAATTCACACCTGAGACACTGCCGGTGATGTAATTTGTTTGTTCAATAACAATGGTCAGAGGTGGGACCTTGTCAATGGAGGTCGATCCCCTGTATAAATCAGAGCCTGTTGCAGTACGTCAGCCCAGAGTGTCTTGCCGAGCTCTGGAATTCAGAGCAATAGTGTTCACTGCGTCACGCTAATGGGATATCCAGTAATCTTGCGGATAGAAGACATTTACTACCCTGTTATTTCAGCCATTGGGATTCCCGGTAAGCCGCTGTCACTCCTGCAAACGGCAGAGGGGCGGAAGGCGCTGACAATATTAATCCCATTGCTTTCGTAGCAGGCAGCGCTCCATACTGGAGCCGAGATGCTGCCTTTGACTGAAATCCTCTCCGCTGTCTCGATATCATGTAATAATTGTGAATGGAAATGTCTGCACAGGAGGACACCGGGCTACACAGCATCCGTGGGAGCCAGCCGACCTTCTGTTCTGTCCGTATGAATCGACTGTGAATTGCCTGACTGGGTGATGGAACAACGCGAATGGCTCATTTATGTTAGAAATATGAGCAGAGGGAACCGCGGATGTGGATTTCATTTCATTCCTGTGCGGCTCAGACCAGTGACGTTGGTATATCAGACCCATTCCTTACTGCGGTCAGGAAGCGTTTAACCAGCTGTCATCTGGTCGGTTTGGGAATTCACCCAGATTGAACCCATTTACAAACCTCGCGGAGAGTTCTCTGTCACGCCGATATTGCACACTGTCAGCGGGATCATATGTTCTGGGTCCAGTATCCACCATTTGAAGCAAAAAAAAAAACACCAGATGAAGTCTAATAATAATAATAATTTTGCTCTATTGCCCTAACAGGTCAGTAATTTCTGTGCTTCTTTCGCTCTTTCTTGCAGTTAACCTGGTGGCGATTGTTATCCTGTCCCGAGGAAAGTGCGGTCTCTCCAAATGCATCACTCGCTACCTGTTGGGAATGGCAGCGGCCGATCTCCTGGTCGTTATCTCTGACCCTCTGTTGAACTGGACTGTTTACATATACTTTAGGTCTTCCTTCCTCCATTTGACTCCCGTTTATAGGGTTGTTCGTTGCCTGCTTTTAGCAAGCACCGGGGTCTCTGTCTGGCTGACAGTCGCATTCACCTGGGACAGATTTGTGGCCATTTGTTGTGAAAAGCTGAAAACAAAATATTGCACCGAAAGAACGGCGGCTGTGGTTATCGGGACAGTGAGTGTTCTGGGCTGTTTAGAAAGTGTCCCTTTCTACTTTACATTAGAAACTGGGATGATAATTGATGGAGTTTACTATGGCTGTGTCACCAAAGAGAATTTCTACACATCTCCCTCGTGGGCGGCACTTCGCATGATACATCGCATTTTCATGCCTTGTCTCCCGTTTGTTCTGATTTTATTGTTCAATATTCTGACAGTTAGACGGATTTTGTCCGCTAATAGAGTCCGGATGGGGCTCCGGGGCCGCAGTATCGGAAAGAATGACAAGGACCCGGAGATGGAGAACCGAAGGAAATCGGTGGTTTTACTATTTAGTATAACCGGTAGTTTTATATTTCTGTGGTTAACACTGCTGGTTTTTGATCTCTACGGACTGATTGCAAACATCCCTCGTTACTCGGACGAGGATCCGATTTATATCGCAGAATCCACGGCGACGATGCTGCAGATCCTCAGCTCCTGCACCAACACATGTATTTACGCCGTGACACAGAGCAAGTTCAGAGAGGAGCTGAAGAACGCGGTGAAATACCCGCTGAAACTGTTAAACAAATTCCTTAAATCCTAGAGCGACTTGTTGATTTCTGCCGGAGATTTCAGTCAAACACCATGTTTCCTCCGTAATCTATCCACTTGCCGATATGTAGAACCACGGGTAACAACGGAGCACTGTGAAATACGCATGCGTTTTGTGATGATATATTTCACTCGCTGTTTAGCCCGTACGGGTGAAATGTGTCCTTCATCAAATATGTAATATGTAGCGGTCACCACAGCTGTAATTCACCCCGATGGAGGGTCTATATAGTCAGGTCCCGTCCGTTTTATTTTAATAATCTCCATCACATCTGACAGCGTTTTAGTCTGGGCTGCTCCAGTTAGGAAGAATCCTCTCCCTTTTCTCCATTCTCTCCGTTATTTCTGATTCATCCATTTCAGTGACGCTCACGGTGTTTTACTCCCAATATCCCTCAAGTTGTCCTCGCTCACTCCTTCCCCCACGCTAGAGAGGGGAACGTTATCAGACTGAAACATAGCGGAGGTGTGTGTGTGTGTGTGTGTGTGTGTGTGTGTGTGTGTGTGTGTGTGTGTGTGTGTGTGTGTGTGTGTGTGTGTGTGTGTATGTGAGTGTGTGTGTGTGTGTGTGTATGTGTGTGTGTGTATGTGAGTGTGTGTGTGTGTGTGTGTGTGTGTGTGTGTGTGTCTGTGTGTCTGTGTGTACATAATACTTTTCAATATGCCTTTATTTGATGACTTGGCTTTATTTGACGGTCCTGCGAAGGACACTGTAAAGGAAATGCCAAAGACACGGGTATTATTTTAAACCATCAGATCTTATCGGAATGGAATCTATACATGGCAGAAAGTATTCTGTTAAATCATGGAGAAATAGAAGTTCAGTTATATTTTGCTGCCATGGTTTCTTGGAGCTTAAGTGCAACTCTTCATTATGGATCAGGAAGTAAGACATCTTCCTTCTGTTCTGCCCGTAGGAATTGCGTAACTGGGTGATGTAACAACGCGAATAGCTCATTTATTTCAGGAATATGAGCAGAGGAATTTACAGATGTGGATTTCATTTCATTCCTGTGCAGCTCAGAGCCTGTGATGCTGATATTTAATGTCCATCTCTCACTGCGGCCGTGGAAATATTGAAACAGCTGTCCTCTGGTCGGTTTGAGAATTCACCCAGATTTAACTCATCTACAACATTTTCGGCAAGTTCTCTGACACTCCGATAAAGCACACTGCCAGTTGCTTCATATGTTCTGCGTCCGGTATTCACTCTTTGAGGCAAAAAATGAACAAGATCTAATCTGATTCTATCACACTGCGGCTCGATTTCCCTGACTAGTCGGTAATTTCTGTTTCCCTCCCTGTCTCTTGCAGTTAACCTGGTGGCGATTGTTATCCTGTCCCGAGGAAAGTGCGGTCTCTCCAAATGCATCACTGGGAATGGCAGCGGCCGATCTCCTGGTCGTTATCTCTGACCCTCTGCTGAGGGGGACTGTTGACATATACTTTATGTATTCCTTCCTCAATCGGACATCCGTTTGCAGGGTCTCCCGTTGCCTGCTTTTAGCAAGCACCGGGGTCTCTGTCTGGCTGACAGTCGCGTTCACCTGTGACAGATTTGTGGCCATTTGTTGTGAAAAGCTGAAAACAAAATATTGCACCGAAAGAACGGCGGTTGTGGTTATCGGGACGGTGAGTGTTCTGGGCTGTTTAGAAAGTATCCCTTTCTACTTTACATTAGAGTCTGGAATGCTAATTAATGGAGTTTCCTATGGCTGTGTGTCCAAAAAGAGCTTCCATACGTCTCCCTCCTGGCCCGCATTTGAGATGATACGTCGTATTTTCATGCAATGTCTCCCGTTTGTTCTGATTTTATTGTTCAATGTTCTGACAGTCAGACGGATTTTGTCCGCCAATAAAGTCCGGATGGGGCTCCGGGGCCGAAGCACCGGAAAGAATGACAAGGACCCGGAGATGGAGAACCGAAGGAAATCGGTCGTTTTACTATTCAGTATAACCGGTAGTTTTATATTTCTGTGGTTAACACTGCTGGTTTTTGATATCTGCCGACGGGCTGCAAATATCCCTTTCTACTCGGCTGCGGATCCGATTTATGTCGCAGACTCCACGGCGACGATGCTGCAGATCCTCAGCTCCTGCACCAACACGTGTATTTACACCGTGACTCAGAGCAAGTTCAGAGAGGAGCTGAAGACCGCGGTGAAATACCCACTGAGACTGTTAACCAATTTCGTTAAATCATAGAGCGACCAGCTAGTTTCAGCAGTGGAATTAAATCAATCGCCATTTCCCTCCTTAAGCTATCAGCTTTCCGATATGTAGAACCACGGCTAACAGCTGAGCTCTCTGACATACGCATGTATTTACTGGCGATATATTTCACTCGGTGTCTACTCTGTGCAGGTGAATTTTTCTCTTCATCAGATTCTTCTCAAATATGCTTCTCCAGCTTTAATTCACTCAGATGAACGCTCTGTCGAACTCGGGAACTGTCGGGGACAATCCACTGATGTCCCTCCCGTTTTTTTTTTCATTCCCTCCGTTACGCCTGGTTTTTCAATTTCTTGATGGGAGGATCGTTTTACTCTGGTTTGTCCAGTCAGGATGAATCCGACCCCGTTTCTCCACCCTGCGCCCTCTCCGCTGTTAATCAGTCTTCCATATAGTGATGTTCACGGTGTTTAACTCCCAATGTCCCTCACAATGCCCTCGATTCCATTATAAATGCCCCACTTTATCTTCTGCCACGCCGGTACCACAGATTCGATTTCTGAGTTTCACCGTGAGGGGAACATGATCGGACTGGAACATGGCGGAGTCGTGTGTGTTTTATGTTTCTTTTTCAACTCAGTCTCCAACACCGGACCGCTCCCTCTTTGTCCCTGCATATCTCCGTCTTTATCCCTGTTCACCTCCTGAGACCCCGTCACCATCTGCTTCCTTCCCCGTCCACCATCTGGTCCGCTACTCAGCAAAAGAAATCTCACTGCACTATGTGGGAACATATACTGACACTGATGATAAATGTACGCTGACCTTTAAAGAACTTCCAATGCAATAGATTAACTTTCTCTTTCTGGAACTGAGTTCTATCCGAAAGTGCAGTCGATTTTTTGTAAAAGAAATTAGAATAATACTGGAAATCGAAATAAAAACAAAAATGACTGAAAGCGCTCAGCTGGTAAGGTAGGATAGATTAAAATATTAATTTATATTTCAGGTATCTCTGCTTCCAGCTCATCACAGAGTGAGTATAATCAAACACCTCTGTGGATGCGAGGACTGTATCTTTCACATCGCTGCGGCAAGCCACACATAGAAATATCGCAGATTGCTTTAAATGTTTTCGAATGAGGTGGCATTTGCAATTTTCCAATCTTTTGCAAAGACATGCCAGAATCTATTGATTCTTGACGGATCAGTACTAATACATCCTCAATCTCTTCCGCCGCCACTTGTAGAACCCTGTGGTGTATTCTCATCATTTTTAGTTTCTGGACACCTTTTCCTCAATCAAAGCAACAACACTCACCTCTGCCCCCTTGCAGTTTGCAACTCCCTGGCGGACCAATCGAATCGTAGAGACAGAGAGATTTTCCCAAAGGTCGGGAGAAGAGTTTTAAAAAACGAGTTTAATGCGGCTCGGCGCTTTGGAACAGTGGGTATGACTGCGAGGCAAGTTTCCTGTTCTGACCGTCAGGTGTGGGATGTCCGGTAGACTTTCAGCCTCCCTGACGGCCGCATCTGCGCCACGTACATCAACCTGCAGCTCCTTCCAGACCGACTTAGGGAACTGGAGCGGCAGCTCGATGACCTTCGGCTCGTTAGGGAGAGTGAGGAGGTGATAGACAGGAGCTACAGACAGGTAGTCACCCCGGGACCACAGGGGACAGATAAGTGGTTGACCGTTAGGAGAGGCAGTGGAGGGCGTCAGTTCGTGGAAAGCACACCTGTGGCCGACCCCTTAAAAATAAGTACTCCATTTTGAGTGTTGTTGATGGGGGGCGGGGGGCGGGGTGGTGCTACCTACCTGGTGGAAGCAACAGTGGCCGTGTCTCCGGCACTGATCCTGGCCCTGTGGCTCAGAAGGGTAGGGAACTGATGAAGAAAGGAGCGGTAATAGGGGACTCTATAGTTCGGGGGACGGATAGGCCATTCTGTGAACGTGGAAAAGAAACAAGGATGGTAGTTTGCACCCCAGTTGCCAGGGTTCGTGATGTTTCTGATCACATCCGCAATATCCTGAAATGGGAGACTGAGCAGCTATGGGACATAGTACATACTGGCAACGACGTAGGCAGAAAAAAGATGGAGGGCCTGAAAGCAGAATTAGGAACGAAGCTGAGAAGCAGGACCTCAAGGATAGTAATTTCCGGATTACTGTCTGTGCCACGCGACAGTAAGTATAGGAATAGAGTCAGGTGGAGGATAAATGCGTGGCTGAAGGATTAGAGCAGGGGGCAGAGATTCCGATTTTTAGATCATTAGGTCCACTCCTAGGGTAGGTCTGAACTGTACAAAAAGTACTGGTTGCACTTGAATACCGGGGGGGGGGGGGGGCAATATCCTGGAAGGGAGTTTTCTAATGCTATTGGAGAGGGTCTAAAATAGATTTACAGGGGGTTGGACACGAACTGAAGAGACAGAGGTTGGGGAGTTTGCAGCACAAGTAGATACGGCTTGTAGGGCGTTTGTGAGCAAGGATAGGCAGATGATAGAGCAAGAATGTACTCAGCCTGATGGCTTGAGATGTGTCTATTTTAATGCAAGCAGTATCATATACAAGGCGGATAAACTCAGGACGTCTATCGATACGTGGAACTGTGACATTCTGACCATTACAGCGACCTGGATGTCTCAGGAATAGGAATGGCTGTTGAGTGTGCCGGGGTTTAGGTGTTTCAAATAGAACAGAGAGGGAGGCAAAAGAGGTGGATGCGTGGCATGGTTCATTAGGGATATTGTCACGGCTGCAGAAAAGGAGAAAGTCATGGAGGCATGGTCTACTGAGTCAGTGTGGGTGGATGTCAGAAACAGGAAAGGAGCAACAACTCTTCTGGGTGATTTTATGACCACCCCCCCCCCCCCCCCCCAATAGTAACAGCGATATCAAGAAGCAGACAGAGAGGCAGGATCTGGAATGGTGCAATAATAATAGGGGTGTCGTGATCGGAGATTTTAACTTTCCTAATATTGATAGGCATCTCCGCAGCGCAAGGGGTTTAGCTGGGTGGAGTTTGTTGTGTGTGTTCAGGAAGGAATCCTGACGCAAAATGTGGATAGGCCAATTAGAGGAGAGGTTATACTTCATCTGGCATTGGGAGATGAATCTGGTCAGGTGTCAGATCACTTGGTGGAAGCGGATTTTGGAGGTAGTGACTACAACACCAGCTCCGTCACCGTAGCGCTGGAGAGAGATAGGAAAAGACAATTTGGGAAAACGTTTAATTGCGGTAGCGGAAATGATGATGCTAGTAGGCAGGAACGGAAGCATAAACTGGGAGCAGATGTTGTCAGCAAAATGCATGGTAGAAACGTGACAAATATTCAGGGAATATTTGCATGGAGTTCTGAATATGAATCTTCCAGTGAGACAGGGAACGGCTGGTGGAGTTAAAGAAACATTGTACATAAAATAGGGAAATAGAAAATGTAGCTGAGAAGAAAAGAAAAGCTTACGAAATGTTCAGGAAACTGGCTACTGTTAGAGTTCTAGAAAATTACAGGGTTGCTCTGAAGGAGCTTAACAATGGAATGAAGAGAGTGAGAAGGGTCCATGAGAAGGAAAATCCCTAGACATTCTACAAGTACGTGACGAGCAATCGGATGAGCCATGAGAGAATAGGACCAATCAGGTGCGGTAGAGAAAACGTGTGCATGGAGTTGGAGGATTTAGCGGAGGTACTTAATGAATGCTTTGCTTCACTATTAATCAAGGGAAAAGGCCTTGGCAATTGTGGGGATGACTTCCAGCGGACTGAAACGCTTCAGCATACAGACGTTAAGAAAGAGCATGTACTGGAGCTTTTCGGAAAGCATCAGGGACGGATGAGCTATACACCAGGCTACCGTGGGAAGCGAGGAAGGAGATTGATGAGCCTCTTGCAATTTTGTTCGTGTTATCAATAGGGAGGGGAGAAGTACCGAACGATTGAAGGGTTGCATGTGTTGTTCCCTTGTTCAACAAAGAGAGAGGAGATAACCCAGGAAATTATAGACCAGTTATTCTGACTTCAGTAGTGGGCAAGTTGCTGGAAAAGATCCTGAGTGGCAAGATTTATGCGCATTTGGAGAGACATAATACCCTTAGGGATAGACAGCATGGCTTTGTAAAGTGCAGGTCCTGCCTTACTCGCCTGATTGAATTCATTGAGGATGTACCAAAAGACGTGCTGAAGATGGAGCACAGCATGTTATATGTATGGATCTCAGTAAGGCATTTGATAAGGTTCCGCATGAAAGCCTCCTTCAGAATGTAAGAAGGCATGGGATTCCATCGGATGTTGCGTAGTGTGTTCCGAATTGGCTTGCCCACGGAAGTCAGAGAGTGGTTGTAGACGGGTCATATTCTACATGAAGGCCGGTGACCAGCTTGTGCCTTAGGGATCTTTTCTAGGACCCTTACTGTTCGTTTTTTTAATATAAATGACCTGGATCAGGAAGTGGTGGGATGGGTTAGTAAATTTGCTGAAGACACAAAGGTTGAGGTGTTGTGGATAGTGTGGAGGGCTGTCAGAGGTTACAGCGGGACATTGATAGGATGGAAACCTTGGCTAAGAAGTGGCAGACGGAGTCCACCCTGATGTGTGAGGCGGTTCATTATGGTAGTTCAAATATTATGACAGAATATAGTTGTAATGGTAAGACTCTTGTCAATGTGGAGAATCAGAGAGATTTTTGGATCCGAGTCCATAGGACACTGAAAGCTGCTCCGCATGTTGACTCTGTGGTTACGAAGGCCTTCATCAACCGTGGGATTGAGATTAGGAGCCGAGAGGTAATGTTGCAGCTATAAAGGACCCTGGTCAGAGTCCACTTGGAGTACTGTGCTCAATTCTGGTCGCCTCACTACAGGAAGGATGTGGAAGCCATAGAAAGGGTGCAGAGGTGCTTTACAAGGATGTTGCCTGGATTGGGGAGCATGTCTTATGTGAATAGTCTGAGTGAACTCGGCCTTTTCTCCTTCGATCGACGGAGGTTGAAGGGTGACCTGATGGGGGTGTATAAGATGATGAGAGGCAATGATCTTGTGGATAGTCTGATCTTTTTCCAGGGCTGAAACGGCTAACACAAAAGGGTGCAGTTGAAAGGTGCCTGGAGGTAGGTACAAAGGAGAGGTCAGCGATATTGTTTTTTTATGCAGAGTGGTGAATGAGCTGCCGGCGACGGTGGTGGAGGCGGATATGACAGGGTCTTTTAAGAGACTCCTAGATAGGTACATGGAGCTGAGAAAAATAGAGGGCAATGGTTAACCCCAGGTAATTTTTAAAGTAAGGACATGCTCGGCACAGATTTGTGGCCCGAAGGGTCGGTATTGTTCTGTGGTCTTTCTGTGTTTCGATGTTTCTAAGCTGGCTTGGCAAGTGGCTCTTCGACGCGCTTCATCAGTGTTAGATATTCACTCAGAATTTGCGCAGAATTGCAATGGAATCTAAATATTACTTGTCTCCATGTATTCCCGATGAGCCTAATTCTCCCGTCCAATTCAGCATTGCTCAATTCCCACACTGACCGTCGCCGTTGTTATGACACATTTCTGTGTATCCATTCGATTATCTGTGCCTGTTGCTCAGTCCTCGCTATCGTGACTTTAGAGGTTTCTGACTGCTTGCCAGTGGCAAAACAGTGGTATGTTTAAGATGCAGTTAAGGTTATTCGGTCCATCGTCTCCTAACCCATATTTCTGTTACTTGGTCCCGTAAAATTCCAGACGCGACTCCTTGGGGCTAATGTGGTTTGGGCTCGCAGTGCACATTCTCGTAGTGTGCTCCAGAACCTGTTCGCCCTCCGCTTGAGGAAGGGTTTCGGACATTAATTATTACAACGTCTACCCTTTCCCCTGCAGAGATACTCTCTGACCCACTGAGCTCCTGCAATAGGAAACTATAATTTCACTTTACATTTACTTCGAGAAAGCCCGTATCTGAATTTTGAGAGATACAATGACCACCAACACTAGAATCTGCAGCATTAAACAATGGAGGAAATGAACGACTTGGACAGCATGTGGAGTGGATTGTCCACGCTTCGGTTCAAGATGTCTTATCTGGCCTTAGTTAGTGAGCATTCGGACGGTACATTCACAGATTAGTTAAACAAGGGGGATCAGTACATTCCGTATGGATAGGTCAATACAATTAAATTAGCTAAATTGTGTGAAAAATAATACATTCAGAGGAAAATCTGAAGGAATACTGCTGTGTTGCTTTCTGAGCTATGTATTCCCATCATCCTTCTTCAATCAATGACGCGCATCCGCTGGTGTTATTGACAGAAATTCGTGACAAATAGGAGGACTGAAGTAATCAGCAACATTCTTTCATCAGCATCAACACTAAACTTGTCATTGTTGTATGCTTACTATACGGGAAGCGATACAGTTGATTTCAGGTGCTAAACGGTAATATACCGGTCCAGAGCACGCCCTTGAGGAGGATGAGAAATTCAAGAGAAAGAAATCAGGATGACAAAACCCTACATGTTAACTCAGAAGGCGTGAGTTTGCTCGAGCTAAAGGAGAATCCTAAGTTCTTCTACCGATATGTTAGGAGCAGAAGGATTGCGGGGGACAACCTTGGTCCGCCGGAAGATCAGAATGATGTTCTATGCGTGGAACCAAAAAAAGGTGGGGGTGATTTTTATTTGGCATCTGTATTTACTCGCGAGACAGTCACAGCGTGTAAGGAGTGAGACAAAGCAGTGGCGAGACCATGGACCCGATGCAGATTACAGTGGATGAGCTATTTTGCTGTCTTCATGCAAATGACGGTGGGCGAATCCCCAGGGCCTGACAACGTTGTCTCTCGGACCCTGTGTGGGGCAAATAGGGAAAATTGCCGGACCATTACTTTCTGCACAGCAACCGCTCCTTTCTGCAGAAAGTCAGGAGTGCCGAGTTTCCTGGGGTGCACATCACAAGTGATATCACATGGTTCCTCAATACCACGTGTTTAGTTACGAGGGCACCGAATTGCCTCGAGTTCCAGGGGAGATTGAGGCAAGAGAAGCTTCCCGCCTCCATTCCAACCAGACGTAAGCGGAACACAGTCGGCAGTGTCCTTAGCAGCTGCATAACCGTCTCACACGGGAATTGCAAAACATCTGCACACGAACATTGTAATGGAGTGTGAGAACCGCTAAGAGAGAATCATCAGGGCTCCTTCGTCCACATCCGAGAAGCGCTGCGTTCACAGAGACCTCAACATTATCAAAGGCAACTCCCATTAGTTCTGCTGAACCACAACATCATCGACCTCATACTGTCAGGAGGAACGTACCACGGGATAAGAACAAGGACTGTTTGGTTGAATAACATCTTCCTCGCTCTTTGAGACTTCTGAACACCCAGCTGACATCCGTTAATCATTACTTATGGCAAAGTCTGTAGAAATATACATATATATTTAACTATATGTCCTACTGTGTATGTATGCTTGCCATCTTGTACGTCTCCAGAATATATTCAAATCTCTGTTAATATTGTTGTGATAACAATACTTTATGTGATATAGATTTTGTGTTTCGCAGCTTGGTTCCAGATAATTAGTTGATTCATTTGGATGTATACATGTTTATGGTTGAATGACAATAAATTTGAGGCTGAATTTGAATGATAAGTTTGAAGAGGTTTAAGTGAAAATGCAAGAGATGGTCCCACAAAGCAAATGGCTAACGACACCAATGGTATTCGGATGCACGTTTCCAAAGCAGAATGGATTACCAGTCCATCGCTTTAACTTCACCACCACCTCGTCGGTTATTCAGGGTCTGTATTTCTTTGGAGCACACACAATCTCTATTTATGGTCCACACGTTTGCTTTATGCTCTATTTCTATTGATGTTGCATGTCCATGCCTACCGGTATTCACTGACATGGATAAGGAAGGGTTGGAAGTATATGGGCCAACCACAATAGAATGCAAGTAGTTATCATAGCCCCCATAGACTTTATGGTCATGTTGAACATAAGTGTTCTATTCTATGCACAGTAACTCAGAGAACCTGTGAGTATTCTGTATAGTGGAAAAAGATAAAATTCTTTTGAATTAACAATGTCCAGTTGTTTCCTTATCACGCTGTTTGAATTAAAGTAAACGGCTGTTATAGGAATTCACCACCTGATTCTAAAATAGTAACTTTTCATGACTTGGGCAATCACGATAACACGGCAGCTAAAGACCCTTGGCCATTTCTAAACAATCTGACCATGTGGCCTAATGGATAAGGCGTCTGATTTCGGCTCTTGATGTGAGACTATCAGAAGATTGCACGCTCGAGACCGGTAACAGTAGCTAACCTGAAGCTCATGGCTACATGCATCGATTTCGAAGTGTCCGGCGCCGCGTATAAAATGACCGGATTACTCCGCCTTCTTGGGGAGCATAACCTCATCTCGTGTCTTCGTTTCACGCAACATTTAAATTTATATTTGTTGTCTGCGATGTATTTAGGAAGAGAAGCTCATAAACAACACGTTAGAGCTTCCCCCAACTGCTGATTGGAAGGCGAAGTGTGCTTCACATTCACAGGTCAGGCCGCACTAGAGGAAACAGTTGAACGTATTAACTATTGGGAAAAGAGTTTTAATCCACGTTTCCCTTTCATCAACAACATGCGCGGGGTCTGTCCTGATTAGGACCCAAAATATTCTCACCGGAATCCGGAAACATGACTATTTTTCAAGGAAGAACGATGGGCGATGACAGCCTGATAGGGTTGGAGATGTCAGATTTCAGTCTGAGGTGTGAGAACGCTGTGTTGTCTTGTACCCTGCCCAGTCCCACTGTGAATCTTTGAGAAGTATCACTTTGTTGAGCGTATTTCAAGCAACGATAATACGGAACTAATTGTGTAAAATTTGTTCACACCATCTACAGTAGTCATGTTGACTAAAACAGTAGTCAACACCGTCGGCAGGATCTTTCAAAACATCTCGTCTTCAATGTCCGCAATCCTAAACTAGACTAATCCTATCTGCTCGTACCAAGTCCATTTAAATCTATTCTCAGCTTCTCTGTCAAAACAGACAACGCCTCCTTCTAAACAGCAGCAACAAGCTGGGAAAATAAATCTCCGACCCCATCCCCGGAAACTTGAAATCACTATCACGGGATAGATTAGTGATGTAAGACTTTGTGTTTAGGTCGCAGTTTCCACTGGAAAGGTAGTTACCCATCCAGTCCATGACAATTCGGCATTCTTCCTCCCTTTCGTTCTTTGTTTTCTACATTCTACACCCGATTTTGCTGAAGAAAAGTTTCTGTCATTGAGCAAATATCCCCATCCTGTTGTCTTTCACGATTTTCTCCTTTTCCCCTCGACTGTCAACAAGATGTGAATCATCCTTCACACACTCTCTCATTCCATCTCCATACCAGTTTTTACCCAAACAGCAATGTGGTGACGGCATCGGCAATGGCGATCATACTGGACGTGGAGCGGGGGAATGTGGATGATAGGTTGCACAGTTTGAATGGGAATCCTCTTGTGAGTTTCGACGTAGCTGCACCGGAAAGAGGTAAAAACAGATAGTAAAGTCGGAAGGTGACGTGACAGGAGTTGGAAGGTCACGTGATGGAACAATGCTTGTCGGTGAAAGGATAATCAGCGGAATGTGAGACGAACTTGCGAAACACACACAACATGCTGGAGGAACTCAGCAGGCCAGGCAGCATCGACCTGTGAAAATCTGTCCTGAATAAAGTTTTTATTGTGTGCCTTTCATCAAACGTTTCCACTGGTCATGGGACAAATACTTCTGTACACCCGCCTGAAATCATTCTAATTATCTACCGTCCACCAGCCGCCGGGACAGGAAATTTCTGAGAAGCATCACCCTATGCGAGAAAAGTATGCTTGGAATTGCGTTTTGAACTAGTGTCCCATGTTTGGGTCCCTTCCATTGGCAAGCGCATTCTAACGTGCACTAGATCAGGGTCCGTTATATTCTTATTTTGACTGAATCAAGTAACGATTACACTTGTAATCTCAAAGGAATACGGGCCCAACATATTTCGACATCAGACACTCCTCTCAACAACGGAAAGGACAACGGGTTTTCCACCAATTAACTTTAAATGGCTTCGGAGTTCAGTTGTGACGCAATCTGCGAATGCGGGCTCGTTTGTCTAGTAGTATGATACTCTCTTCGGGTGAAAAAGCATATGCGAGATGTCCCGGGTTCAGATCCCGGACGAGCCCCATTATTGGATATTATCAGCGATTTGCTTCAGAATTTTTGCATTGACGCGCAGGATAATTGGCTGTATCAAACAGAAACACTGAAGGAGGAATTAGAAATAGTTTTCAAAGCAGGTAAGCTTTAAGTGTCACATTTTAGCATGTCAGACCAACTGAGTCTGAATGATAGAGCACCGGAAGTTCAAATCAGCAAGGACAGAGAGACGTAGAAGGACATAGTTTGCTTAAACCCCTTCTCATATGCAGACACACTGTGGGAAAGGTGTTCGGCACGCTGGCCTTAGGAGGTCAGTATAGGAGTTGGGAGTCTGTGTTGTTGTTGCACTCTGTTATGGAAATGCGTGTAAAATGGAAACAACGCAGCAATATTTGGAAAACGATGGGTTTGCATGCTGATGAGCGCTGTAGACATTAATGTGGAAGAACGAGAAACTGGCAAGTGAACTTATATAGTTTAACCTCTTCCCTTTTCCCGACCAGGACACAAGGGCCTCTAAATTGCATAGAATATCGGCTCATACATTTCATAGTGTTGCGTTTGGGTGCGGGAAAAAATTAGGTGACAAGCGAAACTTCTCACTCCGGTCACATTGTTGCGACAAACGCTTGTGATTTGGAGAGGCGTAAGTTTACCACTGAACTCATTTTCTCCTGATCCAGATTGAGTCTCAGTTCCGTTCTTTACCAACATCTGTCTTACGGATGAGACTTACTTCAGAATCAGAATCAGATTCGGCTTTAATATCTCCGACAGATGTCGAGAAATCTGTTAAATTAGCGGCAGCAGTGCAATCAATACATGATACATACAGAAATAAAAATCAGTCAAACATTCAATAAGAGTAAATATATGCATATTAATTTGTTAAAATAAATTAGAACAAAAACAGATAACAGAATGAGATTGTGTTCGTAGGTTCAATGTCCATTTAGACGTTGGATGACAGAGGGGAGAATTTGTTCCTGAATCACTGAGTGTGTGGTTTTAGGCTTCTGCACCTCCTTCCTGATGGTAACAGTGAGAAGAGGAATGTCCTGGGTGATGAAGTCCTTAATGACGGTCGCCGCCTCTCCGAGGCACCGCTACATGAAGATGTCGTGGATACAACGGAGACTTGTCCCCATGGCGGAGCTGACTAATTTCATAAATTACTACCAGTCTTTCCGCTGTCTTTTAGAGTGCTGTCAAAGAATCAGATGAAGTTCAATGGACGTACGTGAACATCACTGTCAGTTGTTGCCTCACAGTCTGGTGTGGGGCGGGGCTCCAATGCACAGGATCGAAAGCAGGTGCAGAAAGCTGTAGTGGCAGGCACGCCTCGCCAATATCGAGGACATGTTCGCAATACGGTGCCAAAAGAAGGCTGCGTGCATCATTCAGGACCTTCGCCAGACCAAACATGCCCTCTGCACTTTCCTACCCCCTGGGGTGGGGTGGGGGATTGTAGCGTGCTGTGGTGGATGTAGAGGAGTCTGAAAATAGAAAATCACATTTTTATCAAGAGCCACTTCTTCCACTCAGTTTAGTCGTTTCTCAACACATGAACACATGAACTGTCCCAGACAATTCCCTTTTAAAATTTGTATTTATTTTATTTATCGCAATTTACAGTGCTGTACAGAAAATAAAAATAATGCTTAGTGAGAGAATAGGATCAGAGGATGGGAGTTATATACAGTCCTCTAGCAGTCGACGTTAAGTACAAATGACAACCGGAGCTACACAAGGCATGTAAAAATGGCAACATTACAATGGTCGTTGAAGGATCTCAATATGTAGGTAGTTTGAGAAAGTCCAGTTGTCGCTGGATACTCAGAGAGGGGATTTGTTTAATGCCTACTGAAATGGATTTTTAGAGTACGTTTTGGTTGAGCCCATTAGAAAAAGGCCATTGTGGATTGTGTGGTGTGTTGTGTTTCGACCAGGTAGATTAAGATACAGGAATGCTTGAGAGGCAGTGATTGTAATGTGATCGAATTTTTCCTGCAGTCTGAGAGCGAGAAGATAAAATCAGAGTTACGAGTATTTCATACAGTAAGTGGAACTGCAGTAACACGAGTGAGGAGAATATAAATGTTCAAAGGGTTAATTTTATTGTCAAAGTCCGCATGTACAATACAACTCTGAAATTTGTCTGCTCCAGACAGCAATGAACTACCGAGAGACCATCGGTTTTCATGAAAGGACAAACATCAACCCCGGCTCGAAAAAAGTAAAGAAACAAATCTCGCAGACCCCAAAATGCCTCCTCCCCCGCAGCAAAAAAAAAAAAAACAACCCAATAGTGACAATAAAAGAACCGGACCACGTCACTCGCGGAAATAAAGTCAGGAATGAAAACAGCCCTCGACCCCCTCACTCACATGGAAAAACAAAGGCAACAACAGTCGCCGACCACGTCACTGGCTGAAATAAAATCAGGGACCATAACTGTCCTCGACCCCGTTACTGGCAGAAAATAACAGGGAACTATGTCTGGAGCCGTCCAGGTGGATTGGAAAGTGGCTGTAGCATAGCTGACGGAAAATCCACAATGGCGAGTGCTTTTGGGGGGGGGGGGGGCAATTTGAGAGGTGCATCCCAAATAAGAATAAATATTCGAAAGGGAGGATGAGGCAACCATGGCTGATACTGGAAAGTAAAGACAGCATGAAGGCAAAAGTGAGGGCTTATAATACAACAAGCATCAATGGGAAGCCGGAGGTTTGGAACCCTTTAAAAATGGCTAATAATAGAGAAAATACTATTTTTTTCAGACATATGATAATAAAAGGGATGCGAGAGTGGATGTTAGAAATCTGGGAAAATGACGCTGAAGAAACAGTAATGGGGGAAAAAGAAAAGGGACGAACTGAATGAATATTTTGCGCCAGGCTGCTCTGTGGAAGGCACCAGCATAATGGCACCGAGGAACACGTGTCAGTGGGCATCGGTGAGAGTGGATATTATGGCTCTGGAGAAGGTGCCCGTGGAGATGAAAGGTCTGAAGTTAGATGTCATCGGGACCAGTTGGACTACACCCAGTGTTCTGAAAGTGGTAACTGAAGAGATTCTGTCAGCGCTCCTTCACGTATCATTATATGTACACCAGCTCCATGACAAAGAAAGCCCAGCAGAGTCTCTACTTTACTGAGAAGGCTGCCACCCACCATCCGCATCACATTCTACAGGGGTTGTATTGACAGCATCCTGAGCAGCTGTATCACTGCCTGGTTCGGAAATTGCACCATCTCGCAAGACCATGCGGCGGATCGTGACGTCAGCTGAGAAGATCATCGGGGTCTGTCTTCCCGCCATTACGGACATTTACACTACACGCTACATCCGCAAAGCAAACAGCATCATGAAGGACCCCACGCACCCTTCTTACGAACTCTTCTCCCACCTGCCGTCTGTGAAAAGGCACCGAAGCATTCGGGTTCTCACGAACAGACTATGTAACAATTTCTTCCCCCAAGCTATCAGACTCCTCAATACACAGAACCTGGACTGACACCTTTCTGCCCCATTGTCTTGTTTATTATTTGTTGTAATGCCTGCACTGTTTTGTGCACTTTATGCAGTCCTGGGTAGGTCTGTAGACTGGTGTAGTTTTTTTTCTGTGTTGTTTTTTACGTAGATTTGTCTAGCTTTTGTACTGTGTCATGTAACACCATGGTCCTGAAAAACGTTGTCTCGTTTTTACTATGTACTGTACCAGCAGTTATTGTCGAAATGACAATTAAGAAATGACTTGACTTGATATTCCAGAATAGATCCTGATGGTTGGAAAACTGAGATTGTCACTCCACTCTGAAGGAAGTTGGGCTAAAGAAAGGAAAATATAAGAAATGTAGCCTGACTTCAACGTGTTCAAAAACTCAAAAGATTCGAAGCACATTGAAGATCAAAGACAGTTGAGGAGAAAGGGAGAAGATTTGTCAAATAGATCATCGTGTGGTACGGTGATGCATCTTGGAAGAAAGAATAAAAAAGCCTCTGAATGGGGAAGGTTTTCAGAAATCAGAGGTGCAAAGAGACCTTGTGCAATATTCCCTAAATGTTTACTTCCAGGCTGAGTCAGCGGTAAAGGAAGGCAAATGCAATTTTAACATGCGGTTCAGGAGGAGCAGAATATAAAAGCAATAATGTAATGTTGACATATGTCCGTATTTATAAACCTGATTCTGATCCTGATCTTTATCCCTAATACTGGAAATCTCCTTCATTTACGATACTGACGTCAGTGTTATCCCTCCACACCCCCGTTCTGACCTAACGGTGTTGAAACAAATTCCACAGCTGTCCAATTATACTATTTGTATTGGAATAATGAATCACCTTTTCCATTACTAAGCATAAATCAAGTAAAACCCTCACTTCAGGGGTAGTGCTACTACGGTGGGTGCTGAACATTGATGCGATGCTGAACATTCTTCAGCTGCGATGCCCGAGTGGTTAAGGCGTTGGACTTGAAATCCAATGGGGATTCCCCGCGCAGGTTCGAACCCTGCTCGCAGCGCTCACACCTACAACCCCACTGCCAATAAAATTTAACACCCTTGATGCTGTCTGAGCGCTGCACCCTCTGTGTTCAGTTGAGAACTGCGTATTTTTACACTCTTAAATACAATTCAATACAATACATTTCTACTCATTGTGCAATGTTCATTTCTATTCTGACTCTGATCAATCCCCTCGAGTCAGCTTAAACTCTCTGCAGTTCGGAATTTTACTGTCTTGTTAAACTAAAAGAATCAAACTCGGAGAACGGACATTTCAGCGTCAGTGTAAAGAAGTGGACTCTGTCCTTTCGCTCTACGATTCGCATGGCGAGGCATTTTCATCCTCTGTCAGATTCTAATCGCACTCAATTCCTGTGTTACTGTAGTTGTGGCAGAGTCCACCCGAGAGCATTAGCGTCTCCCTCAGCTGTAACTAGAGCTTTCCCCTGATCAAATCTCCGGTACGTCTCTGCAGCTGGAGATGTTGCAGATCGCGGGCAGCAAGCGGTAGAAGCGAGCAGTGTACGACCCACTAGTGTCAATACGACCCACTAGTGTTCGCCAGTGTACGGCGAACGACCCACAGTGTCATTGACTACAGATCCCCAATCCCTGAGATTCGATGTTGTACAGTTCCCGGCAGTGAGACCATTCGTCAGGCCGACCCACAGTGTCATTGACTACAGATCCCCAATCCCTGAGATTCGATGTAGTACAGTTCCCGGCAGTGAGACCATTCGTCAGGCAGACCCGCAGTGTCATTGACTACAGATTCCCAATCCCTGAGATTCGATGGAGTACAATTCCCGGCAGTGACACCATCCGTCAGGCCGACTTTATTTCATTCATAATCCGGTCCTGGCGTTTTAAGTCGTCGTTCTGTATGCACGTCAGCCGGGAGACCAGTTCCATGGATTTACATTGTTGCTGAATAGAACATTTCGAAACGTTACTCCCAGTGTAAGGGGGCAATGTCAGTTACTGATGGCTCCCGTCCGTTTATGTCATATGATCACGGCTGCACTTCCCCACGTTTCAAACTATCTTCTTTGGCTGTTTTGCAACCCACAAATTCCTTAATATATTTTTTAAAGCGTCCATATCCTATTTGAATCAGCCCTGTGCTGTAACATCCACAACCCTGCCTCGTCGAGTAGTCTCTGGTATCAGGAATGTATGTACAGATATTCCGCTTTAATTCGTATTTAAACGATAATTCCTCATCCTGGAAATTTTCCTCGACTGTACGCCTCATCCATCGCCTTAGATTCAGCCCTTATTCTATATTCTGCAGTGAACAGTTTTAACTTCAGTTGTTCGTCATTCATACATTCATCACGGGAGGTGAGTCAGTTAAATTGTTCCGAGCTTCTCCGTTGCTACTGTACCCTTCAGCATATATGCGGAGTGAAATTACCGTCACCGCATCAGCGCCTACCTCAGAAACATGCACAAATATATTACAATGCTTTCTCTATTTCTAATTTCCAATGCAGTTGCAAGAAACTACAATCTGCAGTTGCCTTGCAAAATACCTGATCCACCCATCGGCTCGCCATCTCTGTTTCGTGAACAGTTTCCTTTGACAGTCTCACCGCAACCGATCGACTTTCATTTAATACCAATCCCAACGAAGTACATGACCTCACACATTCCGGCAATAAACACTTTTGTCCAGTTTGCGCCCTCACTGAACGACCCAATTGCAGCGTAAATATTCTCATTGTAACCCGTTGTCCGGCTACGTCAGGTCATCTGCCTCACACAGTCAGGACAGCTCATTAATGAGGGACGATAATAGACCGTCATGACACTGCCGATGAAAATTGTTCCAATCTGCAAAGGAGCAACGTCCACACAGATGGCACCGGATATCAGGTTTGAACCTGGGTGTCTGAGGTTATGAGACAGAAACACACAGCAGCGGTTCAGGAACAGCATCTTCCCCACGGCCATCAGAATCCTGAATGGACTTTGAAGCCTTGAACACTACCTGACTTTTTGAAAATACAGTATTTCTGTTTTTGCACATTTTTCATAATCTATTCAAAATACGTAATTGATTTAGTTGTGCATTATTATTATTATTATTATTATTATTATTATTATTATTATTATTTTATTTTTATTTTCTCTCTCTGCTAGATTATATATTTCATTGAACTGCTGCTGCTAAATTAACAAATTTCCCGTCACATGCTGGTGATAATAAACCTGATTCTGATTCTCTGTTCAACGCGGTACTTTCCCGATTCGATTTTCTTTAACGACATGGATTCCCATGTACTGAGTTCTGGTAATGTATCCGACACAAATCCAGAGCCGGTAACACGTTCTTCTATAAATCCTGTTCCCCCGGCTGGGGAGATTAGAGAATTTGTGAAGCTGACATCCCATTTTTCTGTCAGTTCAATTCTCGCAGCATTTTTTATAATATATAAATATATACCAGGTTAGGAGGTCCTGATTCAGTATTTCAACGCAAAACATTGCCAATTTATTCCACCACACGCCCCTCACACCCGGATATGCTGGTCGACGTCTTGAGTTTCTACTACGCGAAAATAACTGAAAGTGATTCAATTCATACGTATCTGGTGACAGATCTAACCGACGGGATCAAGCATTACAAGTAATTGGTGATTACCTCAAAGTGAACTCAAAGTTATATTTATGCGCACATCTATGTGTACACACACGCGCAATGAAAAATGCACTTGCTGATGGGTGGGGACAAGTGGAAACTAGCCAAATCGACATGCCAATACAGTTTATTTAGCTACGATATTTTCACTTTGCAACCGAATGTCTCACAATAGATTCTGAGTAGAAACAGGGCGATTGATGCCGGTGTGTTCTACAACTGTACGGATGCAGAGCGCCTCGCTTCGTTCACCAACGTACTTCCTTAAGTTAGACAGCGGACGATTTATCGCTCGGAGCAGAATCCTTGCGTCCAAATCAGAACTAACTATGGAATTTTAAGAATTAATAGTGCTAATATAATATTAATTGCCTTTAAAATTGAAGAAACTGGAAGAATGGCATCAAGAAGTATATAACGTGTGCCCTCTCTTGCTCCCTCTGTTGAAGGGCAATGTGTAAACGCAAGAACCATTTCTCCTCCTCAGTCCAAACGGTGATAATACTTACCAGCTCCGCAGCGTTCGAATTTAAATGAAGGGACGGAAAGATCCAGTTCGTTTTGTCGGTGAGGTGACTTACTCTGTGGTCAAGAAAACACTGGGAGGAAAACAGTGGCCGAAAGTGAACATGAAATTGGTAAATTGTCGTGTAACTCTCTCCCTCCAACTGCCTTTAAAACTCCTCCGTTTATCTCTCTTGCCCTGTCTACGATGTGACTCTCTCTCCCGTTCCCCATCCTCCTCCTCACAAGTTCAAGCGAATGGGTGTAAACTGGTGCTGAAATGTCGGGTCGAACAGGTAATATGACATGAAGGAGTCGCGATTTTTCAAACAAATCTGCTCCTGGACTTTGGTTAAGACAAGACCACCATGTGAAATTTCGGTTAGCTGAAAACACTTGAATTTTCAACATAAAAATATTTACATATTCAATAGGAAATGTTGTTCAGCCGCGGCTGGGAGAGGGGAGATTGAGATTATGACTTTTTCTCTCAAGTGGGCAACACCGTCTCTGAACGACAAAAGCTTCCGCCGTTCCATATCACTCACTGTACAGACTCCCCATTGCTCTCTTGTCTAGCGAGCCATATTGCCATAGACAAATCGGTTCGCTGACCTTCCGTCAAAATCACCCTTGCCGATTGTCACTGACGCGGTGTAATGGTCCGACATCAACCAATCTCGTCAAACTACGTGCAACCTACCTAGCTCCCATTCGTGTATGCAGTTGTCAATCCAATGTGTTATCCAATTGCGGAAAGGGTTTCACCCAGGAGTTGTTCCCTCCCACAGACTCTGACTGCTTCTACCTCCCCAAAGTCACGTCAATACTGAGCAAAACTCAGAACAATGTCCCATTATATAACATTCATATCCATATGCTTCTGATCGAAGCTGGGGCGCTGTCAGGGCGTCGAAATAAAGGCGGGCGACAGAAGTTTATCTCCTCTCACCGGGGGAGACGGTAGAAGATTTGGCGGAGGACACCGGCCGACTTTTGACCGGCAACTGCGGTATGGGGAGGGGGGAGGATTGAGAAAAAGTCTGGGCCAGCCTGATCTTATTGAATGCCGGGGCTGGCTGAAGAGGACTAGAGACTCGCCCTTCTTTCTGTTGTCTGCCTGTTTAAAGAAAAGGAATAAACAGGCCTTTCTTGGGTCTGCATGCTACCCCGTGGATATAATAGTTCGCAATCTATGTCATCAGTTTGCCTGAGGAATCATTTCCAAGTCTGAAACTGGCACAAGATTTATATCAACCGTTTGTTAATGATGCAGAATTGTACAATTTATGTTCTGCGTACTGTCTGTCTTTTCGAGCCTGCAATGACGCTGCAAGTGTTTCATTGTACCTGTCCCTCACCGTCCCTGTGCACACGGCAATAAACCCGGCTGGACCTGACAATACTCACTGAGATTTGAGCAGTGATGACCCCGGGCAGATGAGTCAAGGTGATGTCGGCAAACTGAGTGAGTAGGACCAGAGTCCAATATGGGGAATGTATGGTCACCCTCTTCTACAGAGAGACAGCGTCTCTGAGTGGATTGAGGTGCAGTGAGGAGTGAAGAAGATCAAATCTACATTGTATCGATTGCAATTTATTGTCTGTAAGACCTCGCACAGTAATTTCCAGCTTTATTGAGACTGCACCTGCGATATTTTCTCAAAGTCATGTTCTCCTTGTCTAACAAGTGTCATACAGAACAAATAACGAATCGCTGCAGGAACAGTGGACAGCGGGTCAGGCAGCATTTGTGGGCGGAGAGAGATAGGGCACATTTCCGATCCACACACTGACGCTGAACTGAACGTGGAGAGCAGATGACCAGTATGGGGAGTTAAGAAATGGGCAAGAGTTGGGCGGGTGCAAGTGAGTGTGTGTGGTAGTCAGCTCGATATGGGAGACTTCTGGTATGACACCGCTCACCATATGCAGAATTCTCAGAGCGAAAAGAGCAGGAAGTCCTTCTCGGAGGTAGAGAAGCTACAGAAGGTTGGAGAATGGACAATGAGATGCAATGCAGGGGGCTCTATGGTCACACACTTTGATATCAGAAATGAAGGAGAAGAATTTCTAAAAGGAGAGAACATGCGCACAAGAAGACTGAGGCGCTAAGAGCCTTGGGAGTCCGTGTACAGGCCTCCCATTGTGACGTACACACCTGCACCATAATGTCCGAAAGGTTAATTTACAGGTTGGGTCTGTGATGAGGAAGGCAAGTGCGATGCTCGCATTCATTTCAAGAGGACGAGAATATAAAGCAAGGTTCTAATTCAAAGACTTTATAAAGAACTGGCGAGGCCTCGCCTGGAATATTGTGAGCAGTTTTAGTTCCCTTACCTGAGACAGTATGGCTGAAGCTGGAGAGGGTTGAAAGGAGATTCAGAGGAATAATGCTGGGATTGAATGGTTAGTGATATGAAGAGCGTTTGATGGCGCCGGGCCTGCATTCACTAGAATTCAGTAGATTGCGCGGGACCTCATTGGAAGCTATCGAATGGTGAAAGGCCTTGACAGGGCAGATGTTGAGAGGATGTTTCCTGTGGTGGGAGAATCTAAGACCAAAGGACGCAGACTCGAGATAGAGGAGCATCCTTTTAGAACAGAGATAAGGAGTGAGTTGTTCAGCCAGCGAGTGGCGAATCTGTCGGATTCGTTGCCGTAGGCCCCTGTGGCGTCCGAGGCTCTTTGTATATTTGTCAGAGATCGATAGATTCATGATTGATCAGGGCACGAAATGATACCAGCAGAAAGCAGGAGAATGGGGCTGAGAGGAAATGTCGAAGCAAACCCGATGGGCCAAACGGCCTAATTCTGCTCCTATATTTTCTGGTCTTGTGGTGCTGAATCAGGCGGATGCAGGTTAAGCACAGACAGGAATCGGGTTGTTGTGGCAGCAAGTTAATACACACGATAATTCAAAATAAGCACATTATCCAGTTCGCCTACCAGCCCCAACTAGGAGTTGAGGATGCCATCGTCTACCTGCTGAACCGTGTCTACGCCCACCTGGACAAGAAGGCGAGCACGGTGAGGGAGGGTCATGTTTTTTGACTTCTCCAGTGCGTTCAACACCATCCGCCCTGCACTGCTGGGTGAGAATCCACTTGCAACACTGTGTGTCAGACAGAGTGGTCAGCAGCACTGGGGCTCCACAGGTGACTGTCCTGTCTCCCTTTCTCTTCACCATCTACGCCTCGGACTTCAACTACTGCACAGAGTCTTGCCATCTTCAGACGTTTTCTGATGACTCTGCCATAGTTGGAAGCATCAGTAAGGGAGATGAGGCTGAGTACAAGGCTTAATGTGAAAAAGACTAAGGAGCTGGTGGTGGACCTGAGGAGGGCTAAGGCACCGGTGACCCCTGCTTCCATCCAAGGGTTCAGTGTGGACATGATGGAGGATTGCAAATACCTGGGGATCCGAAATGACAACAGACTGGACTGGTCAAAGAACACTGAGGCTGTCTACAAGAAGTGTCAGAGCCGTCTTTATTTCCTGAGGAGACTGAGGTCCTTTAACATCTGCCGGACGACACTGAGGATGTTCGACGAGGCTGTCGTGGCCAGTGCTATCATGTTTGCTGTTGTGTGCTGGGGCAGCAGGCTGAGGGTTGCAGACACCAACTGAATCAACAAACTCATTCGTACGGCCAGTGATGTTGTGGGGGTGGAAATGAACTCTCTGACGGTGGTGGCTGAAAAGAGGATGCATGCCTTCTTGGACAATGTCTCCCATCCACTCCATAATGTACTGGTTAGGCACAGGAGTACATTCAGCCAGAGACTCATTCCACCGAGATGCAACACCGAGCGTCATAGGAAGTCAATCCTGACTATGGCCGTCAAACTTTACAGCTCCTCTCTCGGAATGTCAGACACCCTGAGCCAATAGTCTAGTCCTGGACTAATTTCCACTTGGCATAATTTACCTATTATTATTTAATCATTCATGGATTTATATTGCTATATTTCTACACTATTCTTGGTTGGTGCGACTGTAACGAAACCCAGTTTCCTTCGGGATCAATAAAGTATGTCTGTCTGACGAAATTACAGCAGGCAATATTTTAATTCCCTGACCGAGAATCGAACCGGGGCCGCAGCGGTGAGAGCGCCGAATCCTAACCAATAGACCATCAGGGAATCTGACGAAACTCTGCCTACAGCAATAGACAACTATCAAACCCAGCAAAATGTAAAACAAAACTTGCAGATAAATAATAATAATGAATAAATGTGATAAATATTGCCACGAATCTACTGCTCAGCACTTTGCAGATCTCTTGTTTACCCAGTGCTTCTGGTTAAAGAACACTCCAGACCAGTGGTTCCCAACCTTTTTTTGGCCATGCCCCACCTAATCACCTGTAAAATCTTGATGCCCCCTGTGGTGATATATAATTCTTATTATTCAAAAAGTGAACTCCTATTCACCTGGAAGAAGCCTAAAAGACAATTAACTTGGTTTAAACAAGCTTCCAAAGAACATGGCATTCATGAAAGAGAAAAATAAAAGAACCAAAGGACTGTTAAAGTTCTGAGGAAGAAATTACTAAGAAATTGTAAAAAAAGAACATTAAGTGATATTAAAATAATAATAATAATAATAATAATAATAATAATAATAATAATAATAATAATAATAATAATAATAATAATAATAATAATAATAATAATAATAATAATAATAATAAATAAAACAATGCCGATTCGTTACACGGCTATTGCCAGGACTGAATGTTTTGAATTAAAAGGAAAGATTACATATGTCAGCACTTTATTCCCGAGTGGGTCGAAGATTGAGGGGAGATTTGATACGTGAAATGTTTAAAGAAAACATGAGGGGAAAAGTCTTCACCCAGAGGGTCGACAGAGTGCAGACAGTGCTGCCAACACAAATGGTAATTGAGTTTCCGATGTCAACGTTTAAGAGTTGATTGTAGAAGTACACAGATGAGAGGGATATGGATGGCCACGGTCCGGGTGAGGTCGATGGCAGTAGGCAGTTTAAATAATTCCTCACTGACTGGACGGGCTGAAGACCCTGTTTCTGTGCAGTGGTTTCCTCTGGCTGTCTGACTGTATGTCTGGGTTAGAGCTTTAGTGTCTCACAGCACCGACCAATCTAGAAAGTCGTTGATACTGCTCGATCCCTCTGTCCTTGCACACACTGGAACATGGAGACTGAGTTAATGGATGGTTATAGCATGAGAAGATGGAAGCTTTGAAAGTAGTTTATTCTGTATTCTCCAATTGCCTGCGATGGTTTTGGAGGAAGACAAGTGTAAGCCCGGATATTTGTTTTGCTCTCGCTGCGTTTTTAGTTTGTGTCGTTCTGTATGTTTCGTTTATTAATGATTTCAGAAAGAGACACAGATTCCACACCGGTCATGTGGATTCAGGGTTAAATAGATCGAAATATGAGCGCATCTACACTCGATGCAATAAAACCACGATTCAGAGGTAAATTGGCATTAGGATAAATTGGTGTGTACTTGAATGGGGAATTTGGAATTGGCATTTTGGAAGGCTGGTTCTTGTAATAAGCATCAGAAGCTGCTGCTGAACACTTTGAAATACTGGTTTTAAGTTGTAGGGCTCCGTTGGAAAAGATGCTTTGAAGTCATTGTAGCATTTGCCCTGTAATATGTAAATGACAGGTCAGTTCAGAAACGCTCTGGTGCAGTCAATCGTTCAGCGATTTGCTTACGTCGTCAGCCCTAATTCCATAAATTATCCAGGTGCTGCTGTGTGATCAGATTAAATCGATCATTTCCACAGCCCTATTTCTTGTAGCACTGGTAACTGCAGACTCGCAATAGAATTGTAAAGTGTACCGAAGTTTCGAAACTGCATGCGGAACACAGCTGCATTAGTCTTCCAGCCAGAATTCACTCTGTCTACTACATCATCTGCCTTCCGTTAGGAAGCCAATTCTGAACCAATGCAGCCAGGTTTCTTCAAATCCCATGCCTCCTGACTTTCTGAATGAGTCTACTATGGGGAACTGATCAAACCCCTGACCAAAATTAATGCACCCATATCGACTGTCCTGGTTCTTCTGTTTGTTTAAAATTCACTTTTTCAAATAATTCACTCTGACTCATAAAGGACAACATGCCATGTTTTCACTCCGTAGACAGACTACGTTTCTCCAAATACTCATAAATTCCCTCTTCAATAATCGTCTCCAGTAGTTTACCCACTACTGACGTAAGACTCCCTGGTCTATAATTCCAAGAATCTCCCTGTTACTTTTCGTCAACAAATGAACAACATTTTCCACCCTCCAATCTTCTAGTTCTAATTCCGGGGCCAGCGAAGACACTAATATCCCGTCCAAAAGCTCAACAATATCTGAGCTCGCCTTCCAAAATTACCTGGACTATATCCCCTCCGGTACCGGGGAATCATCCGTCATAATGTTTTCCAAGTTTCCACCGCATCCTCTTTTCAGCGTCGGCATGTTAGAGCATATCTGCCTTTTCTGCGCTGTGTTCACATTGATCAATGTATTCAGAAAGGACCGGTTCCTCACTGTTCCCGTTGCAGTTTTTTATTTTGATAGAAATGCGGCTGCACAAAATACTCCAAATGGGGTGATCATGTTTCTGTGTTCGTCTCACAGTCCGTTAACAAGCGAACGCTACAAGTTGTCCTCCCTTTCTGCAGCTGCGATACTATCCCTGGTTTCTCATCGCACTCCCTTTACACTCTGTTCCCAGACCCTGTCCATTATGAAGCTTGTAAACCCCGTGAAGTCCTGCAGCCATCCCTGTCCTTGTGACAGTCGAGTGTCTGTGATAGTTTGGAACATACTTCAACCAATGTAACAATCACGCCAGCAGCATTGAACGTTTGTATTGCTACCTACCTGAACTGCATGAAGTCAACAATCTTCCGCCAATTCTGCAATTTCCGGATGACCAAGCATATGATTGTTTGAATTAATGACATATTTGCCAAACTTGTTCATTGTAAAACGGCTTTATTTGAAAACTCAGCTGAATTGTAATTGGACATCGGCGTTATCTACACAGATGGCCATTTAATGTAAACACATACTTCATTCCATTCCTCAGCTCTTCTCTGAATTTCCTCTGTGTCAGTGTATAGATACAAGTATTGGTACACATGCTGACTACTTGTAACATGTACCCAAATTGCTGTAGCATGTATACCGGGGAACTCAAATATCTGTGCTGGAAAAAATAATTTTGCGTTTGCCATTTCAGGGAATGGACTACAGAGGGCATCCAAAATAATATGAAATTAGCTGATATAGAAAACACCAAAGTTATGGATTTTCTGCGTTTTTCCACCTCGGCATCTTTCTGATTGTCGCTGCTGTGCCGAAGCTTTCTGCGGACTCTATTTGCCTCAACGATATGCCTCACGGTTAACCCGTTAAACACCAGGATTAAGCCGATTGGTAGCAATGGAGTTAAAATACTGTCCAGTAATTCGTATCCTCTCCACACGGGTGAAGTAGCGTATTCATATGTGCGGATGCAACGCCACGGCGTGTTGTCAATGATGACGTAAGGTTCAAGGGCAAAGTAATACGGGACACATTTCCCGCAGCTCACTATAACCACGGTCACGATAATCGCCGTGGCTGTTCTCTCGGTGCAGTATCGCTCCCGCAGCTTTCGGCAACATATTGCGATGAAGCGATCGAAGGTAAAACTGACCGTGAACCAAACAGAACAGTCCGTCGTTACAACCCTAAATACAACTGTCAATGCGCACACAGGAGTGATGAGCAGGGATCTGGAATAAATGTGTATATTGTTGGTCTGTTCCACTAAAGCAGCAACGATAACCACCATCAGATCCGCTGTCGCCATTCCAACCAGGTAACGGGTGATGCATTTGGAGAGTCCGCATTTTCCCCGAGATAGGATCACAATGGCCGTTAAATTAACTAAAAGAAATTTGAAAGCAAAATAGAAATATGGTCAGCAGCAACTCTCTGAATGCCCCCGAGGCGTGGTCTGTTTGGAGGTGGAAAGCGGGAGTCCAGTGTGTGCGGTCTCAGTCGCTGCACTCCGGCTGGACAGTTTAGAGCAAAGAACCTGAGTCCACGGACCGGTGAACGGAAGATCGTAAACAACATCATTTCCATTATTAGGGGCGAAACTGTTGAAGGGATTGTTTGCAGCGGTGACAAAGTGGAATCAAAAGATACAAAACACAATTTATCATTTACTGACTTACAGAAGAACAGACCTACGTGTCGAAAATAGACTGGACCGTCATTTAAATAAGCTGCCACAATGTTATAAGCTCGAAGTGTCTGCACTGATAGAGACTCGGACCTAGAAAAGCACAGACCAGCATCACTTCAGAAAGCCTAGCGAGGTGAAATTATGAAAAAAATGTCAATATCGGCACATAAGCAATTGACAAAAGGATAATCACTTCGATCAAAGTACAAAAATGAAAATAAAACAATGAGATGCTTGAAACACGGTACGGCCGATGGTAGCGTCTGTGCTTATTAACAGTGCGGATACCGCAGCAGAGTAACGACGGCACCATACATAAAGTAACCAGCTCCGGCATCTTACCGGGGACACCAACCGCTACAAGTGTGGGATAGAAAATGGCCGCGATGTAGTAAATCGTCGAATATCCCATATTCCGTCAGAAGCAGCGTTCAGTTGTGCGGAACGTTTCAGCTGATCAGATGGACTGGTGATCGGTTTAGCAGACTTTTATTGAGGTGAGAGCAATTCCACTGAGGCAATTAGCGTGGCTATCACTTCAGGGACATTAGTGACAACCAACTGCTCAAACACTTACTTTAAACTATTTAAACTCACTGTCACCGTGTCATAATTTTGACACCTCAAGGGATATTGCAATCTATTTACTTTAAAACAAAATATGATGAGAATTTTCCATGATACCTGGCTTCAGGTACTTAAATATGATATGTTTTAGTTCTGTGTTGCTTTTAAATCAGGCATTCATCTTGATGTCGATATAGTTTGTAACATTTGACGGAGCACTTTCTCTTCCGAAATTGAGGGAACGTGTTTGTTTTGGTAGGTAAAATAGAGAAAACTTCTTTATTAAAGGGGAACTTCCGTTCATCTTTTTGTTCGTTCGTTCCAGTCATTCCAGGGATGTGAGTGATGGAAATCACAGCGACAGCTGACATGTGTTACATTAAAATAAACTGCACATATTCCTCCAAACACTTTAAAAGATCCACAGCGATATTCCAGAGACCTGTGGTCAAAAAGGGAGCGTGTCCTCGGGAGATTAGCGAGGGCTGTGTACAGTTTGAAGAACAAAGTTTTCCAGCGCACACGTGGGCCGTTTGGCAGGAACCTGACCTCTGCCAGTGAATGAATTGACCGTGACGTGGTCTGTTGAACTTTACAAATATTCTCAAATCTGCCACAATTCTACCAGTCTTTCCCATTCATTCGCTCTTTGAAAAAAAGTAGCTAGTGAAATCTTTGACCTATCCGCAGGTTCCCGGGCTGTTCTAATATTTATCACGAAGTTGTATTTTTTCTCCTGATTTACTGTCAGGTATATTGCCTTTCGAGCGTCGCTGTGAATACGGGCAGAACAGCGGATGTGTTCAAGCTAACCTGTCAATCAAACTTCCTTCTGCTCCTGCAGTGCACTGCTCCGTATCCATTGTGGTTCTCGTACCGATGAGCGGCCCTCGGCTTTTTGGAGAGTGTCTCATCACTCTGTTTCCATTGCGGAACTCGTACCAACGTGCGGCCCTCGGTTGACTCGAGAAACTATCACCTCTGACTTCAAATTCATCCTTCCAACGTGAATCACTCCGTAACGTTCCGGGTTTAACTCCATCTGTAACTTCTCAGCGCTGCTCTGCGTCCTGTCACTGTCCTCTTGTAATCGGCACTATACATAATTCCACCAACCTCCACATCATCGCAAATACAATAAATCACCCTTCCACCTCCTCATCCAACTCGTTCATAATATCCGGGGGTCTCAACTGATTTCTGCAGGACGCCATTGGTCACCGACATCCAGGTAGAAAACACTCCGTCCACAACTATCCTTTGCCCTAGGTGGGCGTCATTTCTGAGTACACCAGCCAACTATCCCTGGATACCAAACCTTCTGACCTTATGAATGGTCCTACCATGGCTAAACAAAGCCTTATTAAAATGCATTTATACCAGATCCATTAAGCCCCACTTTATTTGCAGAAGACCACGTAATAAACACGTTCTCCCATGTATTTCTCTCTCCCATTTTGCCCGCTTTGACTCTGGCGAGTACAAACATGTGAACTATCCTTCTCCTCCGGATACAAACCGGAAGTGGGTGCCCAACTGACTGAGTGGACAATTGCTCTTCATCTGCATTACCAACGATTGCCGGAAACGTGAATCTAAGAGTATATGATCTTATCTCGGTCCAGAGCATCCCTTTGACAAGATGCTTTCTGGAACAGAGCTACTAGATGACATTGACTACCTCCAGGGGATTTGAATTGGTTAATATGATACTAACACAATTTGTTTGGAACAGTCTGAATTCGATATACTGATGGATCGGCTCTGTCAGCGATATCATATGTCCCTCAAATCGCGAAGCTGTAAAGGGGCTTGGCTGATGTGGAGATATTACAACCTTCTGTCCAATTTCCAACTCCCGCGGTTTTATTTGAACCTCGAAATAAGCTTTGTTCTGCTGTTTCTTCCGTCACCTCTTATGGGCGGCGACACAATGGGCAGACTTAATAGAGTCAATTCATTGCTCAGTTGATGGTAAATCTAGCCCAGACAAGTTTCCAAACTTTTTTTTAATTTTCGCTAGCATTGTCTTTAAAGTCCCGCTCATCCATTCAGCAATTGCACTCTGTTGTGGTCGATAAGGGATACCAAACTGTGTTTTACCCCAGACAATTTCATTACATTTTGTATCACATCTGCGGAGTAGCGGGGACCATGAATGATTCTAGAGAGCTCTGCAATCCCCAAAGGGTGGACATTCCGTCCAACATAATCCTGGCTGTGATGTCAGCGGTTTACTTTATCTAGTTGGGGAAGGCTCTGTCCACCTGGTGAACGCATCCCCTATCCCGAGGATATAGTTCAGTCCTCCAGGGCATGGAGGTGAAAATCCAACAAAATAATCCTACAAGTTAACACATGGTCCTTCTACGGAGCGGTTCTTAAAACTGTTTCTATTGCCGATTTATCTGGGTTATCACTGTTCACAAATCAAACAATTCTTATAATAATGTACATCACCTCTCAGTTTTGGCCACCAACACAGATTCTTCAACTGTTCCATAGTTCTATCTGCTCCTTGATGCCCACAAATGTCACAGTGCAAGTACATCATCTGGTTTCTTTCACAATTCCGGACCTCAAATTTACCACTATCAAGGATAATCCAAATCCGTGCCTGTATCCATCGATATTTCCCATAATCTTCAGACTCCTCTCCTGTGTGTACCTTGGCTAACTCCTGATCCTGTTGCTGCGTCATGACTAAGTCTATATCTGTACAGTCTGCTGGTTTTTCTGTCATTCCTACCTCTATATCTAGGTTCCATTTCACCACCCAACTTGATTCCAGTTTGGCTAACTCACCAGCCCTCCTGCTCCCTTCCAGGGATGTCTTTACGTGAAACTCCACCTTTTTTATCCATCAGTGTTTTCTCTTGCCTTCTCAAATATTTACTTCATCAAGGGAGCTAATGATAAAGGTTCGCCTTCTATTGGGATATAACCTCTTGATTCCCATAACGGTAAATATTCAGTCAAAGCACATGAACATCCAGTGAATGAAGGGAGATGGGTCATGCACAGTCATCCAAGTTTAGTCTCATTCGGTATCTTGTTCAGCGCAGAAGTAGTGAGTCACAGGGATTGTTCCTGTTGTCTGCTGTTCCATGATCCCAACATGTCCAGGTGATGTGTTCCCATTGTAATGTCAATCTGTTCAGCATCTGCTGTCCATTCACCTCAGTTCATCTTTTTCTTTTGGACTGACGGGTGCGGTGTCTTGCAACACAGGAACATGCTCTTCCGCCAGCATGTCCCTGACGAGCGGGACATTCCCGGCTGTGCAGTGACGTAGCAGTGACAGCAATTTCCCAGAGTTCATCAGTCAACTGCCTGCTGCAATGCGGACCTTTAGATGATTCCAAACGTCAGACTTGAGCTTCCCTCGAATTCCTACTCCCAAACTCTCTCAGTGCTGCACAGAACAACGTAGTTACAATTTTCCCAATCAAAAATTCATAGCATATTGCAGATGAGTCCGAAACTGTCATAAGAGAATCGAAACGTTTATGAGCGGGAAAGAACTCGAATTGATTCTCGCTCTAGTTCACATAGAGGAATATGTGACAGAATCAGTAAATGCAAGTGTGCAGAGATACACGGTGAAGGCAGCAATTTAGAATTGCTGAGGGAAATGTATTCATATAAATAATGCAGGTATATGAGACAGGTTTTATTTCGATCAATTTATGAAATAAATGACGCACTTATTTATTTAAATTAATTAATATATTTATTATTTTTTAAAATTGTCATTCAACATTACAGAAGTTGTGTTGCCAAACCATAGAAGTTTACAGATCAAGTGCTGCTCAGTTGGCGCTGTGTGGGTTAGCAACGAATAGCATGCAGAATTACGTCGAGCCGAATGGCTTGTTTGCCATATGACCCTATGATGCTTAATATTCTGCTCAACACAACCGTCATTATTCATCAGTTCACTGTCTATTTCACAATTTTATCATCATCCAACTGCAGAAGAATCTTGTTCTAAAAATAGCTCAGCGAATACAGATTCTGTTTTAAGAGTATTCACTAGTTTGGTGGAACAGCGGGAAAGAAGGAGAAAAAAAACATCGGCTCACACTGAGTCACATATTCACAGGTACGGGACTGAGACAACACCCGTAACGCTGGAGCAGACAGATACAGAAGGAACCCCACACTCCCACACTGTAACAGAGACAGACAGATACAGAATGAAACCCACACTCTCACATTGTAGCAGAGACTGACAGATACAGAATGAAACCCACACTCTCACACTGTAGCAGAGACTGACAGATACAGAATGAAACCCACACTCTCACACTGTAGCAGAGACTGACAGATACAGAATGAAACCCACACTCTCACATTGTAGCAGAGACTGACAGATACAGAATGAAACAGACACTCTCACACTGTAACAGAGACTGACAGATACAGAATGAAACCCACACTCTCACACTCTAGCAGAGATTGAGAGATACAGAATGAAACTCACACTCTCACACTGTAACAGAGACTGACAGATACAGAATGAAACCCACACTCTCACACTGTAACAGAGACTGACAGATACAGAATGAACCCCAGACTCTCACACTGTAGCAGGGACTGACAGATACAGAATGAACCCCACATTCTCTACCATAGCGGAGACCGCTAGATACAGAATGAAACCCACACTCTCACACTGTAGCAGAGACTGCCAGATACAGAATGAAATGCTCATGAAATTTTTAAAAAAACAGGTAATGATAACAATCCAGAAGATTTTAATGCTAGCGGGATAGAGATTAGGATCGAAATTACGAGACTCTGAGATGCCCTGAGAAGGCTTTTACGAGCAGTATTGATGAAAACCACAAGGCGGTCTAAAAGTACGTGAAGAGCAAGGGGATAAAATGTGAGAGAATAGTACCAATCAATTGTGAGGGTGGAAAAGTGTGTACGGAACCGGAGGAGATAGCAGAGGCACCTAATGAATACTTTGCTTCAGCATTCACTGCGGAAATAAATATCTTTACTATTGTAGAAATGACTTGCAGTGGACTGAGAAGATTAAGCGTGTAGATGTTAAGGAAAAGGATGTACTTGTTACAACGGATGAGGCGAACCCAAGTGCAGGACACAGATACGGAGATTTGGTTAGGATGGAGACGTTAATGGCAAACAGGAGGGAGAGCAGGTAGGCAGGAGACGTCGGACAAAATTTATCTTGACTCGAATCCTAGAGAAATAAACGGCGGAGAAAACTCTTAGTATGGAGACATTATGAAGTAAAACCTTAGAAGTCTTACCTTGGCGCAGAGAGGCTGGGTTTCACAGGTAAACCTTTGAACTGGAATTGCACTTAGAAAACTGATCTTCACACGAAGAGACGAAGTTTCACAGGTAATTCTCGATACTGGAGAAAAAACTTAGATCATACAGTCCTAAGAGGTCGGTAAACGTTAATCACCACACAGGCAAAACCAACGATCTGGCAACTAGTGGTTGTGCCGCTAGGGTTTTTACGCTGCAGGTCCTGATGGAAACCAGGTGTGTCGTCATCAAAGGGATTTCGGAGCAAATAGGAAATTAGCGGTCGGAACCGTAGCATAATGAAAGGAAAGTACAAGCAAATACGGAATGAATGATCAGGACCGTGATAGCACCCATCACTCCCCGCCCCCCGCAAGGGAGGCTCCACCAGGCTTGTCCAGATTGTCTCGATGAAAATCACGGATGAGGGAAGGGGTCAGGATGAATGAGCGGGGAATCTAGGTGCACTCCTCCGGGCCGTATCCCTCCCAATCGACCAGGTACTGGAGACCCCTGTCTCGGTGGCGCACATCCAGTATTCGCCAGACGTTATATGCTGGGTAGTCATCAACAATCAGGGCGTGTGGAGGGGGTTCGGCAGGAGGGCACAAAGGGCTGACAGTTACCGGTTTCAATTGGGAGACGTGGAATATAGGATGAATGTGCATAGATTTTGGCAGTTTGAGTCTGACACCCGAGGGGTTGATTATAATCTCGAATGGTCCAACGTAGTGAGGGGCGAATTTCTTGGGTTCATTCTTAAGGGGGATGTCTTTTGACGAGAGCCAAACCTTCTGCCCAGGCCGATAATTGGGTGCAGGAATTCGATGGCGATTGGCAATCCTCCGGTTGCAGTCGGCTCAACCGAGCAAGACCGCGCATGCATCTTTCCAGATCTTGCGGCACCGGCGGAGACGGGCCTGAACTGAAGGCACAGCAATGTCATCTTCATGTACGTGAAACAGAGGGGGTTGGTAACTGGAGGAGCATTCGAAGGGCGACATTCCAGTGGCGGTGCTGAACAGGGAATTGTGGGCGGACTCTACGCAAGCGAGATGTGTGCTCCAGGATTACAGGTTGTTGGCGGTTATGCAGCGCAGTGCTGCTTCCAAATCCTGGTTTGCTCGTTCTCTTTGACCATTAGTCAGCGGATGGAAGCCGGAAGACAGACTTACTGAGGCTCCAGGGGCTTGACAAAAGGATATCCAGACTTGAGAGATGAATTGCGGACCCTGCTCAGATATAATGTCCGAGGGAATTCCATGATAACGGAAGATGTGATGAAGAAGGAGGTCGGGTGTTTCACGGGCTGTAGGGAGTTTGGGAAGAGCTAGGAAGTGCACAGCTTTGGAGAAGCGGTCCATCACGGTGAGTGCGGCAGTGATCCCATGTGAAGGAGGTAGTCCCGTAATGACATTCAACGCAATGTGAGACCAAGAGCGGCTAGGGAAAGGTAGGGGACGAAGCAATCCAGCAGGTGGTCGGTGTGAGGCTTTTACACGGGCACACACAGAACAGGCAGAGACCAAGGAACGAGTGTCAGCATCCATGGAGGGCCACCAGACATGTCTCTTCAGATGGAATAGAGTCCGATCGATCCCGGGATGGCAGGCGAAACGAGAAGTGTGCCCCCACTGGAGAACCTGCGACCGAACAGCGTCGGGCAGGAAGAGACGACTGACGGGTCCATTCCCAGGGTCAGGATGAGTCCGCTGGGCCTCGCTGAATATGGATTCGATCTCCCAGGTGAGGGCAGCCACCACACCGGATGGTGGAAGGATGGTATCGGGGTTGGGAAGCCCTACTCGGAGACATATTGACGAGAGAGAGCATCGGGCTTCCCGTTCTTGGAACCAGGACGATAGGCGAATATGAATCTGAAACGGCCAAAAAGTAATGCCCAAAGGGCTTGGCTGGATTTCAGGCGTTTGACATTTTGGAGTTATGCGAGGTTCTTGTAGTTCATCCAGACGATGAATGGATGTTCAGCGCCCTCCAGCCAGTATCTCCACTCCTCCAAAGCGAGTTTGACGGACGGTGACTCCCGGTTCCCTCCGTTGTAGTTCTGTTCGGCGGGGTATAGGCGGCGAGAGAAGAAGGTGCAGGAATAAAGCTTTTGGTCTGGGCCGGGGCGTTGGGAGCGGACCGCTCACACCCCGGAGTCGGAGGCGCCAACTTCCAGAATGAATTGACCAGAAGGGTCAGGTAAGGCCAGGATGGGAGAGGAAGTAAAACGCCTCTTTAGCTCCGAGAAGGCTGAGTCCGCTTCGGGGGTCCAGTGAAAAGGGGTCTTAGGAGCGGTGAGTCGAGTAAGGGACGCTGCCACCCGGCTGTAATCCCTGATGAAGCGACAGTAGAAATTTGCGAACCTCAGAAATCGCTGGGGTTTGTCGTGGGGTTTGGCCACTCCGGATCTTTTCGGGATCCGCCCTCACTTGCCCGCTCTCAATGCGGGCCTAAGAAAATGACAGGAGGGACATGAAATTCGCACTTCTCAGCATTCACGAATATCTTGTTCTCCAAAAGCCTCTGAAGAACCTGACGGACATGGTGCGTGTGTTCCTGAAGACTGCGGGAGAAGATTAAGATGTCGTCCAAATAAAAGAAAACGAAACGGTTAATAAATTCCGTAAAGACATAGTTCATCAGGGCTTGGAAGACAGCGGGGGATTGATGAGGCCGAATGGCGTGACCAGATATTCGAAATGACCAAGAGGGGTATTACAAGCTGTTTTCCCACTCATCTCCCTCCCTGATCCTGACCAGATGATAGGCATTCCGCAGGTCCAACGTAGAGAAAATTGCGGCTCCGTGAAGGAGCTCGAAGGCAGGGATAAGGGGCAGTGGAGACATTGTTTATGGTGATGCTACTCAGGCCACGGTAGTCAATGCAGGGGCGCAGTGAGCCGTGTTTCTTCCCCACAAAGAAGAATCATGCGCCGACAGGGGAAGATGAGGGTCGGATAACGACCGGCGCGAGAGAGTCATTTAGGTAAGCCTCAATTTCTTCCCTTTCTGGTCGGGCAGGTTTTCAGCCGACAGGTGGGTAGAGGGGCGCCGGGGAAAAGGTCACACACTGTAAATTGTCCAGAGTATCCCATTACCAACATGACTCAGTATGTTTTCATCATAGTACTTTGCGCGTCCCTAACAGGAGCCAACGGATTTGATCACAAAGAGGGAGAGAGAGCGTGAAGATCGCGAAGACCGGTTTAGGAAAGCGAGATCGGGGATACAGTGTGGGAAGGAGTGTGGTCAAGCAAGCGGGGTGAGAGAGGTCAGCGAGATGACACGGGTTGCTTGTTTCAAAGGGACTTCAGAATGGAAGCACTGTAATCCCAGAATGCCCTGCAGGAAGGAAAATCCCCTAGTCATCCAGTGCATTTATCGACAGACTTCTCCGACTCACACTTCCCTACCGCATCCCACTCTCTCTCTCTCTCAACCCCCAGTGTCTATTTCCCTCCCAAGTATTTTAATATCACGTCTCTCTGTATCCACCAGTCTCCCCAAACCATGCGCCCGGCCACTTGTATCTACCTCTGCCGCTCTCTCCACGATTAACTCACCAATCCCGGTCTCTCCCTCTCACCTCTTCCTGTCATGAATTTCTGTCCCTACCCGTCGTCACTCCTATCTTACGCCCCCAACGGCTGTCTTACGCTCTCCCCTTCCGAGTTCTCTTATAGTCTCCTTCCTCAAACTGACCTCTCCCCATCCCAAATATCTGTTCTCACCCCAGATCTCTCGACCTCCCCGGTCTCCCTGCCCCGGTTTTCTCTGATCCCTCTGTCTCTCTCTACACCAGGTTCTCTCCCAAGTCTCTCCTCCCAGTCCCTCTCTCCGAAGTCTCTCTATCTCTGTACGCTAGCTCTATCCCTGCCCAACCCGGTCTCCCTCAGTTTCTTTCTCCCTTTGCCATTTCTCATCTTGTAGAATCTCGGCTGCGTCTCCCTCTCCCTCCCGTCCTTTTCTTCTCAGAGTCTCGCCGCTGTCTCACCACATTCCCCAGTCTCTTTCTCCTCCCACCCGTCTCTCACATTCTCTCTAGCCCGTCTCTCCCCAACCGCGGCCTCTCTTTCCCAGCCTCTCTCTCTACCTACCCCAAACCCTTGCCCCCCCCCCCCGCACGTTCCCTCCGGCATTCGCTTCCTCATCCAGTCACTCTCCGGGCCCCCTGTCTCTGCACAGTTTCTCTTTGTCACGTCTCCCTCTCCCTCCGCGTATCTCACTCCTTTCCTCGGCTACCCGCCTCCTGCTTTCTGCCGACACCGAATTCCCTCCCGACTCCGATCTCCCTCTCCATCTAAAACCTTTCCCCAACCCCCGATATCTCTCTACACCAGATCCCTCGACTTCCCCGGCCTCCCTCCCCATGGTCTTTCTCTAGCCTCCTCTATCTCTCGCTACCTCACCAGTCTCTGTCCCCGTCTCTTTCTCCCCAGTCCCTCTCTCTCGACTCTCTGTCCAGCGTCGACTCCTTTCCCGAGTAATAACTTTTCTCTCCATTGAATTTTCATGGAGTGTCAGGGGTTCTCGTACGGTGCAGACAGGTAGATAGCGTGTGAATCTACCTGCATTTTAGTTCAAATAATAAAAGTCACTTGTTGATAAACACAGCTTCTCTGTACCTCATTAATCATTATTACAAGGGGTGATTTTTGACACAGTGGCGTCCATCATTAAAGTTGCCCACCAACAGGACATGCCCTCGACACAGTGTTACCATCGGGAAGGAGATACAGAAGTCTGAAAGCTCACGCTCAGCGATTCAGGAAAGCTTCTTCCCTGCTGCCAGCTGCAATTCGTTTTTTCCCCTCTCTATTTAATCATTGTGCATGTCATTGTACTGCTACCATAAAGTTAACAAATTTCACGACAAACGCCTATGATATTAAATCTGGTTCGGCTAATATTCTATGTTCTATGCTCTATCTAGTGTATTGTATCCTACTACTTAAGTCCAGTCGATTCGTTTTTTAAAGCTACGACGCCTTCCTTTTCCAGACTACTCTCAATGCGTCTGATAATATTGCAGGAGTATTTAACAGCAATAGGCCATATATGTCAGTACCGGCCGCTGGATGATATGGATAGTTTTGCTTGGAAGGGACATGTCAAGTATTACTTAATGAGGAATTGTCTTCCGTGTTCAGACTACGCTGGTCATGGGGAATGAAGAGAAGTGTCTGGACAAACAGGAACATTGGCGATAGTCAGTATGGATCAGGTCGTCGTAGGTCAGGTCTAACCAATCTTACAGAGCTTTACGAGGATGTTACCAAGAATGGTGTTGCAGGCAAGGCAGTGGATGCCGTCTACTGGGACTTCAGCAAGAAATTTTCAAGGTTCCGTATGGGAGGATCGTCGGGAAGGTTCAGTCGCTTGTCTTTCACGATGAGGTAGAAAATTGGATTCGTCATTGGCTATGTTGCGGAAGCTAGAGTGTGGTAATGGACGGTTGTCTCTCTGACTGGGGACCTGTGACGAGAGGAGTACCCCAGGGAACGTCGCTGTGTCTGTAGCTGTTTGTCATTTATATCAACTATCTGGATAATAATGTCCCTAACTGGATCAGCATATTTGACGAACTTTATAGAGGTATTTAAAATTATGAGGGGCATAGATTGAGTTGACGTGGATTGGCTTTTTCCATTGAGAGTAGGGGAGATTCAAACAAGAGGACATGAGTTGGGAGTTAGGGGGCAAAAGTTTAAGGCTAACACGAAGGGGGATTTCTTTACTCAGAGAGTGGTAGCTGTGTGAAACGAGCTTCCAGTAGAAGTGGTCGAGGCAGGTTCGGTATTGTCATTTAAAGTAAAATTGGATAGGTATATGGACAGGAAAGGAATGGAACGTTATGGGCTGAGTGCAGGTCTGTGGGGGTAATTGAGAGTAAGCGTTCGGCGCGGAATATAAGGGCCGAGATGGGCTGTTCCCGTGCTGTAATTGTTTTATGGCTATATGAATGTGTAAGGTAAGGGAAACAAGTAGAGAAGTTATGGAAAGTATGATGATTAAAGAAGAGGAAATACTGGCTCTCTTAAGGAATATAAAAGTGGATAAATCTCCGTGTCCTGACAGGATATTCCTTAGGACCTTGAGGGAAGTTAGTGAAGAAATAGCAGGGACCCTGACAGAAATATTTCAAATGTCATTAGAAACGGGGATGGGGCCGAAGGATTCGAGTATTGCTCATGTAGTTCCTTTGCTTCAAAAGGGTTATAAGAGTACACCTGACAATTATCGGCATGTACGTTTGACGTCAGTGGTGGGTAAATTAATGGAAAGTATTTTTAGAGATGGAATATGTAATTTTCTGGATAGACAGGGTCCGAACAGTCAACATGGATTTGTGCGTGTAAGGTCATGTTTGACAAATCTTATTGAATTTTTGAAGAGGTTACTTGGAAAGTTGACGAGGGTAAAGCACGGGATGTTGTCTATATGGACTTCAGTAAGGCCTTTGACAAGGTACCATACGGAAGGTTAGTTCGGAAGGTTCAATCGTTAGGTATTAATATTAAAGTAGTAAAATGGATTCAACAGTGGCTGGATGGGAGATGCCAGAGAGTAGTGGTGGATAACTGTTTGTCAGGTTGGAGGCCGGTGACTAGTGGTGTGCCTCAGGGATCTGTACTGGATCCAATGTTGTTTGTCATATACAGTAATGATCCGGATGATGGGGTAGGAAATTGGATAAGTAAGCATGCAGATGATACTAAGGTAAGTGGCGTTGTGGATAATGAAGTAGGTTTTCAAAGTTTGCAGAGAGATTTAGGCCAGGAAGAGGAGTGGGCTGAAAGATGGCAGATGGAGTTTGATGCTGATAAGTGTGAGGTGCTACATTTTTGTAGGATTAATCAAGATAGGACATACATGGTAAATGGAGGCCTTGAGGAATACAGTAGAACAGATTGATTTAGGAATAATGGTGCATAGTTCCCTGAAGGTGGAATATCATGTGGATAGGGTGGTGAAGAAAGCTTTTGGTATGCTGGCCTTTCTAAATCAGAACATTTAGTATAGGAGTTGGGATGCAATATTAAAATTGTACAAAACCAAATTTAAGGCCAGATTTAGAGTATTGTGCATAGTTCTGGTCAACGAATTATAGGAAAGATGTCAACAAAATAGAGAGAGTACAGAGGAGATTTACTAGATTTACTGGAATCTTACCTGTGTTTCAGCACCTAAGTAACAGAGAAAGGTTGAACAACTTAGCTGTTTATTGTTTAGAACGTAAAGGTTGAGTGGTGACTTGATAGAGGTATTTAAAATTATGAGGGGAATAGATGGGGTTGACGTGGATAGGCTTTTTTCCATTGAGAGTAGGGGAGATTCAAACAAGAGGACGTGAGTTGAGAGTCAGGGGGCAAAAGTTTAGGGATGACACGAGGGGATACTTCTTTACTGAGAGAGTAAAGAAGTATGGAACGAGCTTCCAGTAGAAGTGGTAGAGGCAGGATCGATATTGTCATTTAAAGTAAAATTTGTAGGTATATGGACAGGAAAGGATTGGAGGGTTATGGGCTGAGTGCGGGTCGGTGGGACTAGGTGAGAGTAAGCGTTCGGCACGGACTAGAAGGGCCGAGGTGGCCTGTTTCCGTGCTGTAATATTTATATGGTTATACGATAAAACCACGATTCAGAGGTAAATGGATATTAGGATAAAATGGTGTGCACTTGAATTGGGAATTTGGAATTGGTGTTTTTGGAAGGCTGGTTCTTTTAATGAGCACCACAAAGCTTCTGCTCAACACTTTGAAATGCTGGTTTTATGTTGTAGGGTTCCATTGGAAAAGATAGTTTTGAATTCACTGTAGCATCTGCCCTGTAATATGTAAATTACAGGTCAGTTTAGTCAACGTGGCGATGCAGTCAATTGCTCAGCGATATGCTTACATCGGCAGCCCTAATTCCATAAATTATCCAGCTACTGCTGGGTGGTCAGATTAAATCGGTTATTTCCCTGTATCGTTACAGAGTCCTAATATAGTTGTAAAGTCTACCGAAATTTCGACGCTCCTTGCGGAACACGGCTGCCCGCTGTCTGCCAGCCAGAATTCACTCTGTCTACTACATAATCTGTCTTCTGTGAGTAAGCCAATTCTGAATTAGCACAGCCAGGTTTCCCTCGATCCTGACTTTCTGAATGATTCCACTATTGGGAACGGATCAAACGCCTGAGCAAGATTATTACATCCACATTGACTGTTCTGATCCATCTGTTTGTTTTTCACTGTTACAAATAATTCAATCTGGTTCGTAAAGGACAATATGCCCCTCGAAAACGCCATGTTGACTCACCATAGCTGGACTACGTTTCTCCAAATGCCCAAAAATTCCCTCCACAATAATCTTCTGCAATTGTTTACCGCACTGCTGACATAATATTCACCGGTCCCTAATTCGAAAGAGTATACCTATTACCTTTCGTCAACAGAGGAATTACATTTGCCGTCCCCAAATCTTCTAGTTGTACTTCCGTTGCCAGCGAAGACAGAAATATCTTGTTTAAAAGTGCAGCAATATCTTCGCTCGCCTTCCAAAATTACCTGGACGGTATCGGGGAATCATCTTTCATAATGTTTTCTAAGTTTCCAGCGCATCTTTTTTCTGAGCCTCGGCATGTTCGACCATATCTGCCTTTTTACGCTGATGTCGCATTCATCAATGTATTCAGTGAGGAGCCTCACTGCCTCCTTGGACTCCAGACACGTTACCTCTTTTTCCTCTGATCTGCCCACAGTCTCTCCAGTCTCCTCCTGTTCATCACAGTGCAACTCGCCAAGGGTTCTCAAGTCCTCTTCTACCTTTTCTAAGTCCATTGTTAAATTATTTCCTGTCTGCATTGTGATGCGCCATAACCCTACCCGAACTTTTCTTCCTAAACCTTACGTAACTTTCTTTCTTCCTCTTGGCGAGCTGTTCCAAAGTTCTTGTCAGCCAGGTTTACTTTACGCTATCATCCTTTCCTTGCATCAATGAGACAGACTCTTACTGAACCCGATGTCAGTGCTCCCTAAACAATCCCCACATATCTGTTGCGTATTTCCCTGCGTACATCATTTCCCAATGTACGTTCCCAAGTTCCTGCCAGGTAGCACCATACATCGCAGACCCCCAATTAAATACATTCCACGCTCCCTGGCCCGATCCCTGTGCAAGCTGCATGTCGGTGAGTTCTGCCCAATTTCTTTGACATCCTGACCCGCAGAGAGATTTGTCACCTTACCCGTTTGCTTTTCTAATACTAGATCTGGTATGGACTTATTGCTAGACCGCCTTTCTTTTCATAGTGACATGAATCCTTCCTGGACACATCTGTGAAATTATGCCATACCTCAACCTTTAAACCTGGGGAGGTGCCAAAGAATATTAGGAAAGTGTTGCCAATAACATGGTCGATGTTCATGTTCCGCTCCCGATCGGTTCCTCACTATTCGCATTGTGTTATTTTTTAATCTGGTGGGCGGCTGTACAGAGTACTCCATATAGTGTCTTCGCGTCCTTCATGTTTCTGTGTTCGTCTCACAGTCTATTAACAAACGAACGCTCCACGTTGTCCTCCCTTTCTGCAGCTGCGATACCTTCCCTGGTTTGCCATCGCACTCCCTTTACTCTCTGTTACCGGACCCTGTCCATTTTGAAACATCTGAAACAAGGAAATTCCTGAACCCATTCCTGCCCTTGTGACAGTCGAGTGTCTGTGATAGTTTGGAACATACTTCAACCAATGTAACAATCACGCCAGCAGCATTGAGAGTTTGTATTGCTACCTACCTGAACTGTATGAAGTCAGCAATCTTCCGCCAATTCTGCAATTTCCCGGATGACCAGGCAAATGATTGTTTGAATTAATGACATATTTGCCAAATCTGTTCATTGTAAAACGGCTTTATTTGAAAACTCCGCGGTATTGTCATTAGACGCGGGCGTTATCTACACAGATGGCCATTTAATATAAACACATACTTCATTCCATTCCTCAGCTCTTCTCTGAATTTCCTCTGTGTCAGTGTATAGATACAAGTATTGGTGCACATGCTGAGCATTTGCAAAATGTACCCAAATTGTTGTAGGATGTATACCGGGGAACTCAAATATCTGTCCTGGTAAAAATAGTTTTGCACTTGCCATTTCAGGGAATGGGCTACATTGGGCATCCACAATAATATGAAATTAGCTGATATAGAAAACAGCAAAATCATCGATTTTCTGCGTTTTTCCACCTCGGCATCTTTCTGATTGTCGCCGCTGTGCCGAAGCCTTCTGCGGACTCTATTTGCCACAACGATATGCCTTAAGGTTAACCGGTTAAAGACCAGGATTAAACCGATTGGTAGCAATGGTGTTAAAATATTGATCAGTAATTGGTATCCTTTCCACACGGGTGAAGTAGCGTATTCATGTGTGGCGGTGCACCGCCAGGGCATGTTGTCAATGATGACGTAAGGTTCAATGGCAAAATAATACGGGACACATCTTCCGCAGCTCACTATAACCATGGTCACCATAACCACCGTTGCTGTTCTCTCGGAGCAGTATCGCTCCCGCAGCTTTCGGCAACATATTGCGATGAAGCGATCGAAGGTAAAACTGACCGTAAACCAAACAGAACAGTCCGTCGTTACTCCGACAAATATAAGTGTCAGAGCGCATACAGGAGTGATGAGCAGGGATCTGGAATAAATGTAGATATTGTTGGTCTGATCCACTAAAGCAGCAACGATAACCACCATCAGATCCGCTGTTGCCATTCCAACCAAGTAACGGGTGATGCATTTGGAGAGTCCACATTTTCCACGAGATAGGATCACAATCGCCGTTAAATTAACTGCATGAAATTCGGAAAAATTGGAAAAATTATTTGAATAAATGTAGATATTTTTGATCTGTTCCACTAAAGCAACAACGATAACCATCATCAGATCCGTTGAGGCAATTCCAGCCAGGTAACAGTAAATTGCCGCTAAATTAACCTAAGAAATTGGAAAGCAAAATACATATATGGTCAGCAGCCACTCTCTGAATGCCCTCATGGATACGGTCTGTTTGGAAGTGGAAAGCGAGAATCCAGTGTGTGCGGTCTCCGTCGCTGCACTCCGGCTGGAGGACAATGACGGATGTGAGTGTCAGTGGACTGGCGACCTACCGACAGTTTAGAGGAAAGAATCCGAGTTCCACGACTCACGGACCGGAGAACAGAAGATCGTCCCAGTAAACAACACCATTTCCATTATTAGGGGCGAAACAGTTGAAGAGATTGTTTGCAGCGGTGACAAAGTGGAATCAAAAGATAGAAAACACAATTTATCATTTATTGACTTATGTCAGAACAGCCCCACGTGTCGGAAATAGACTGGACCGTCATTTAAATAAGCTGCCACGTTGTTATAAGGTCGAAGAGTCTGCACTGATAGAGACTCGGACCTAGAAAAGCAGAGACCAGCATCAAATCAGAAAGCCTAGCGAGGTAAAATTATGAAACAGTGTCAATATCGGCACGAACATAATTGACAAAAAAATCACTTCGATCAAAGTACGGAAACAAATATAAAACAATGAAATGCTTGAAACCTCCATTCCGGAAACACGTTTCAGCCGATGGTAGCATCTGTACTTAGTAACAGTACGGATACCGCAGCAGAGTAACGACGGCACCATACATAAAGTGACCAGCTCCGGCATCTTACCGGGGACACCAACCGCTACAAGTGTGGGATAGAAAATGGCCGCGATGTAGTAAATCGCCGGATATCCCATATTCCGTCAGAAGCAGCGTTCAGTTGTACGGAACGTTTCAGCTGCTCTGATGGACTGGTGATCGGTTTAGCAGACTTTTATTGAGCAGAGAGCAATTCCACCCAGGCAATTAGGGTGGTTATCACGTCAGGGACATTAGTGAAAACCAATTGCACAAACAATTACGCTAAACTATTTTTACTCACTCTGTCCCCGTGTTATGAATTTGACTCCTCAAGGGATATTGCAATCTATTTACTTTAAAACAAAATATGATGTGCTTTTTTCAATGTTATTTTCCATGATACCTGGCTTCAGCTATTTAAATAGGATTTTTTAAATATATATCTGTGTTGTTTTGAAAGTAGACATTCATCTTCATGTCGATTTATTTTGTAACATTTGACGGAGCACATTCACTTCTGAAATCGAGGGAGGGAGTTTTTTGGGAGGGAAATGGAGAACACTTCTTTATTAAAGGGGAACATTCGTTCATCTTTTCTTTCTCTCGTGCCAGTCATTCCGGGTGGGTTGAGTGACGGAAATCACAGTGACAGCTGACATGTGTTACAACAAAATACATTGCACATATTCCCCCAAACACTGTAAAAGATCCAGAGCGATATTCCAACATGTGTTACAATAAAATACACTGCACATATTCCCCCAAACACTGTAAAAGATCCACAGCGATATTCCAGAGACCTGTGATCAAAAAAGGAGCGTGTCCTCGGGAAATTAGCGAGGGCTGTGGAAAGTTTGAAGAACAGCGTTTTCCAGTGCACACATGGGCCGTATTGCAGAGACCTGATCTCTGTCAATGAATGACGAGACCACCCCATACCCATGACGTGCAATTCAGTCTATTATTCGGATCTCTGCAGGTCTGCACTGATCACAAGCATCCAGGGAGAAAACGCTCCATCTACAACAATCCTTTGCCTTCTGTGGGCGTCAGCTGTGAATCCAACAGCCAACCTTCCTGGATACCAAGTCTTTTAACGCTCTGAATGGTCCTACTATGGTTAACCTTACTAAGTGCCTTGTTAAAGTCCAGTTACACCATATCAACTTCTCTATCTTTATCAACGTGCTTTGCAACCACCTCAGAGAATTCAGCCAGGCTCGCAAGGCATGACTTGTCCCTGACAAAGCCGTACTGATAATCCCTAACCAGGTTATGCCTCTCCAGATGCTCGTAAATCCTGTTTCTAAGAACCTTCTCCAATAGTTTGCCCAGCATTGAAGTAGGACTCACTGTGCTATAATTTACAGGGTTATCCCTAATCCCATTCCAGCTCCAATCCCCTGATGCCGATTCTGCGGCCAATGATAACGCAAAGATCATCGCAAAAGGGCACAGCAATCTCTTCCTCCTGCTTCTCGCAGTTTAGCGCGACCATACAAGAGGACTTATCTGTCCAAGTGTTTTTTTTAAAGTTGCAGTACATCCTCTCTCTTAACTTAGCCATATCGCACATCAGCCCGTACAACGCTGTCCTTACAAACGTCAAGATCCCTCTCACTGGTGATTACTGAAGGAAAGATTTCATTGCGGATCTGCCATTCCGCCCCCGCCACCAGGTGCCTGTTTCATCTTCTATCCCTGACCGGTCCCAATCCCACTGTAACCATCCTCGTCTTCCATACATCCAGACTGCTTTGGAGATCTCCATAAAGCTACTGAATACCTTCTATAGAGGTTGAGGTGAATGGTTACCCTCGACCCGGCCCCTACAGGGCACGAAAGGGAAGGGAGGCTGCTCTGTACATAGTCCCGGGAAGGTCCCTCCAGGTTTGATCCGTTGGAGCTTGGGACAGAAGTATGCCGCAGGCCTAAAATGCTAGGCTGGAGGTTGGGGGCATTCTGGGTCGCAGGAGGAGGCTAGGCACCCGGGGTCTTCCTTTCGAAGAGGAGAAGGAGTTGGGAGCCGGATGCTCCGAGGTATGGGCGACTACGGTCCGCACCAGCTTCTCGCTCAGGGAGGGGAAGATTCCTCTCGGGCACGCCTCCACCCTGCACTGAGCTCCAGCTGCGGCTCCAACCAGCTGACGGGACAGAAGGCTGGCTGTGTTCACGGACTGCATGGATCACTCAGGGGCCGTCCCGCCCTAGAACTGTAAGGGGCGCCGCACAGGGCAGGTAGGGTTATCTCTGCTGAGTGTAGGAGAGAGAGGGAGTGAGGGTCAGGTAGGAGAGGCAGGGCGTCACGGAAGTGGTGATTGTGGAGACAGGAGGGGAAGGTGATGCTGGCGAAGACCGATTGGGGAGGGAGATCGCGATACGTGTTGGAAGGAATGGATTCAAGTTGTCGGGGAGAGAGTGGTCAGCACGATGGAAAAGAGTGAATGTTTCACAGGGACTGTACAATGATGGGAGTGAAATCCCATAATATCCTGTGTGTTGGAAAGCCACAGGATATTATGGGCTTAATGGCCTAATTCTGCTCCTATGTCTTCAGGTCTTATGATGCAGCCAAGGAGTTACATAAGTAGTTGAAAGGAGACCAAATGTGTGCAGTCAAGGTGTTTCAATTGATGTTAGTAAAAATACATCGGCTTTTAGAAGGTCCAGTTGCTGGTGAGTCAGTATCCTGGCAAAACCTAGAACCATGAATACAAAAGGACACTCCAGTCAATTCCAATGAAAGGTTATTGAAAGGCGCAAGTGAGGAGATGGATACAAGAGGATTACTTCCCAAGTCACTGAATATCACTTGGGGATCATTTAAGTCAATGATCAAGAAATGGAAAGAATACGGCACAGCTGTAAATCAGTCTATCTAGAGCATGCTGTCGTCACTAACTGTAATAAGGGGACTAGTGAGAGAGGCCACCCTAGAGACCTATGATAACTTTGGAGGAATTACAAGTTTCAGTGGCTGAGATGGGGGAGACTGCTCATTCAATAGCTATTGCCCGGGTGCTTCACCCGTCGCATCTTTATGGGAGAGTGGCAAAGAAAAGTCACTGTTAAAAAGAAAACTCACATGATAGCTTGGCTAGAGTATGGGAGAAGGCATATAGGATTTTCTGAAGTCAGGTGGAAGAAGGTTCTGAAGTCTGATGAAACACAAATTGAGCTTTAGGTGATCAGACTAAAGGTTACGACTTCGGTCCATATCAAAGGTAATGTATCGAAAGGCCGGAAGACAGCTAATGAAGTGACGTTATATAAGGGAAGCAGAGATAAGCCAGGAAACTACTGGACAGAGCTTTTGAATAGTGGAGAGTCAGCTAATAGATGGGATTCAGGTGTCCAGGATTTAACTGCAGATGGGTCAGATTGACAGTATGGGCAAGAAAGTGACATCAGGAATGCAGTCTCTGCAAGTGTGGGGTATGTACTTTGGAATGAGTGATTAATGTGTAGAAAAGTGTCTGATTTAGGAGAAAATTCAGAAGTAAGAGACGCATATGGACAAGATTTCTTGCCCTGGATTCCCCAATGGCATCTTGCAGGTTAAATCGGTCGTAATGGATGCAAATGTAATGCTGGCATTATAAATAGTGTAAAGGCCAAGTTATCCTTTTAGCTAAGAAACAAAAAATGTATTCTTGACTGTTGAGAACGCTAACGCTTTCTGGGAGAAGGGAGGAAACTGGGGTTGAGGAACAGACCACACAAAGTAGAATCGCGGAAAAGCTTGATGGTACGAATGGCTTAATTCTGCCTCTGTATCTAATGCCACTTGATCGTCTATATTAACTATTGCGCCTCAGCCCCAAACCTTAATAAAGTGCCCATCGGCGGCTTATACCATGTTACCATCAATAAGATGCATTGTTCCTCCTAACAAACGGGGAAATAAAACTGAACGGCGCCTTCCTCACAATATCATACAAGCTACCGTGAGAAATAGATTTTCTGTAAATAGTAATTGGACCTTTTCTGAGACATTCCGAGTGCAGGTAAGCATCGCAAAGTTGATGCCAACTCACTGGACACAGATACACACACAGTGGAAGTCAGGGTCGCTGTACAGGTAGATGGCGTGTTGAAGGAATTGCGGATGTTGGATGAATCTCTTCGCGGCGCTGCCTACTCATTTCAAGTATGGACCAGACCTGATCTGATTCCGGGGCGCTTTGCGTGAGTTTAGCCCAATTTCCTTGTGATGGCAACATTTCCGCAATGTGCACTGCTTCCTTTCCGTTACCGAGAAGAAACGATGTTATAGGCCAATTGACTGATGAGTATTTACGCTGGAGAACGGGATTCTTTATCGAAAGGCATGTTGCCATGAAAAATGGCCGATCAGATTTAGCCCAGACAAATGTTGCAATTTGGGCGGACGGGCCAGGGTTGGTCTGACACAATGAGAAATAGGGCACTGAGGAGTACGATAGAACAAACGAATGTTGCGGCACAGTTACACAGGGTGGTAAAAGAAGCTTTTCGCACATTTGACGTCATAGGCCAAAGTACTGAGTAGAGGAGTTGGGATGCTACGTCGATGTTGTTTAAGACTTTATTGGGGTCTCATTTGGAATATTGTGTGCGGTTTTGCTCAACTACCTACAGGGTAGATGTAAATAAATTTGAAAGAATGCTGAAAAATATTACACGGCTATTGCCGAGACTGAATGCTTTTAATTAAAAGGAAAGATTACCCATGTTAGCACTATTCCCGAGGGGGTAGAAGACTGAGGGGAGATTTGAAAGAGGTATACAACATTATGAGGCGTATAGAGAGTGTAAATGCAATCAGGATTTCTCCACTGATGTTGGGTGAGAATACAATTGGAGATCATGGGCGAAGGGTGAAATGTGAAATGTTTAAGGGAAACATGAGGGGAAACATCTTCATCCAGAGGGCCGACAGAGTGTAGACAGTGCTGCCAACGCAAATGGTAATTGAGATTCCGATGTCAACGTTTGAGAGATGATTGGAGAAATGCACGGATGAGAGGGATACGGATCGCCACGGTCCGGGTGAGGTCGATGGCAGTAGGCAGTTTAAATAATTCCTCACTGACTGGACGGGCTAAGGACCCTGTTTCTGTGCAGTGGTTTCTTATGGCTGTCTGACTGTATGTCTGGGTTATAACATTAGTGTCGCACAACACCGACCAATCAAGAAAGTCATTGATAATGTTCGATCCCTCTGCCCTTGCACACACTGAAGCGTGGAGACTGAGTGAAATGGGTGATTATAACATGAGAAGATTGAAGCGCAGGTGTCAGATGACAAAGGGAGTATCACACTGCAGGAATATACCTTCATCCTTTCAGTAAGAAGTAAAGACAGTATTTCCGGGCTGGAGGTGGGAGTGACAGTGGTCCCAGTACAGTGAACAAATCTGTTGCTTCATCGGCGGTAATGGGGATCACTCCTCCCGGTACTATAAAGCAAAGGCTTCATTTACTCCGAATCCTAGCCTTGGTCAGAAATTGGAGGTCAGAAATCCTGGAAGTCGTTGGAGTTTTGGAGACGTCATGTATTAATTGTGTTGAATATTAACTCGTGGACGATACGTTACTTTCTGCATCTCTTTGTCTTGGAATCGAAAGGCATTATTAAATGTTTATTGATTGCAATTACAGATGTTTGTTAACCATTGAACAAATAAGGGCATGCCATTTTCTGCGATATTTTGAAAATATGAATGCATTGCGGATTTAAAATATAGCACGAGGTATAGAGAGAAAGAGAAAGAGAAACAATGGCTTTATGTGCATTGTGTGTTTCTTTTGTTTCTGTTTGGGGGATGATTGAATTAATCTTGTTTTTTCTCTATAGATAGATAGATAGATACTTTATTCATCCCCATGGGGAAATTCAACATTTTTTCCAATGTCCCATACACTTATTGTAGCAAAACTAATTACATACAATACTTAACTCAGTAAAAATATGATATGCATCTAAAATCACCCTCTCAAAAAGCATTAATAATAGTTTTTAAAAAGTTCTTAAGTAGTTTACTTAACAAATACTTGTGACAAAAAGGTTATGTCACCTTGCGAGACGTGATTTCCAGGAACTGATGCGAAATTCGAAGGCTACATACCTCTCCGAAATTCTATGAAGTAGTGTTGTATGCCTACGAAAGTTTTGAAAGAAGACAAGTGCGAGCACGGATGCTTTGCCCCCGCAGTGTTTTTTAGTTTGTGTCGTTTTTTAAAATTATTTCTTTTATTATTAATTTCGGAGGGAGACACGGATTTCACACCGGCCATGTGGATTCAGGGTTAAATGGATCGAAGTTTGAACGAATCTACACCCGATACGATAAAACCACGATTAAGAAGTATCGGGATAAATTGGTGTATACTTGAACTGGGAATTTGGAAATGTCATTTTGGAAAGATGGTTATTTTAATGAGGACTCGAAGTTGCTCTGAACACTTTTAAATGCTGGTTTTCAGTTGTAGGTCTCGATTGGAAACGATTATTTTGAGATCATTGCAGAATGTGCCCTGTAATATGTAAATGACAGGTCAGTTTAGATAACGCACTGGTGCAGTGAATCGCTCAGCGACTTGCTTACATCATCAGCCCTAATTCTATAAAGTATCCAGGTGCTGCTGTGTGGTCAGATTAAATCGATTATTTCCCTCAGTCCTGATTCTCGGAACACTGCAACTGCAGAGTGCAAAAGTTGCAAAATGTCCCAAAATTTCCACCCTCTTAGAAGACAGCGGCTGCCCGCTGCCTTCCAGCCAGTATTCACTCTATCTGCTACATCATCTGCCTTCTGTCAGGAAGCCAATTCTGAATTAATTCAGGATTATCTCGAGCCTCCTGACTTCCTGAATTAATATACCTACATCGACTACTCAGATTTTTCTGTTTGTTTTATTTTCACTTTTACAAATAATTTAATCTGGCTCATATAGGACAACATACCTCTCAAAGAGTCACGTTGCCTCTCCGTAACCAGACTACGTTTCCCCAAGTACACATAATATCCCTCTTACATTATCCTCTACAATAGTTTACCCGCTACTGACGAAAGACTCAATGGACTATACTTACAACGAGTATCCCTATTATCTTGCTTCAACAAATGAATAACATTTACCACCTTCTAATCTTCTAGTTCTACTTCTTTGGCCAGGGAAAACACAAATATCCTGTCCAGAATCTCAGCAATGTATTCGCTTCCCTTCCTAATTCAGCTGGACTATATCCCTTCCGGCGCCGTGGAATCATCTGTCATAATGTTTTCCAAGTTTCCAGCGCATCCTCTTTCTCAGCGTCGGCATGTTCGAGCATATCTGCCTTTTGACGCTGTGTTCATATTGATCAATGTATTCAGTGAGGAGCTTCACCGCCTCCTTTTACTCCAGGCACTAATTTTCCTCTTTTACCTCTGATTTGTCCACACTCTCCCCAGTCTCCTCCTGTTCTTCAGAGTGCAAACTCGCCACGGACTTCTCAAGTTCCCTTCTAAATGTTCTAAATCCATTATTAAATTATCTCCTGTGTGCATTGAGACCTTCCTTAACCCTGCATGATCTTTTTTCCCTAAACCTTAAGTACCTTTCTTTCTTCCTCTTGACAAGTTGTTCCAACTTTATTTTCAACCAGGGTTACTTTATGTTGTCATCCATGACCTGCGACAATGAGACAAGCCCTTACTGAACCCCATGACAGTGTTCCCTAAACAATCTCCACATATCTGTCGCATATTTCCCAGAGTACATCATTTCCCAATGTACGTTCTTAAGTTCCTGCCAGGTAGCACCATAATTCGCAGACTTACAATTAAACACATTCCATGCTCCCTGGTCCTATCCATGGGCAAGGCAAATAGAGGGCAATTCCGCCCTATTGCTCTGAAATGCTGACCCACCCAGAGATCTGTCACCTGATACGTTTCCTTTTGTGATATTAGATGCGGTATGGACTGTTCGCTAGTCCACCTGTCTTCATATAGTGACATGAATCCTTCCTGGACACAACTGAGAAATTATGTCATAATTAGACCTTTTATTCTGGGGAGATGCCAAAGAATATTCTGGAAGTTTCTGTTACCCCTGCCAATAACATGGCCGATGTCAAAATTCCGCTTCCCGATCGGTTCCTCACTGTTCCCGGTTGCGTTTTTTTTTTGTTGATCTGGTGAGCCGCTGTATAGAATACTCTAAATGGGGTGTTCGCACCCTTCATGTTTCTGTGATCGTCTACCAGTCTATCAACAAACGAACGCTCCACGTTGTCCTCCCTTTCTGCAGCTGCGATACTACCCCTGGTTTCCCATCGCACTCCCTTTACACTCTGTTACCCGACCCTGTCCATTTTGAAGCATGTAAACCCCGGGAAGTCCTGAGGCCATCCCTGCCCTTGTGGCAGTCGAGTGTCTGTGATAGTTTGGAACATACTTCAACCAATGTAACGCTCACGCCAGCGGCATTGAACGTTTGTATTGCTACCTACCTGAACTGTACGAAGTCAGCAATCTTCCGCCAATCTTGCAATTTCCGAATGACCAGGCATATGATTGATTGAGTTTACGACATGTTTGCCAAACCTGTTCTTTGTTCATTGCTTTATTTGAAAACTCCGCTAAATTGTCATTAGACACGGGCGTTACCTGCACAGATGGTCATTTAATGTAAACACATACATCATTCCACTCCTCAGCTCTTCTCTGAATTTCCTCTGTGTCAGTGTATAGATACAAGTATTGGTGCACACGCTGAGAATTTGCAACATGTAGCCATATTGCTGTAGGATGTATACCGGGGAACTCAAATATCTGTTCTCGTAAAAATAGTTTTGCTTCTGCCAATTCAGGGTATGGGCGACAGAGGGCATCCAAAATAATATGAAATTAGCTGATATAGCAAACAGCAAAATCATCGATTTCCTGCGTTTTTCCACCGCTTCATCTTTCTGATTGTCGCTGCTCTGCCAAAGCCTTCTGCGGACTCTATTTGCCAGAACGACATGTCTTACGGTTAACCCGTTAAACACCAGGATTAATCCGATTGGTAGCAATGGTGTTAAAATACTCTCCAGTAAATCGTATCCTCTCCACTCGGGTGAAGTAGCGTATTCATATGTGCCGGTGCACCGCCACGGCGTGTTGTCAATGATGACGTAAGGTTCAATGGCAAAGTAAACCGGGGCACTTCTCCCGCAGCTCACTATAACCACGGTCACGATAACCACTGTTGCTGTTCTCTCCGTGCAATATCGGTCCCGCAGCTTTCGGCAACATATTGCGATGAAGCGATCGAAGGTAAAACTGACCGTGAACCAAACAGAACAGTCTGTCGTTACAGTCCGAAGTACAAGTGTCAGAGCGCATACAGGAGTGATGAGCAGGGATCTGGAATAAATGTAGATATTGTTGGTCTGTTCCACTAAAGCAACAAAGATAACCACCATCAGATCCGCTGTTGCCATTCCAACCAGGTAACGGGTGATGCATTTGGAGAGTCCGCATTTTCCCCGAGACAGGATCACAATCGCCGTTAAGTTCACTGCAAGATATTGGAAAATAATAAAAATATAATTAGAATAAATGTTAATATTGTTGTTCTGTTCCACTAAAGCAACATCGATAACCACCATAATGTCCGTGATGCATTCAATTGGCGACCTTCCCACAGTTTAGAGCGAGGCATCCGAGTTCCACTACTCACGTACCGGTGAGCAGTTGATCGCTCCTGTAAACAACACCGTTTCCATTATTAGAGGTGAATTGTAGCGGTGACAAAGTGGAATCAAAGAGATATAAAAAAAAACGGGTTCTCATTTACTGACTTACAGAAGAAAAGACCTAAGTGTCGGAAATAGACTGGAAAGTCATTTAAATAAGCTGCCACGTTGTGATAAGGTCGAAGTGTTTGCACTGATAGAGACCAAGAAAAGCAAGGATTAGGAAAGCCGAGCGATGTGAAATTATGAAACATTGTTAATATCGACATCAACGTAATTGACCAAAGGAACAAAAAAATCCTCGCTCAAAGTAGGGGACATGAAAATAAGACAATCAGATGCCTGAATCCTCCATTCCGGAAACGCGTTTCAGCCGATGGTAGCATCTGTGCTCAGTAACAGTGCGGATACCGCAGCAGAGTAACGACGGCACCATACATAAAGTAACCAGCTCCGGCATCTTACCGGGGACACCAACCGCTACAATTGTGGGATAGAAAATGGCTGCGATGTGGTAAATCGCCGCATATCCCATATTCCGTCAGAAGCAGCGTTCAGTTGTACGGAGCGTTTCAGCTGATCAGATGGACTGGTGATCGGTTTAGCAGACTTTTATTGAGGTGAGAGCAATTCCACTGAGGCAATTAGCGTGGCTATCACGTCAAGGACATTAGTGACAACCAACTGCACAAACACTTACGTTAACCTCATTCCTCCGGTGTAATGAATTTGACTCCTCAAGGGATATTGCAATCTATGTCCAGATACCTTAGGACAAATTATGATGTGTGTTTTGTCACGTTATTTTCCATTTTACCTGGCTTCAGCTATATCTGTGTTGCTTTTAAAGTAGGTATTCATCTTGAAGTCTTTTATTTTGTAACATCTGCCGGAGCACATTCGCTTCTGAAATTGAGGGAAGGAGTTTGTTCTGGCGGGTGAAATGGACAACACTTCTTTATTCAAGGGGGATATACGTTCATTCTTTTCTTTCGTTCGTTCCAGTCATTCCGGGGGTTTGAGTGTTGGAAATCAGAGTGACTTCTGACATGTGTTACAATAAAATACACTGCACTCATGATCCTCGAAACAATTTAAATGATCCAATGCGATATTCCAGAGATCTGTGATCAAAAAGGGAACGTGCCCTCCGGAGATTAGCGAGGGTTGTGGACAGTTTGAAGAACAATGTTTTCCAGCGCACACATGGGTCGTTTGGCAGGAACCTGACCTCTGGCAGTGAATGACCTGACCACCCCATACACGTGACGTGCGATGCAGTCTATTTTACTGTAAAGATATTAGCTAACTTGGGACAATTCCACCACTATTTCTCTATCCATTCTCTGTCTGAACAAAAGCAGCAAGTAAAATCTGTGAACTCTCCGCAGGTTCACAGGCTGTTCTATTATTTCCCACGAAGTTGTATTTTTTTTCTCCTGATTTACTGTCAGGTATATTGCCTTGCGAGCGTCACTATGAGCATGTGCAGAACAGCGGATGTTTTCAAGCTCACCTGTCAATCACACTTCCTCCTGCTCCTTCAGCGCACCGCTTCGTGCCGATTGTGGTTCTCGTACCGATGAGCGGCCCCTGGCTTATTGGAGAAAGTCTCAACACTCTGTTTCCATTGCGGATCTCGTACTGACGTGTGGCCCTCGCTTGGCTAGAGAAAATATCACCTCTCCCTTCAAATTCATCCTTCCAAAGTGAATCACTTCGTACCTTTCGGGTTGAACTCCATCTGTAACTTCTCAGCGCTGCTCTGCGTCCTGTCACTGTCCTGTTGTAATCTGTGACAACCTGTCCATAATTCCACCAACCTGCACATCATTGAAAACACAATAAACTCCCTACCACCTCCTCATCCAAATCGTTCATAGAACAGAAAAATCCGTTGGTCTCAGAACAGTTCTCTGCGGACGCCACTGGTCACCGACATCCGGAGTGAAAACGCTCCATCCACAACTATCATCTGCTTCTGTGGGCGTCATTTCTGAATACACCAGACAACTTTCCCTGAATAGTATACCTTCTGACCTTATGAATGGTCCTACGATGGATAAACAAAATCTTATTAAAATGCATTTATACCAGATCCACTAACCTCCATTTTATTTGCAGAAGACCACGTAATAAACACGTTCTCCCATCTGTTGCTCTCTCCCATTTTCCCCGCTTTGACTCGGGCGAGTGCAAACATGTGAACAATCCTTCTCCTCAGGGTACAAACCGGAAGTGGTTGCACAACTCAATGAGTGGACAACTGCCCTTCATCCACATTATCGTCGATTGCCGGAAACGTAAATCTAAGAGTATGATCTCTTCTCGGTCCAGAGCATCCCTTTGACAAGATGCTGTCTAGAACTGAGCTACTAGATGACAGTGACTATCTCCAAGGGGTTTGAATTGTTTAATATGATACAAGTCCAACTTGTTTGGAACAGTCTGAATTCGATATACCGGTGGACTGGCTCTGTCAGCGATGTCACATGTCCCTACAAATCTCGAAGCTGTAAAGGGGCTCGGCTGATGGAAAGACATTCTAACCTGTCCGATTTCCAACTCCCGCGGTTCTGTTCGCACCTTGAAATAAGCTTTGCTCTGCTGTTTCTTCCGTCTCCTCTTATGGGCGGTTGATGATAAATCCAGCCCAAACAAGGATTCCAACCCTTTTATTTTCGCATTGACTTTAAAGTCCCAGTTATCCATTCAGCAATTGCACTGTATTGTGGTCGATAAGGGATACCAACCTGTGTTTTTCCCCAGACAGTTTCATTACATTTTGTATCGCCTGTGCGGTGTATCGGGGACCATGATCCGATCCTAGAATCCTCGGCAATGCACGACGGGTAAAAACTCTCTCCAAACAAAATCCTGGCTGTAACGTCAGCGGTTTTCATTATCTAGTTGGGAAAGCCTCTCTCCACTTGGTGACCGCATCCACTATCTCGGGGATACAGTTCAGTCCTCCAGGGCATGGAGGTGAAGATCAAACAACAAAATCCTGGCTGCAACGTCAGCGGTTTTCATTGTCTAGTTGGGAAAGCCTCTATCCACTTGGTGATCGCATCCACTATCTCGGGGATACAGTTCAGTCCTCCAGGGGATGGAGGTAAAGATCCAACAAAACAAACCCTGCAAGTTAACACATGGTCCCCCTATGGGTCGTAACCTGAAACTGCTTTTCTAGCCGATTTATCTGTGTTATCACTGTTCACAAATCAAACAATTCTTACAATAATGTTGTACATCTCCTCGCAGTTTTGGCCACCAACACAGATTCTTCAACTGTTCCATAGTTCTATCTGCTCCTCGATGCACACAAGTGTCATGGTGACAATACATCATCTGGTTTCCTTCACAATCCCGCTCCTCAAATTTACCACTATCAAGTATAATCCAAATCCGTGCCTGTATCCATCGATATGATAGATAGATAGATAGATAGATAGATAGATAGATAGATAGATAGATAGATAGATAGATAGATAGATAGATAGATAGATAGATAGATACTTTATTCATCCCCAAGGGATTCAACCTTTTTTCCAATGTCCCATACACTTATTGTAGCAAAACTAATTACATACAATACTTAACTCAGTAAAAATATGATATGCAACTAAATCACTATCTCAAAAAGCATTAATAATAGCTTTAAAAAAAGTTCTTAAGTCCTGGCGGTTGAATTGTAAAGCCTGATGGCATTGGGGAGTATTGACCTCTTCATCCTGTCTGAGGAGCATTGCATCGATAGTAACCTGTCGCTGAAACTGCTTCTCTGTCTCTGGATGGTGCTATGTAGAGGATGTTCAGAGTTATCCATAATTGACCGTAGCCTACTCAGCGCCCTTCGCTCAGCTACCGATGTTAAACTCTCCAGTACTTTGCCCACGACAGAGCCCGCCTTCCTTAACAGCTTATTAAGACGTGATATTTCCCATAATCTTCAGAATCCTTTCCTGTGTGTAACTTTGCTAACTCCTGATCATGTTGTTGTGTCATGACTAAGTCTATATGTGAACAGTATATGTACAGTATGTTTACAGGCTGGTTTTCTGTTTTGCTGGTTTTTCTATTATTCCTACCTTTATATCTGGATTCCATTTCACCACCCAAGTTTATTCCAGTTACGACTAGCTCACCAGCCCTCCTGTTCCTTTTTGGGGATGTCTTTAAGTTAACCTCCACCTTTTTAATACATCAGTGTTTTCTCTTGCCTTCTCTAATATTTACTTCATCAAGGGAGGTGATGGCAAAGGTTCGCCTTCTACTGGGATATAACCTCTAGATTCCCATAACGGTAAATATTCAGTCAAAGCACATGAGCATCCAGTGAATGGAGGGAGATGGGTCATGTACAATAATCAGAGTTTAGTCTCATTCGGTATCTTGTTCAGCGCAGAAGTAGTGAGTCACAGGGCTTGTTCCTGTTCTCTGCTGTTCCATGATCCCAACATGTCCAGGTGATGTGTTCGCATTGTGAATCTATTCGCCATCCGCTGTCCATTCACCTACTTTCAACTCGTTCTTCTGCACTGACGGGGGTAACATAGGACCCCGTGTCTTGCATCACCGGAACAAGGTCTCCCGCCAGCCATGTCCCTGACAAGCGGAACATTCCCGGCTGTGCAGTGACGTACCAGTGACTGCAATTTCCCAGAGTTCATCAGTCAACCGCCTGCTGCAATGTGAACCTTTGGATGATTCCAGATGTCAAACTGGAGCTTCCCTCAAATTCCTGCTCCCAAACTCTCAGTGCTGCACAGAACAACGTAGTTGCAATTTTCCAAATCAAAATGCATGGCATATTGCAGAGGAGTCCGAAACTGTCATCAGAAAATCAAAAAGATTCTTATATTGTTTATGAGTGGGATATAACTCGATTAGATTCACGCACCGGTTCACATTGAGGAATATTTGACAGATTCAGCAAACGCAAGAGTGCCGAGATACACGGTGAAGGCAGCAATTTAGAATTGCTGAGGGAAATGTATTCATATAAATAATGCAGGTACATGAGACAGGCTGCTTTGGTGGGTTTTATTTCGATCAATTTATGAAATTAATTACGCACTTATTTTTAAAAAATAATTAAGATATTTATTTTGCTTATTTTCATTCAACGTTTCAGAAGTTGTGTTGCCGAACCACAGAGGTTTACGGATCAGATGTTGCTCACTTGGCGCTGCGTGGTTTAGCAGCGAATAGCATGCAGAATTATGCCGGGCCGAACGGTCTGTTTGCCATATGACCCTATGACGCTGAATGTGCTGCTCAACACAACCGTCATTATTCATCAGTTCACAGTCCCTCTCACAATTTTAACATCTTCCAACTGCAGAAGACTCTTGTTCTAAGAATAGCTCAGTGAATACAGATTCTATTTTAAGAGTATTCACTAGATTGGTGGAACAGCGGGAAAGAAGGAGAAAAAAACCCACCGGCTCACACTGAGTCAGATATTCACAGGTACGGGACTGAGACAACATCCGTAACGCTGGAGCAGAGAGATACAGAACGAAACCGACACTTACACGATAGTAGAGACTGACAGATACAGAATAAAACCCACACTCCCACACTGTAGCACAGACTGACAGATACAGAATGAAACCCACACTCTCACACTGTAGCAGAGACTGGCAGATACAGAATGAAACCCACACTCTCACACTGTAGCAGAGACTGACAGATACAGAATGAAACCCACACTCTCACACTGTAGCAGAGACTGACAGATACACAATGAAACCCACACTCTCACACTGTAGCAGAGACTGACAGATACACAATGAAACCCACACTCTCACACTGTAGCAGAGACTGACAGATACAGAATGAAACCTACACTCTCAGACTGTAACAGAGACGGGCCTGTACAGAATAAAATTCACACACTCACAGAGAACCAGAGAATGACAGAACCCCACACTCCCAGTCTGTGGTAGGGACTGCTATCCACAAAATGAATACGCCCCCCACTCTCACATTGCACCCGAGACCGGTGGGTAGAGAATGAAGCACCCTTTTCACTTTATACCGGCGACTAGCAGGGGAAAATGAAACACACATCCTCATATTATCCATCTGAATGTCTCCCCTTTGTTGATTGTCTCTGCACTGCTGTCGTTCTATCTCACTAATTCTACATCTTAAGTGAACTACATATCAACCATCTCTTCATTTCCAGCTTGAGACCTACTGAATCATGAATCCTTTGCTCTCTGGCAGCCTGGGATATTGCTCTCTGCTCTCCCAGTTTACACACACACACACACACACACACACACACACACACACACACACACACTCACACACACACACACTGACACACACACTGACACACACACACACACACACACACACACACACACACACACACACACACATACACACACACACACACACACACACACACACCTTTTCTTCGGCTGCCCATCAATTTTCTTTTTTTAATACTTTATTTACAATTTTCATTTTTACAAAGACAAAACATATTGAAGACGTACAAAACAATACAAAGGAAATGCAGCTCCAGGTGGAGCACAGACAAAACAAATCAAAAACAAGAACAAAAAGGCTGCCAGATAATTTACAAGATTACATAAATATACTTACAAAAAAAAAGTTGATACAATAGTGGTATCACGGAAGCAATGTGAAATAAAATGAGTAAAGGAATCCGGTTCGGCACCGCACCCACTCATGGGACTAGACAGGTCAAGGTCACAATGTATGTGAGGTAATATGACACTGAGCCAAGAAAGGTCCCCTTATTCTCTCAAATATATTCCGTGTATTGGGATCGTGCAGATGCACGAGTTCAACCTTCCAAATTCACAATTTTTCGCTGTCTCCAAGTTAGACACCACGTTAACGAATAGTTCCCACACTTCGAACCTATTTCCACCACACATCCCTTCCTT